>NC_135664.1:39581533-39895596 GCF_964188315.1 Podarcis muralis
TAATATTGCAATGTATCCCCAATCTCTAAAAAGAGTGCTCCTATTCAGAGTCTCAGCTACCTTGGAACCAACACCTAATCAACAAAGTAGTCATGTGTCCTACTTTACAGATGACAGTCCACTACTTTAGGGATGAGGAACATGCAGCCTCCTAGAGGTTGTTGGACACTAACTCCTTTCAGTTCTAGCCAGCAGTGCCAATGGACAAGGATGATGGGAGCTGTAGTCCAGCTATATCTGGAAAGTCACAGGTTCCGTACTCCTGATCCATTTGAAGGGCTATCCAATCAAGTTTGGTTTAAAGAATGGGGCAAAAGGTAAGTATGAATAAGTACTCAAAGTCTTCTCCACTGTGGTGATATGTATTGTGTTTCTGTTTAAATCACAATGATTATTTCCAAATTGGAGGGGATGTTTATTGCTTCCATGTCCCTCTGTTTTTTCCTCCCACCATCAACTAATTTCACAAACCATGTTGCTCCGACTCTCTCTCTAGCTACTTACTTTTACCCTAGTTCACATCACAGCCCCAAAACTCTACTTCAGACTCTGGCTTTCTCCATCTACGGTAACTATCTCTGAGTTGAAGGAGGGGGCGCGCCCATTTGTTGTCTCAAACAGAGCCCCCTTCCCTTTGTTCTCTTAATGGCCCATCACCCAGCCAATCAACACAGGGGCCAGGCTTAACACTTGCTGGATCCAGGGGTTAGAAAGGTCTCAACTCTCCCCAGCAACTCATAGCAATTCTTTTATAATTGTATTCAACCTACAGTACAACCAGTTTATTACTGACCAAGTTATCATGAGGAGGGGGCGGGCATCCTCCATCCATCACACTATCTCAACTCTGCTGTCCCCACACATTCACATGCAGATGACAAATCCAAACACAGAACATGCATGCAATCTTATTTATGTAGGCTAACACTGTGTGGTCAATTGCTAAATAAAATATTGCCTGATGTACCTAGGCTTTTATGTACACAGGCTATAAGTGGGATAGATATGCAGGGACAGTGCATTGCTCTGTGCAGTGAACCAGAAATGAAATCACCCAAACTGGCCCTGAGTCTTTTACAAATCTTGTCTCTCTAGAGCAGCGGTTCTCAACCTGTGGGTCCCCAGATGTTGATGGACTACAACTCCCATCATCCCTGAGCTCTGGCCTTGGCATGAGTAGGCAAACTAAGGCCCAGGGGCCATATCAGGCCCAATCGCCTTCGAAATCCGGCCCACAGACGGTCCAGGAATCAGCATGTTTTTAAATGAGTAGAATGTGTCCTTTTATTTAAAATGCATCTCTGGTTTATTTGTGGGGCATAGGAATTCATTCTCTTTTCTTCTTTTTTTCAAAATATAGTCCGGCCCCCCACAAGGTCTGATAGACAGTGGACTGGCCCCCTGCTAAACAAGTATGCTGACCCCTGCTCTACAGCAACTGCAGCACTGATTGTGGGTGATCCAAAAGTTCTGCCTCTACTGGGATTGGTGGGTGTTAAATTCAAATGTGACAGTTTACACATACCTGTTGTAGTCACGATTTGTACACCATCTCAAAACTGGCTGATGAGCTGAAGCTTGACATTTAGTGGTGCACTGGTGAGTTTAGCGTATCTTTTCTAAAACTTTCTTTCTCTAATGCTGTTGGCATCATGGCTGTGTTTGAAACATGAACAAATTCCTGAACACAGGAAGCTCGAGTCTCGCATGTTGCTATTTAGCCAATTCAGCACCTCTCAGGTTTCCTTGCAGCCACTCTTCTAAGCAATATTTATTTTTATTTTCTCACACAAAGGGTTGGCCTCTTGTGTTTCAAGAAACTTTGTTGGGGCGGGGGAGGCGTTGCGGGTGGAAGAGTGGTATTGATATCCTCTCTGAAATGAAGTCCACAGAGATAGCAACATCATGTTCTTCATGTCATTCATCTGGTGATAATGGTGTCTGTAGCAGTGCTGTTGAAAGACTATCTGTTGTCATTAGCTCTTTCCCAGGGAAGCGTACTGCTTTATAAGGGAATTTTGTCATCCTGAGATTAAATCTTTGGATCTCTTGGGAGAAGTTTGTGAAGAGATCTGACTCTAGAAAGGACATAAGTGGCTGTTTGTAAGGTGAACGGAACTCTGGGAACCTATGGGAGCTTTTCTCCCAATATTAATTGCCACTAAATATAAAGCATGGTGGAAGCACAGATTTTTACGTCAATCAGGGCAAGAGAGAGGAGGCAGGGAGAGGGAACTTCAGGCCCTCCAACCAACACCTTCCCCTAGGCCACACCTGCCACCAGCCATCCTTTACGTTCCAAATGTCTCTTGCTTGCCTGGATGGAACATAGAAAGGGATGAGCATATGCTCTATCTGTACACAATTTATATTTGTTGAGTGGACTAGGACCTGGGAGACTAGCAAATTCCCCTCAAATCCTATATTGCCTGGAGCTGAGAGGCCACCACCTGCTGTTTCACCTTCCCCCACAAAAAGCCAAACTGAAGATTATAATTGTTCAAAGTCAAACCTCAGGCACTGGTGAAGGAAGAGGAGTGCAGGGGGAGCACACCGCCCCTGCCAGCGCGATCCTCAGGGTGCCATCATGGCTGCCCCCCTCCGCCCATGCTGGACACCCCACCCCCCTCAGATGGCGAGTCCCGCCCCTGCCTGCTCTCTGCGCCCTGTTGCCGGAGCATGAAGCTCCGCCACTGACCTCAGGCCTAGGTATGGAATGTGGCACTCCCAGCCTCTCTGCTCAGGACTGCCCTCAGGATTTATCTTGGCTGTGTGCCAGTGCTTTGGCCAGCTTGCAATGTGTTCTAGAACTGTCGTAACGCCTCTTCGTTGCCTTGATGGAGAGGGGAATTGGTGTAGAAATTTCTCACTTTTGCATGCAACAGAAGGTAAGTGTTACATCCATTGTTCCACCTCCTTTTGCCTCTGGTTCCACCTCCTACTAGCACGTGGCCCCTATGAGGTTGCCGATGAAGGAAAGTGGCCCTCAGTTTCCCACCCATGGTCTAGCTAGCTTACTGAGATATGGGTCTTATTTATGTAATATGCAAGGAATCTAAATTGGTTATCTCCTGATGCTAATCATTTCTCTGAGAGGAAAAAGTATTGTCGCATTCTTGATGTTAACACACAATGTTGAAAAGGCTTAGAAATGGAGGTGCTTTCTTTTGTTTCCCCTGATTTATCTAGGAGAAGGGTTACAACCAGGGCTTTTTTTCCAGCTGGAACTCACTGGAACTCAGTTCTGACATCCTCTTAGGTAGGTACCATTGCCTTTATAAGAGAACAAGGGAGGAGTTTATGGTGAGTTCTGCACCTCTTTTCATAGCACTGGTTAGAACTATATAAAAGTAAAAAAAGGTAAAGGTAAAGGACCCCTGGACAGTTAAGTCCAGTCAAAGGTGACTATGGAGTTGCAGTGCTCATCTCACTTTCAGGCTGAGGGAGCCATTTGTCCACAGACAGCTTTCCGGGTCGTGTGGCCAGCATGACCAAACTGCTTCTGGTGCAACGGAACACCGTGATGGAAACCAGAGTGCACGGAAAATCTGTTTACCTTTCCTCCACAGCAGTACCTATTTATCTACTTGCACTGGTGTGCTTTTGAACTGCAAGGTTGGCAGGGGCTCCACCAAAAGGTCTCTCCTTAAATAACTCAGCTGAACGTGCTTCAAATCAGCTGAATACACGAAGGTAAGGAGAGAAGGGAGCAGGATTGGTGCACACAGGGACCCATGCCCTCTACCTAGTTTGTGCCCCCAAGCATTCAGCTAAAAGCTACTACAGACCTCACTGATAATACAGTGGTACCTCGGGTTACATACGCTTCAGGTTACATATGCTTCAGGTTACAGACTCTGCTAACTCAGAAATAGTACCTCAGGTAAAGAACTTTGCTTCAGGATGAGAAAAGAAATTGTGCTTCTGTGGCACGGCAGCAGTGGGAGGCCCCATTAGCTAAAGTGGTGCTTCAGATTAAGAACAGTTTCAGGTTAAGAACAGACCTCTAGAACGAATTAAGTTCTTAACCCGAGGTACCACTGTACTGAGCCTTTTGAGGGAAATATATATATTTAACCACAGCTCTTGACAGGAATGCCCTCTGCTGCAGTGGGAAGAGACTATCTAGATACCATTGTGTTAATGGGTGAAGTCAGTTTGCTGTTCCACAGTTCCAACAGGACATCAACATCACAGGCTATTCAGTACATTCTCAGAATCCAGTCAGCTCTAGGAAACCTTTCTAGGACTCACCAACCCGACATGTCTCCTTTAGTAGAGAATGCTGCTTCCCATTGTCTGTTACACAATTCCCTTTCATAACTAGCTGGCTCAGAGGAAAATATTGAATAATGTAGTAGTAATGCTTATGAAACTGAATGAAATGTGTGAGAAATCTGACACTTATCTACATGCTGCAGGGATGTTTACCATTGGAAACAACATTGTTATGAGTTTGTTGGTGCCAGAGTTTGTCAGTGCAAGACACCAAAAATTCCTGGATTTATTAAGTTTTGGGGTTAACCAATGCTTGGAGTATTAAGATGAGCCACCAGACGCTGAATTTAGCAGTGTCAAAATACAGGCTGAACCAGTTTTTCCGTTTTCAGGAAATTGTTTGAGATATGGGACATCAGCAAAGCAGAGACTCTGTGTCAGTCAGAAAATTGGAGAAGTCCCTTACCAAGCTCTAAGATCGTTAGTCAGAAGACAGTGACAGAGTTTTAGTTAGGAGAAAGTTTTTATGATTTCATTTGGCTGTGGTATGATTGAGGGAACAGGGTGTCAGTCTGTTAAATGTGTCAAGCTGGAGAAGGGGCATAAAACACAGTGTGGCTAAGTTTGGATCCAAGGTAGCAGCAGTGTGAGAAACAAGACCCTTTTGGAGTGTAATGCTAAAAAAGCCCCTCCACTGTAGGCTCAGGTTGTATATAAACCATATATCATAAAGACACCACAGTCTCTACTGTGCCTCAGTTGCTGAGGAAACACAAACCCTGTGTAAATACCTGGAACCCTGGAATCTCACACTGCAAAGAGATGGGTGGCATGTAACACTGGTGTCAGAAGTGGGATTTGTGTTTTGTGGAGAAAAGGCCTGAGAGCAAGGTGTGCCTGAGCCAAAATGAAGGGAAGGATAGCAGCACTCCTTGAGCAGCTTGAGAGAAGGGAGCAGTGACAAAGCCTCCTGTTCGACAAGATACACCAGCAGCAAGGCCAGTGGCCTGATAGAACATGCCAGCTGCTGATGAAGTGGATGAGAATCCTCTATGAAGATGCCTGATGAGGACATCAAAAGTGACCCAGTAGACCAGGTGTGAGGCAGCCAGATGGAAGGGGGGCTGAGGAGATGGTTGGATGACGCTGAAGAGCTGTTGGCTGGAAATGAAGAGCTGCTGCTAATTGATTTCTCTACTCCCTGGGAGCCTGCTGTGGAAAGAGGGCAGGAGGAAGAAACAACATTCTCTGTTGTGTTTCATTTCCTAAGGAAACATGAACCTTGGGTAAGTGCTTGGACCCCTGGAATCTCACACCACTCAGAGACTGGGGTGGCATGTAACAATATTTAAGGCAGTAAACAAGCATGAGCCTGTAAGGATGGTACCATTAAAACTCATATTGTGCCTCTTAGCCTAGTTGAGATAACCAAGCAAGTGAGCTTAGTATAGCCTGATATTATTTAAAATTCAGAATTAAAACAGAATTGCATTCTTTAGGGACAAAGGCCAGGGTGAAGAGGTGTACCTTCAGCATTCTCACAAAGCCATACAGTGAAGAAGCCAGATGCACCTGCCACCTCTGTGTGGCAGGTGGGGGTGGAAAGGCACAACTGAGGGGCTGCCTCAGAAAATGGCCTCTCTTGGGTCACTCCACCCCTGAGCTTCTGAGCATAATACCAAGGAGATGGTAAACCTTCCCTTCTGCCCATGCCACAGTCAAAATGAAAATTCACCTCCCCTGCCCTTAAACAATGGGAGCTTCCTTTCCAGGGTTAATAGTTGTAAGAGAAGATTTCTGTTTGAGCTACAGCATTTGAGGAAATCCCTGGGTAAGTACTGATGCTCACCTGACCCATGTAATCAACACTGTGTTGCACATTAGTTGTGTCTGTATCATCCATCATACCAGAATGTTCAAATGACGCACACAGCACATTGGAACAATGACTGGTGGAATCAGTTACGTTCCACACACGATTTACAAAAGTGTTGGCAATTTGTTATCCTGAACCACATTATTTTTGCTTAATGAAGTACAAAGTTCTGCCACATCAGAACTTGGGGAAAGGATGATGCAAATACTGCTTTAATTCTATTGAAGTCAATGGAACTAAAGGCAGTAGAAATTGAATGCAGTTTGTTTCACAGAGATGTTGCTGCCTTTAAAATTCTCAGCATTTACTTTAATAGGGATACACTGGTTTAAAACAAAGCACCACCAATTAAATGTGCTAACTCTTATTAATTGCTTGTTAATTAAACTGTCGGCATGTTAAGAGTGCAAACATCTATCATCTTCACAAGAGCACTTCAAGGTAGCTAGATTGTTTTACTTTTATTTTTCTTATTACATTTTCCAGAATAAGAACACCTTGGCTTTCCAAGGTGATCTAATGATAGTATTTATGGGGTTCGCCTTTTTTTTTTTAAGTATTGAAAGCATTTCACATACATTAGTACAATTCAACCTCTCAAAGTTGTAAGCTAGGTCAACATTATTATCTCTTTAGAAAAGATGGTGCTTCAGGCTGAGAGACGGTACCTCAGCTAAGGCCACCGGTTAGAGTAACCATCTAGCCTCCTGTACAAAGGCCAGACCTCTATTTGAAGTAATGCCCAGTCCAAATCTAGTTTCAAAGATAACTATTAGTAGGAAAAGCAGCCAGGCCCTTGAACTTGCCCATCAAGAGCACCTGAACAGCAGACTGAGCAAGTAGAAAGGTCAATCAGTCCAAGTCTTCCCCACCGTGGTGAGATGTACTGCCATTTTTAATCAAAACACTATTTCTAAATCTGCATATTCAAATATTATGCAGATCACCACCGTCTTTTTTCTTCTGTTTTGGTGCCGCATAAGCAGCTGCTCTGACGCTAGTGAATTTATAGCAGAAGCATGACTTGAATCAGGGACTTCCTGCTTTATTTCTCAGTCTGTTTCTTAAAATCCAACTGGACAATCCTTCCTTGCCTCTGTTTGCAGCCAGCTGAGCACCTGACATTACAGTGGTACCTCTGGTTCCGGAGGTCTGTTCTTAACCTGACACCATTCTTAACCTGAGGTACCACTTTAGCTAATGGGGTCTCCTGCTGCTGCCGCACCGCCAGTGTGCGATTTCTGTTCTCATCCTGAGGTAAAGTTCTTAACCTGAGGTACTACTTCCGGGTTAGCGGAGTCTGTAACCAGAAGTGTTTGTAACCCGAGGTACCACTGTATTGCTCTTTTCCAAGGCAGTTGAGGAAGGGGGGAGGGTTATGAGAGGGAACCATTGGCACTCCCATAATAGACACATGGAACATCTTTTCCAGCTGTGGGTTGTAGTACCCCAAATTCAGATCTCTGAAAGGAAAAAGACACCCTGTGCATCTTGTGGGAAATGGCAATCAAATATAACTAACAAGCTTATGGCTAGTTAATGCAAAAAGGGCTTAAGACCACAGAACTGTATTCCTAGACTCAGTTGGGCCATGTTCTGCCACCTCCAGCGAGGAAGGAAGCAAAACTTCCTTTGTTCACTTTCCTCTACTATGTGAAGCTGACCAGGCAACATGTCTCGGCTTGATCGCTTCAAACCCAGACCACATGCTCAGAAATATTTTTCTGTATTTTGTAACCCAATAATTTTCTACCTGTGTTCCTCTTGCTGCTGCATGGAATAACACATGAATCTGACCTTTGGAATTTGTATGTAAAGTATTTACATTTACTAATGGTCTGTTCATTGCAAAAGAGGTAGAAATGGGGAAGGTGCCTTATTCAGACTAAATGGGATATTAAAAGGGTCAAACATCCTATATTCATAACGCTTCATGGTCGCTACACATTTTATGACTTTTATGACTGGGGTTCTATTACTGAAGAGTGCATTTAGCCCCATGCTTTGGATCTAGGGATCCAGCCAATTCTTTTACCGATTACCACACATAGACAATCTATAGATTTCATCCATCACATTTGTGGTAGAACAGGAGACAGAGAGACAGGCAGAGGGAGGGAGGGAGGGAGGAATTGGCTATACTTGTGCTAAGGAATGCTTGGGTCATGTTCATGTACTCTCTGCCAATTCATGCCAACTCTTTCATGGTGCTTAAAGTTTATTTTTAGCTGTTCTATGGCTCCTCCTAAGAGATGAACCTGTTTCAGTATTAAAAACACACAAAAACAGCCTCTAGCTAGATTTGGTTTCTGTTCCCACGTTGACTTCTGATGCTCAGTTCAGGATGAACCAACAAAATGTTGCATCAAGGAGAAAACAAAATGTATTTTTAGAAACAGGTGTCAGTGCTTCTTGATAAAAGATATGACTTCCTGAAACCCTGTGACCATATATGTATGTCTGTATGTATGAACTAGAATTGTGATCAAGAGTTTTAAAAAAGAAACCCGAAGCAAAGGGGAGCAATCCAGACTGGGAGCAGTAAAGTCCAGAAAGAAGTTATAGTAATCTAAAACTAAGTTATAGTAATCACTTAGAAATACAGTGGTACCTCAGGTTACATATGCTTCAGGTTACATACGCTTCAGGTTACATACTCCGCTAACCCAGAAATAGTGCTTCAGGTTAAGAACTTTGCTTCAGGTTGAGAACAGAAATCGTGCTTTGGCAGCAGCAGGAGGCCCCATTAGCTAAAGTGGTGCTTCAGGTTAAGAACAGTTTCAAGTTAAGTATGGACCTCCAGAACGAATTACTTAACCCGAGGTACCACTGTAAACTGGGACACCCACCAAATTTGATAGTTCTAAAAGGAAGAAATTGAATGATGTAATCCACAAATTGTATTAAGGCTATGAAAAGAGACAGAAGAAGGTGTAACTATTGCAGACGAAACCCAAACATCTAATTTATTTCTCTATTCTTTCTTGCTGGAGGGGAAAGGGTCTGGAAGGGGACTCCCCCTTTGTAGTCAGCTTTCCTCAGGAGTTGCTCTACAGACTGACCTTTCTAGGAGATAAGAAGCCACAAACTATATGTGGGATATATAGTCTGTTGAAAATAATACCTAAAGTGAGAATGTGAAAGAGTTGCTGGTTATTGTTGTTGTTTCACATTCTCAGATGGTATGGGAAGATGTTGTTGTGTGTGTGCCTGCCATAAATTTTGAGAAGTCATTTTGTCCATTATTCTTGGATCTGGACTTTGAAGAGAATCTGTGTTCTCCTCTCATTTCTTTAATTTACAGACCCCAGTGCTTCATTTTTCTGCAGAAAAAAAAATAGTTACAGTGGTACCTCGGGTTAAGAACTTAATTCGTTCTGGAGGTCTGTTCTTAACCTGAAACTGTTCTTAACGTGAGGTACCACTTTAGCTAATGGGGCCTCCCGCTGCTGTTGCGCCTCCACCGCACGATTTCTGTTCTCATCCTGAAGCAAAGTTCTTATTTCTGGGTTAGCGGAGTCTGTAACCTGAAGCATCTGTAACCTGAAGCGTGTGTAACCTGAGGTACCATTGTACTTAAGTTCATTAATAGCAATGATTGTATACCAATTGCAAATGCAATAATTTAGGCAAGCTTGGAGTTTGCAAACTGAATTTTTTTTGTGCTTAGTAATTTTTCTATATTTTCCCCTGGAAAATGCCTCCACAAATATATCCACCTTTAGACTCTTGTTAAAAATGCAGAGATCAGGACAGAGCCCAGAGAGCGGGTGTGATGTTGGGCACAGAGCCAGCAGAAGGTCCTGCTTCCTTTTAATCATGGTGCCTCTTCATGCAAATAAGATGCAAAGGAACACCTAGTCCCCAATTTCCAGATGAAACCAGTGAACCATGTTTCCTGAAGTCCATGTTCTCCTTGTCCTAAGACTGTAGACCAAAACCTTTGCTCTAGCTCCATTGTTGCTTCTTAAACTATATCTTTTGCATCGGGTAAGAAATAAGTACTTGTCTGTTAGATGACAGGGCGCTGTTGTCCATAGTACCTGAGGGCAGCCAGTTAGCTTAGAGGGCACTGGGTACACAAAACTCTGCTCTCCAGCAGCTTGTTTCTCCTTCCTGCTCCTGTAGTATCTGTCACCTGAGGCCGTTTTCAGAGACAATTGTTCTCAGAGTCAACCCCATGTACTACATATTACGATAGCCAAGCTGAAAAGCCATCAAAACATATCGAGCAGAGACGACACACACACACACACACCATTTCCAGAAAGGTGAACAGCTGGTGTATTACCTTTGGTTGATGTAAATTAGGTGTGGGGCACAGAATCTGGTTGACAGGCTGGATCTTGAAGTTCCTCACCCTCCATGAACCACTTTGGGAAGGGGGCAAGGCTTTCAATAACCTGATACCTCCATGATTGTAGGTGGCTCAACTTCAAAGGAGAGATTTGGGGACACACTCTAAGGATGCATACAGACATGGAGCTTATTGCATTAGTATTTTTGGATGCAATGGTAGCATTTCTGCCCCAGTTTCTACTTTTCCTTTTACCTTGCAGTACCTGTTGGAACTGTAGCCTTTTGATTGATAGTCCGCCATGTCATACTCAATTTCACTCACAGCAATGGGTGTGGTGTGACACAGCAGCAAATGTCCTCAAACAATGTCACCACCCTTCACCCTTTCTTTGCAATCACACTTCTGTTTCCCCATGATTCATCACAAAGTATGCCAAAATGCCATCCAAAACTTCCATTTCAGGAGTGGTGAGACAGATCCATGAAAACCATGGGAAACGTACAGTGCAAAACTCCCACGATATTCCAGGTTTCAGGGGCTGCAAACAGATTTTGTTCTGGAAACAATAAGCTTCTGCTAAATTCTGCTAGATTTCCAGAGGTGGGTTTTCTGTCCTGCGCAAGATCACATAAAATGGGGGAATTAACAGGGAAGGAAATGTTGATAAGTTCCCGCTGCACTCCGAAAGCTTCAGGGATAGCCGCCTGAAGCCTCCAGAGCGCAGCGGGAGGTCCCACTGCGCTCCGGAGGCTTCGGGTTCCTTTTGCTGAAGCCGGGAGAGCAAGACTCTCCTGGCTTCAGTAGAGAGGGAGAGCTGTGCAGCGCCGCTTCAGCCAAGCGGGAGGAGAAATGGAAAGGGCTCCGTTTCTCTTGCTGCTTCGCTGAAGGGGTGCTGAGCAGAGAGGGGGAGAATTTTTTTTTCTTGTTCTCCCCCTCTAAAACAGGGTGCATCCTATAGAGTGAAAAATGCGGTACATCCAGAAATAGCTCTGTGAAAAGCTGAAATTTTCAATTGCTTATGTGAAAGCAAAGAATATGAGTATCTCATATTTGTGTGGCTGATAGTATTCATGTGTAAACCAAAACCAAAACAGGTTGTAACCTAAGGTGCACTTGGGTCCCTCAAAAAATGAAGCCCCCAATGGGGGGGCCTCAAAAAAAAATTGGGGCCTCAAAAACAAATTGTTCGTAATCCCAAAAAAATTGGGTTGTAATCCAAAAAAAGTTTGCAAACCAGGACACGTACTTCCGGGTTTGACGTGTTTGTAATCCAAAACGTTTGCAAACCAAGGTACCACTGTACCATGATTAACCAAGTGCCCAGGTGGACACCACAGTAATAGGACAGAGATGTTATACTTACATGGACTTTGTATGGCTTTACCCTGGGGCAAAGCTATGCCTATAAGGCAGAATTTCACCCTTATTTACAAAGAACTTAAAAGAAAAGTAATCATGTAGCAGAAACTCAGTTAAAGAATGCTGTGAAAGTTAAAAGAGACCTATCAAACCTGTTCTGGTCCTTGTAAAATATTTAAAGATAGAGTCAATGATGAAAGATTTTGCAGAGCCTTAAGTATTTCTTCCAACCACCCATTGCTTTTCCTAAAACTGAAAACAGAACATGTAAATTTTAATATAATCTGTTTTCAGTAACAGGTTTGTCTCTCACAGTTGCTTCATTATACTAAATTTTAGTATAATGAAGTAGCAACCCAGTCAGATAGATGGGGTATAAATAATAGCACTTGTTTGATTTTTTTATTATTATTATTATTATTATTATTGAATAGGGTGTCCCAATTTTCTTCAAAGAAATGTTGAAAGGTATGTAACGTCAATCCCAGGGTGGGTTACAGCATTGTGTGTGTGTGTGTGTGTGTGTGTGTGTGTGTGTGTGTGTGTGTGTAACATGATAAGGTTACCAGATGTCCCCGTTTCCCAGGGACAGTCCCCAGATTTACAAATCAGTCCCCTGACAAAATCCATCTATTTAGTAGAAAGTTGAAAAGCATCCCTGGATTCATTGAAAAAAAAATCTGGTAACCTTATAACATGACCAAATAAGCAATCTGAAAAAATCAAACTACTACAACAATGGATTACAGTAGCACGAGGATGACAAAATATCTCCTACAGTCAAGCGAACCAAATGCCTGCATAAATAAAAAATGTCTTTCCCAGACACCTAAAACCCACCAGGGTTAAATTTGAAATACTGTATATAATATAGTTTCACAAATTAAAAACAGTCACTACAATATAAATAGAAATACACCATATCAGATAAGACAATTTTGACAATGTGAGCCACATACCTGTTTTCAATCTGCTTTCTAGGTTTTAGCTATTGGTGGGCAGCTTCAAGGCCCACCTACCCTTTCTTCTTATGGTTTTTTATCAGGACCAGAGGACCCTTCAAATAGGGGACTCTCCTCTGCATAGGACGAGAGAGAGCCACTCTAAATTAAGGCTTAGTTGAGTTCTGTGAATTAACACACACACAAACACCACAATTGGGCTTGAATGGAGAGTTAAATATTCTCAAAGCAAACTTTCTGTGAACTTTGTGCCTCGTTAAGTTAAAAATTACTCTCAAATGTCCAAGTTAATGGAGGAATCCCTTGAGAACATCTGGGTTACAGGTGCTGGCTGAGGGTGTCTATTCTTCCCCCCCTTTCCAGGTTATGAAGAAAAATGAATGAAAAGATATATGTGTGCAGAGACACTTTAATAAGTTTTGAGGTCAATAGTGAAATGGACTGAAACTGAGCTGTGTAACAGATCAAAATGAGGAAGGGGAAAATGAGTATGAGAGAGAGAGTGTGTGTAACTTCAACAAGCAAGAGGGCGTGATAGGTATAAGCACTGCTTTAAGGTGGAGCTAGCTGATTTTCTTCGTGATATTTAAGAAGGAATGCTGTATGACATACTGTGCGTATAATGTTTTAGTATGCCACCTGCAGACGTCATAAAATGACCTCCTGTACCTGTGTATTCCTTCTTCCTGAAGTGCTTGAGATGCTTGCAGCTGAATGTGGCATAAAAGAAAGTATGAAAGTGATAGTGAACACTGTTCTAATCTTGAATGTATTACCTTCCTTATTGGCCTCTCTCCCCTGCTTGGGGGTTCAGTTCTCACCTTTTGCCCAGGGCAGCACAGATTCGTACATTCCCTCCTTCATAAACACAACACACAACCCAGCCTCTTGTTTCCTGTATTAGCCTCCAGAGAAGGGAGGTGCCCTTCCCCAGCAGAAACACAAATATCAATGACTAGAGCTCATATCGCTCTCCTCTTTCCTTGTCTGATTCTCCTGGCAAGGGTTAACTTTGCTCCCAATACTGCTGTTGTTCACTAACCCTTCAACAGCCCTGGTCCTTTCCTGCGAGCAAAAAGGCACAATGGTTTGGATTGGCTTATATCAGGGTGAAGAGATGGATACAGCCAGTGGGACAGCTCCTGGACTTCTTCTCCCTCTCCCCCGCCATGGGCTACCTTGGCAGGTGGGCAGGGGTACCCACTTGCAAATCAACTGATGTCACCATGGACTCAGCTGATAGAACTTCATTCCTTTGCAACCGTGGCTTGCACAAAAAAGGTTTTTTGTTTTGCAGCCCACCATAACCTCAAGCTGGGGCTGCAAAGAATCCATCTTCCTTAACAGGCATGGTTCAAGCTGCAAAGGAAGATTCTTTGCATCTCTGGCTAGAATTCAAGATGGGTTGCAGAGGAAGAATTTGCAGTGAAATTTTGCTGTCTAAAGTTGCCACTTTAAAAATTGGGCAGCTTTCCCCATCACTGCCTGGTTTTGCGCCCCCCCCCCCCCACACACAGTTCATTTTATGTGCAACTCACTGTTAATGCTAGAGTTTAGCTAGTGCAAGAAGAGAGCTATGGAATTCAATTATATTTTAGAGAGTGTGGAAATGCCTTGAGATAGATAACGCAGGTATGACTATGGAGACCATTCTTCCCATCAGCTAGTATTCTTAAGACATTATTTTAACCAGACTAGCATGCCAATTTGGACTGAATTTAAAAAATCACAGCTGGTTGAAAATGTCTATCGATGGAAACACCTTATGGTGTGGTTCCTGTTATGGCTGAGATACATTTAAGGGCTCAAGCAAGGTTTCTTTTTCTTCCTTTTTGGTGGTATGACAAGAATCTGTTCCACAAGGCTAATCATTTGTCCAGTTAACCAGCTTACATTTCAGATAAGCAACATAGTCTTTTAATCGTATTGAATAATCACGTCAAACTTTGAGCCCTAATTTGCGCAAACAGAGAGAAGGAAAGTTTGTGAGTGTCATATAAAAAGGCAACACGTCTTTTGTGGATTCAGTAAAATCAATCTTTTTACAGTAAATCCAAGCAGGCAATTTGATTTACAGATGCACTGAGAACTGATGAGCTTTATTGGAATTAGTTAGCACATTTGGATGATCAGAGCATTTATGCTGGGGATTTAGGAGGCCAATTAGCTACTGTATAGTCAGTAGTTCTAAGTGTACTGGTTTCAAGGAGTGCTTGGACTGCCAATTCCAAGATGTACTATTCCCAAAGTGCTGCTAGGATCTAATTTAGAAAAGTGCTAATTTTGGAATAGTTTGTGCCAGGCCTCAAGGCTTAGTATATCCAAAGGCTAATTTCAGAACGGGACAATATGGAGGAAAGAGGTGAGCAAATGAAAATCGGTGAAGAAATGCAGGAGGCCACGATGAATATAGCTCTCTTCCAAGCCTTTTCAATTAGCAGGAAACAAAAGAATAGAAACCCCCTCAGCCAATGTGTGTGCCAAAGCCATCTTAATGCAATGCTTCCATAGCTCTCCATCATGGCCCACTCGCTAATTAATTGAGTTGGAAGTCAAACCGCATGCCTTCACATCCAAGAGAGGCAGAGAAAGGAGCAGCCGAGGCAGCTCCTGCTGACCGGCTTCCATGCAAACAGAGAGGAAGGGCGACTGGGAAAGCAAAATGTGTCAGCTTCGAAAGGACAATACAGAACTGGTTCTGGCTGACTTGATACTACCCAGCAGAGCTAGGAGAATGCTAAGCTATTTTGTGGCACACTGTAATATGGCCTGTCTAATCTGAAGTTTCTGGTGTACTTGTTTAGCAGATTTCAACTGGGATGCAACAAGGCTTCGACTGTTGATTCCAGGAAAGAATTGACCTGATAAAACAAGAGCTCTTAAACAGGGATGAGTAACTTCAGGGCCAAGGGCTGAGACCTCCAGGTCTCCATGCCTAGTCCTCAAGAGTCACCCTGAGGCACACCCCTCACTTCCCTTGCTTCAGTCTCTCCTTGAATGTTTTTTCTAGCTGAACTCTGATAAAGCCTTCTGCTGGCCTGGGTGAAGGGTAGAGAGGAATATTATGGACATGCACAGAAACTGGACTTACGTACAAAGTAGAATTTACATTCATTGCTTCACCCACTTTTGTCCCTATCCTGTCTCAGCACTTGTATGTGGACCCCAGAAGGTTCCCCAGAAAGAAATGCAGCCTTTGGGATGAAAAATATTGTCCACATCTCCCTCCCCATAAAGTACTGTATTTAGTTCCAATGGAACAAACGTATTAAAATTGCAACATTTTCCCTAGCCCACATTGTTGGCAATGATGGCCACTGATAAATATTTATTGGCACCAGATCTACCTACTTGATTGCTGCAAATTCCAGTAGATGAGCACTTGTGTGAACTTTTAATACTCTCCTTGGGGGACATTACATCTGCAGATTGTCTTTCTGGTTAACATCAGCATTCAGTAGTTGATTCCAACAATAGGTTGGAGGTTAAGTGTGTAATCACCATGCCTCAGTCATCAGCATTTTATTTGGAAGAGGAGAATCCACACAGTGCCATCATCATTTTGTAACCTATGTTTTCCAAGTTATTCGTCCATCTTTATTACTATTGTGAAAATCATCAACTATTTGGGGAGCTTGTTTGAAGCTAGAACCAAAGTGTGATTTTCAGGGATGTGGGTGGTCCTTTAAGCTACCCTCCTTTCTTTTTTAGGAGTGTGTGGTTTCAATGTTTGCTGTAGCATTAGTGGAGGATGAACCATAGCCCTAGAATGTCTCACCTCCTTACTTGAGGACTCTGCTGCTATTTTGTTTCTGGTGACATCACCAGGGCCATGCATACGATCTTCTCTACCTTATTCACATTTGAGTAATTCTTACCGTTCTTCTCACTGTTTTAAAAAGCAGTGCTTTCTTTCTGGGGATACGCAGGGGTATGCATACCCTTAAACGTTTTGTGAATCTTTGTACTTTTGTCCATTTACTGTATTTATTTCCCCCGATTTGAACCATAAAATGGTGATTTTCTTGAGTCAAAATGAGACTACCCCTAAACATATTTTTAGAAAAAAAGCGCTGTTAATAAGTATCTTTCACTGGAAAGAGTAGCGGATTTTTGAAGACATTAAGGTTTATATTGGTGCAGTATTTATTTGGGTAAAAATGTTGGAGGAACATGACCAAAGCTGGAATGACCAGAGCAGCAGGTCTATCGCTGAATAATCAGAAATGCAAATGTAGACTGCAGGAAATTACATATTTAGGGGGAAAGCTGACTGAAAAGATGTACTGATAGACGCTGTCAGAATTCCATCTATCTCAAATATGTTCCCTCCAAAAGATAAGCAGTGTTCATCTTTGTTTTACATGTTTATGGTTTGGATGTAAGTTGACCAAAGCACTTTTAATAGTAACGTTGGTTGGGAAATTCATGTCAGACTTGGCTCACACTGTCCAAGCTACTTTAAAAAGAAAAATAATGCTGGACATAAGCTTCATATTTATTGGACAAGCTGTCTGAAAAGCAAGTAACCAAACTTTTCAGGTACCGGTACAACAATACTGTATGTGCCTCAAAAGAGGAACTGCAGCATTATCTCCAGTGGTTTTGGAGACCAGAAGTACTGTATAACCTTCTAGATGTCTCACAGAAGCAGAACACCAAGATGCACAAATAGCAGGAAACTTTTAGCTTAGTATTATTAATGGGTGTCTTCATCAGTGAGGCTGTTGAATTTATTTAGAAGCCAAAGATTGTGACACAAGGATTGCATCTGCTGTAGCCAACGGATAAAATGGGCAGGCCTAATGGTACATTCTAGAGCCAGAGGGCGTATTTCAAAAACAATGAGAGAAATAGGAGGAATATGTGAATAGGAAACACCTTTGGGCTGTTGAAAAAGGAGCAGAATAAGGGCCAAATTAAACACGATGTTAAATCTGTGATCAAATTTAATGTGGGGTTTTGTTTGTTTGTTTTAAAGCAGTCTTTGCCAACCAACTGCCTTCGAGATGTTTTCGGCTACATTTGGACTCATGAGACTTGTGGTCCAAAACATCTGGAAAGCCCCAGGTTGGCAGTTAGATTCATATCATGGTACATGGCGGAAGGGTGTAACTATTCCCCTTTGTTCTGTAGTCCCAAAGAAAATTGCTCCTCCAGGAGGAAAAGTGCTGCATTTATTTTTAAATCACAGGAAAATGTAACCTTTCCCGAACAGTTTGCAGATTTTCTTGCCCTGTTTTCAACTGAGAATACATATCAGGACCAATTGGGAAGTGGCAAGTGGAATATGGATGGCTTCAGTAGAGGATTAGACAAATTAATGGAGGGTGAGGCTATCAGTAGCTACTCACCCTGGTAGCTTTGTTCCACCTCCACTACTGTTGCTGGAAACCACAGGAGGGGAAGAGTGCTCTTGTGCACAGATATGGCTTGCAGGCTTCCCATAGGCATCTGGTTAGCAAATCTTGGGGACAGGATAACAGACTACACAGACCATTCACCTGACCCAGCAGGCTCTTCTTAACACAAAGAGAGAGAACAAAAGAGAGAACAAAACTTTAAAACAGTTGGATTTGGGTGGGTGGTGTGTCGAATGAGCATCCAAGAGAATGGATGATTTAAGGGTATAACCATAGCATTTATCAAAAGCTGCTAGGTAAATTGTCCCCCACTGCCACCCCCCAAATAAATCATGTTTTCTGGTGCTTTTTATCAGTAGCATGTTACCCATTCCTGTCTTGCCAGCTCTAGCATATTATATTGCTGCTTGTTTGCCATTGACATATTTCATCTTCCACTGCCTCTTTCAAAGGAGGAAACAATTTCAAGAGTAGTGTGTTACATTCCAAGGTCAAGATAAGTGAGTGATGCAAACAAATGCTGACTTGACATGGGCAGAAACATGTCATAAAGCAGCAGCAGTGACTGACTGGCAGATTTATATGCACCTGCAGATATTTTAAATGAAATTTATTTAAGACTACACAGGAGAGATGAAGAAAATCATAAAAAGTATTGCATACAAATATATAAATGTCAACAGTGTTACATGAATTCCTTTGCAACTCAGAAGGAATCGTAGCTGTGAAATCATAAAAAGTTGACTCAGTAGACTGTTGAAACTGAGGTCCAGTTCACATAACCGTTCCAGCCAGCGGCAGCTTCATTGTTCTTACACCATGCAAGCCTAGACATGTTTATTCTGAAGCAAATCCTGCTGTGTGCAGTGGGTTACTCACACACAGGTGTGCATTGGAGTCCAACCTCACTCACTCAATGCAGACCTTTTGCTGCACAGCTATGGATTTAGCCAGCCATGTGACTCTCAGCCAACACAACAGGATGAAACAATTACCATATTTTTTGCTCTATAAGACTCACTTTTTCCCTCCCAAAAAGTAAGTGGAAATTTGTGTGCGTCTTATGGAGCAAATGCAGGCTGCGCAGCTATCCCAGAAGCCAGAACAGCAAGAGGGATTGCTGCTTTCACTGCGCAGCGATCCCTCTTGCTGTTCTGGCTTCTGAGATTCAGAATATTTTTTTTCTTGTTTTCCTCCTCCAAAAACTAGGTGCGTCTTGTGGTCTGGTGCGTCTTATAGAGCGAAAAATACGGTATATAAACTGGCCCTTAAAACTCTATGTATTTTGTTATTGGCGTCAAATTTCCAGAAGGGTGGGATTTTCTTTTCCTGCTGTCTTTTCTCAAATGTATACCTGTGAACAAAACTGATGTTTTTTTTACTGACAATCTTGCACAGGAAGATAGAAATCTGCCTTATCCTGAGGCGGACCATAGATCCATCCAGCTCAGTATGGTCTACAGAACACGGACTGGAAGGAGCTCTCCAAAGTTATAGTCCAGGGGTCTTTCACAGGCCTTCATGGAGATGCCAGGGATTGTATTTGGAACCTTCTGCACCCAAAACAGATGCTATTCTACTAAGCTAGATCACTTCTCATTCTTCATAAATATAGGCTTAACAATATAATTTTGTTATGATAGCCTATATAATAATCAAAAGGAAATCTAGAATATAGAAGTGTAACACCCTTTTGTAGATTTGGTATAGCACCAAGGCTTGTTCCCTCTCCCCCCCCTTTTTTTTATAAGCACATATATTATTCTGAGTGGACAGTTTTAATTGTACAGTGTAAGCATATTTAATATTATTGAGTGCTTACTTTTCAGTCCAAAATTCTACAAAGCTGAGTGCTTCTCTCATAAAAAAACGACAACCCTAAAGACCATCAATAAATGCCACATTCTTAGTCCACTTTACTCCCATCCAGGAAATGAAAAGATCTTCCTTCCAATTAAATGTCAGTTGTTCCATACTGAATGTCAAGTGGGCAGACTGCGCCTACTTTTCATAACAAGATTTTGAAATTAGAAAATAACTCTTTAGTCATGACATTGATTAAGAGATTGAAGAGATGATTGTCGGCTCAGAAGATCAAAAGAAGTGTTCTTCAAAGTAATGCAGCATTTACTTCTTAACTAGGAAGTGTAATCAGTTAATCATTTTACACAAATGCCATTTCTTTGTGCTCGTAAACTCCTTTCTTAGCCATCCTAGCTAAGTTAAGGAAACAAATTACCTCGTCTTCTTGCACAAAAGCTGCCCTTGATTAGTATCGAAAACCATTAATGGAAAGACAGTGAAGGTAGAATTCACTGTGGGAAAAGGCAAAGCATGTGTCGTTCTATGTGTTTGAAATTATACAAACTCCAAGAAACCTGAAATGCTACAATCCTCAGGTATATAAAACTGAGCAGAAGATGCAACTACTTCAAAGTGGAAGGTTTCCAAGTGCGCAGCTGGAAGGTCTCCAGAATGGAGTGCTTGACCTTTGCTGACCAAGCACATATCTAAGATAAGGACAGCAAAGTGAGGTAATGGCTCTTTCCAACTGGAATGTCCATCCCTCTTTCAAGAAAGAAAATCTACGGGTGCTGAATGAAGAAAGGGAGGGCCACACATTTTGCAGCCCTTAAAGAAGATTATGTGTGAGGGGCAACTGATCCTGCTTTAAGTGCAAGTGGGAAGCCTATAGCAAATAGGGAAGCTATGTTGCTCCCAGGAATGGCCACTTTTCCAAGGCCAAGGCTGGTGTCAGGGGTTGGTGTCATTGGGCACCTGCCAAGGCCCACACCACAGCAGTTACGCTAATGCTAAACCCTTTGAGCAGGGGTAGGGAACCTCTGGCTCACAGGACAAATTGGGCCCACAAGGCTGTTTTGGTCAAGTGATGTCCAACTGCGACACAGTCAGCTAAAAGCAGGACTTGGATGAAAGGGGTTTTGCAGGCACTGGAGATCAGCTGATTGGCGGGATGCATGCAAGTTCCCCTCTTTAGCGCTTCCCAAATGCTAACACCCAGCTGACTGCTGAATGCTTGTTGGGGCTTGTTATTTGGAAGACATTTAGCCAATATTATATCAGCTTCATTGGCTGCCTCGCTGCTACTGGGCCCAATTTAAAATGTTGGTTTGAAACCTTCAAAAACCAAAATATTTTCAGGCCATGTTATATGAAGGAACAGGGGAGCAGGTGGCACTGTGGTCTAAACCATCGAGCCTCTTGGGGTTGCTGATCAGAAGGTTGGCGGTTCGAATCCGCGCAACGGGGTGAGCTCCCATTGCTTTGTCTCAGCTTCTGCCAACCTAGCAGTTTGAAAGCACATCAGTGGAAGTAAATAAATAGGTACAACTGCAGTGGGAAGGTAAATGGCGTTTCCATGTGCTCTGGTTTCCGTAACAGTGTTCAGTTGCACCAGAAGCGATTTAGTCATGCTGGCCACATGACCCGGAAAGCTGTCTGTGGACAAACACCGGCTCCCTCGGACACCGAGGGCACCGGCCTGAAGCAAGATGAGCACAGCAACCCCATAGTTGCCTTTGACTGGACTTAACTGTTCAGGGGTCCTTTACCCATATGAAGGAACACTTGTACCCATATGAACTGCCACAGAGGCCCAGGTCACACATCAACAAGGTTTTGTTTTTTTTAAAAGGAGCCTTTTCTGTGGTGATTCCCTAGCTAAAGGAGGTGTGCTTCACTCCTTTCCTCTCTGCCTTTAAATTTGCCTTTAAAAAAAATAAGAAATTGCTTTTCATTCAATTAGCTGTTGGATGCTGTATTGCACTTCAGATTGTTGCCATTTCTCTGTTTTAAATCACATTAAATTATTTAATCTTTTATTGGGACAGCTTGGCTGAACTCGTGTACGGTTTATATGCTGTGCTTGGCTTAGTTTAGAATTTTACAAGTTTTACATGTTTAATTGGTTCTGATACTGATTGTGAGCAGCCTTGAGAGGGCTTTAGCTCTGAAAGGTGTTAGACTCCCACTGAAACAAGCAAGCATTGTTTGGGATATTGTTGGGCTCCATTAATATTCAGAGCTCTTACTTCCATTCACTTTTATACAGTGTTGTTTATGTTCAGAATTGCATCTGCCAGTGAATTCCTGTGTGGGAGTCATTTTGACCAAGTTACTGTTCTCTCATTTTGCTTGGCTCATCAATAGTAATCTCAAAGAAAATCGGACAACAAAGAAACAACAAGAAATGTCACACCTCAGGTATCACACCAGGGTGTTAAGCATTTTTGTTTCTTTTAATCGTTTCCCCTCTGCATGCATGGTAGTGGCAATATTCACATGGGTCTGAATAGGAACCAACAAGGTGGTGCTTTCTGTTGGAATATTTACAAGCTCCCAGGAGCTTGGCAGAAGCTGTTTGACCCTACTCTTCATGTCCTAAACTGTCTGCCCCTTCCTCAAGCTGGTATTAATTGGAGTGGTGGGGACAAATACAATTGCTGCTAATTAGTTAAGCAAAAACCATGGGAGACCATGGTTGTGGATCTTGTGAAAATACAGAAGGAATTGGGTCACCTTTGTTTGTCACCCCCTGCTTCCAAGCCATTATTTCTCAACCAGTGCATAGCCTCTTGTCCCTAACTTCTTTCAACACGTTGCTACCACCATATTCTAGTTCTGTTAAGGTCCATCTCATTGCCTCTGAATACTAGTTTCTGGGAAACACAACTCGGAAGATTGCTGGGGTACTCATGTCCTGCTTGCAGGCTTCTCATAGGCATCTGATTGGCCACTGTGAGAACAGCATATTGGACAAGATGGGTCTTTGGTCTGATCCAGCTGGACTCCTCTTATGCCTCTGCATTTTGCAACTCTTCCCCTGCCCCAGTTAGAGTCACTTGTTCAAATGTTAAACATCAAGAACACCCTTGAGTTTTGTAGGAAATAACAAGCACTGAATTCAACAATGTTGTCATGTGGGATGTCTTTTACAGTGTTTCTGGGAACCATAAACTTTTTTTTCCTGGCTTATGTGCGTTGGCACATATATGTGTGTGCACATACACACAATCACACAAATGAAATACAAAATTAAGTTCGGAAACTGTGGGCCACTCTTAAGGGAATACAAACATTGTCCCACCCACCTCCCCAACCCAAGAATGTGGATCTGTTTCTTATCCGATTAACATAAAGTCTCATCCACTGGAGGAAACAAAAGGCTTTAGCTGGAAGTGATCCCGTATTTAGGCGTGGGAATACATAGGGTCTTGATTTCTAATTTTCGGGGGTGGGGAGGAGAAGAAGTGTCATCTGGCAAGTTCTTATCCAACTCGGTATTCTTTTCAGAACCCTCAGTCCTCCAAAGTCCTCCAAGCATGTTTTCAGACTGATAATATTCAATGCATCACTTTTGGATACATGGTAGGTCAACCGTTACTGTATATTGTTGAATGCCAGACCTCTCTAATCCTTGGATACAGTAAGTGTTAAAAGCTAATCAAGTCAGGCTAGCCTCCTCGTGAGGTGTAAGGAGACCAAAGAAAGGGGCTCTGTGGGAGAAAGGGTTGGTCTCTGCTTGAATCCAAGGCTGTGGCTATGGGAGAAGCCAGACCCTTTTGAGTTGCTGATGTTGTGAACCCCTCCATCAGAGGCTCAAGTTGTATATATGCATAAATAAACCATATGTCCTAAAGACACCACAGACACTGCTGTCCCTCATTCCAAAGGAAACACAAACCCTGGGTAACCACCTGGAACACCTGGGATCTCGCACCATTCTGAGATTGGGGTAGCATGCAATAATATGTTCATTCTTCCCAGTAGGCTTCCTAGGTGGAACCCGAAACCTACACAGCCCCTAGTGGAGCCTCATGTGAATGTTTGCTACCTCTTCTTCCTATGTTCCATCGGGAGACTGCAATGCAGTTTCCGGAGGGGTACTTGTGTTAACCTGTTCCGGCAAAACACACACACACACACACACACAAAACACTTCTTCCCACTTCCACTTTGAGTTCACCCACAAATTATGATGATATTTCATGCATCTGTTGAGCTGGCCTATAGTACATGAAAACTTATGCTGTGATAAAATTGTTAGTCTTTAAGGTACTACAAAACTGTTGGTTGTGTTTTACCAGATTCATAGCACATCCACACTATACATTTAAAGCTTCCCCCAAATAATATTGAGAACTGTAGTTTACTCCCAAAGCTCTACAATTCCCAGCATCCTTAACAATCTACAGTTCCCAGGATTCTTTGGGAGAAGCCATGGGCTTTAAATGTATAGTATGGGTGTGACTATGCCATGTTTTCATCATAAGTTAACCCTTTTCCTCCCCACCCACACCTTCCAGACAACTCATAAGCTTGCATACTATTTTGTGATAGTTTTGGGTGGCCTAATAAAGGCACTGCCCTAGTAAGGATTTTAAAAATGGAAGATATTTTTGCATCCCATTGGAATAGCAGAGCAATATTTTAATCAGGACCAGAGAGAATGTAAGTAGTATATGAGCATTTAAGTTCTGTATAACTTTACTTCAGCTTGGATGTTAAGGAAAATAAATAAAAGCTGGACAAGATGGTGTTTCCTGCTTGGCAGGGGGTTGGACTCGATGGCCCTTGTGGTCTATTCCAACTCTATGATTCTATGATTCTATAAGAAGGAAAAGCCTCCAGTTCATCATAGCCTTAAGATCACCTTGGATGCAAACAGATTTCATTTTGAGAGCCAAAGCTACTGAGATGGATGGGAAGACACAATAGCTATTCCACATCTTACCTTTGAATTTTCTATAATGGACCAAAATGCTTACCTACACTTAAAAAAATCAAATTTACACAATAGCAAATAAAAAGTAAATGTAGTAGTGTTGGTCCATGGGTTGGGGAAGCCCTCCAAAATCTTTATTAAGACCAGCCAAAATGTCACATAGTTATGCCAAACGTTTGATATTTCCATAATTCTACTCATGACCTTTTTATATCCTTGTGCTATCAGTTTGTTTTAATCCCTCCATATCTATATGTGTTAATAGTTTCTTTCCCATTTAGGGGAGTAGATTATAAGAGTAGCTTTGATTTGTGTTTGGAAGATCACTGGTTCAGTGAATACTTGATGTGTCAGTGCAAGGAATTACCTCAGTTCCTTCCTCTTAAAAGGAAGGAAACAATGAAATGATAAACAGAGGCTTCAGGTCTCCATGTCTCCAGATAAACAGTGAAGGGGAAGTTAACACCCACCAGACAAAGGACTATGGCGGAACCTGTTCCCTTTTTTTATTTCCACTCTAGTAAAGGCTGTTGTGGTTGAAAAATCGAGAACACATGCCATGTTTGTGATTCTGTGCTGCTGAAAGTGTGATTTGGAGAATTTGGAGGAGTCAAGATGTTTCTCACTTTCTTCATATGAAATATATTCATCTGAAGCCAACCCAGTGCAGCTAAAATATTAAATACTAAATGCTATTTGAACCAACAAGTTAAAGGAACTAATGGAACAAGTTGGAAGTGTCTTTCAATGGGATTTAATCACAGCTTACTTGGTCTGGATCAGAACCAAAATATCAATCAGGAAATAGAGGTGCCTGAAGGTTGCCAGGTCTAGACCATGAAGGTGTTACTAGACCTTTAAGAGTTGCAAAGAAAGCAGAATTTCACCATGTGCATCCCTTGTCTTCATGGCACTGTGATGGCAGGACAAATTTCACCTCATGGAATTTTCCCTGCTGCACTCTCAAGGTCTGCCTCTGGCAATTCTTTTATGGCAGTAGCAATAAATCAAATAACCGTCATTTAGTTTGCTAGCTAAAGCCAAACTTTTAGTTTACAGGCTGGTCAAAATTATATCTTAATGGTTTGAGGAGAAAAGTAACCTTTCAAGATTTTCATCTGTTGAAATAACAGGCTAGCCATCAATATAGAGAAATGCAAGCGCCCAATAGAACTTCTGACTTTATCAACATGCAAAGCCATCCAGAACTCAAGACCAGATTGTGATGTGATATTCAGAGGAAGGGGTGGAAAAGAGTAGTGCTGAAAATAAACACTTGCATGTTCTTGAATGTATTTAAATTTGTTCTCTTCAGTACCCTTATATATATGCACATCAGTAACATGAAAGAATATGCAGTCACTGGAAGGACAGATCCTGAAGCTGAGGCTCCAATACTTTGGCCACCTCATGAGAAGAGAAGACCCCCTGGAAAAGACCCTGATGTTGGGAAAGATGGAGGGCACAAGGAGAAGGGGACGACAGAGGACGAGATGGTTGGACAGTGTTCTTGAAGCTACTAACATGAGTTTGACCAATCTGCGGGAGGCAGTGGAAGACAGGAATGCCTGGCGTGCTCTGGTCCATGGGGTCACGAAGAGTTGGACACAACTAAACAACAACAACATGAAACAGACTTGGAATCTCCTAAATCTGTGAAAGGCAATTTACAAAACTGAAATAATAGAACTGCAAAAAGTGTAGGATTATTTCTGTTGAATTACATCAAGGTAGGGATAGCTTTTCTAAAGCTAAAATCCTATACATGCTTACTGGGTAGTAAGTTCCATTGAACTCAATGGATCATATTTCACAGTAAATAGGATTGTGCTGTAAGGATCAAACCAAGAGCTTCCTGGCAGATGCTATCATGCAGTTTGACTTTTGATGGTATCAGTCTGGCATTTAAAAAAACCCAAAACATTCATTGCCATTGGCACTCAGTGGAAGATAATTCTTGGTTGTCAGGTGTAAGATGTAATCTTCATACATAGGACGGTGAACAAACCACTTTATTGAGGACAAAGTCTAACACATCTTAGGTATGAGAAAAGTCCACCAGACTTGCAACTGCTCCCAGTTCTGGTCTCCAGAGCTTCCCAGCTTTGTGTAAAACCTGGAATAGAACTACATAAAAGGTAAAGGTATCCCTGACCGTTAGGTCCAGTTGCGGACAACTCTGGGGTTACGCGCTCATCTCGCTCTATAGGCCGAGGGAGCTGGCGTTTGTCCGCAGACAGCTTCTGGGTCATGTGGCCAGCATGACTAAGCCGCTTCTGGCGAACCAGAGCAGCGCATGGAAACACTGTTTACCTTCCCACCGGAGCAGTACCTATTTATCTACTTGCACTTGACGTGCTTATGAACTGCTAGGTGAGCAGGAGCTGGGATCGGACAACAGGCGCTCACCCCATTGCGGGATTCGAACTGCCAACCTTCCAACATGATATCAGGATAAACCTGTTGTCTTAGACACGAGAAGCAGAAACACCACAAAAAGAGGCTTGCATAAACAATGGTTATTTCAGTCACCAATGACATAAAACCCAACAATATTTATTAGGAACAGAATTTCCATGTGATCATTTTTTTTCCATGTGGCAAAGGGCTGTCTTTTGTGATCATGTTAGATTGGCATAGTTCAGCTAAATTATACTCAGAGTAGATGCACTGAAATTAATGGCCTGAACTTACTGATGTTCATTCATTTCAATGGGTTGACTCTGAGGAAAACTTTAGTTGAATACCACCCCTAATTATTTTATAATATTTACCATTGGCCCATTTCCATTGCTCCATAAGGCTATACCTCCTAGTCCATTGATGATGCTACCATCTCTTGCCTATTCAATGGATGGCAGTGAGTGAGTAATGTGATGTTTGAGGGAGGTGAACTACCACACAAAATTCTGGCTGGAATGTGTGTCCTAGGAGCAAAGTTTTTAAGGAACAGTGGGGGGGGGGCGGGGAATAATAGAAAGATTTGCAAACTGACATAATATGAGAGAAATTGAAGCACAGGCTTCATTTTCCCAGTTAAATCACTGGTGCTTTAAAATGATTGATACCTATTACAATGGATCCTGAGCAAGACAGTTACATTTAAGCCCTAATGTGAAAAGTTAGTGTGGCTAATAAGCTGTGGATCCATCCCATTGTTTCGTTAGTGGTACAGGCACTGGGGTTTAACAGCAGAGCTCTCCCATCCTCCAAAGAAATATTTTGAAACTTACAAGTATATGTAGATATTTGCAAATTGGAGCAGCCCTGGGGAAGTCATATTACTGACACCGCAGAACTCAATAATATTTTCCAGGGGGAACCAACCTCACAAAATGATTTGCTATCATTGCCAGTATCAGGGAAATGCAGACATTTATGCACAGCTACTTCATTTATTGTGAAGGAAACCTGATATGCACAATAACCTTCTGTTTCAATTCCTATCTGTGCCCTGGCCCAATTTAGAGCAGCCAATAGATCTGGAACACATCAAGGAAAACAAAGATCCTTTCTGATAATTAGCAATACATGCATATCTTCTCCCTCTTATGGAACAACCAAGAAGAAAACACATAGGCTTCACTTTCTGTGTTGAAAAATGGCTTGATGCTTTGAAAAAAACAGGAAAACAATATTTTAAAACACTTTCCGAAAGCATGACAGCTGTAAGTGTTTTGTCAGAAGGGGGGAAGTCAAACAGTAATTGACAGAAGATTGGACCCAAACTCAGCTGGTTGAATTTACGACCCACTGAAACTAATGAGACAAGCTAGTTATGGTTTGACTTAAACCCATCTATTTCCGTGGCAACCAAGTCAATCTTGATCCAAGCCTGACTATTTAGCACCCTGAAATATGAAATGGATCTAAGTAGCAGTCATGCCAATTTATAGTACAGTCTTAGACATGTTTGCTCAGTTGTAAGTCACACAGTGACCAGAGTAGCTTATTCTCTAGTAAATAATTTAGGATTGCAGTCACAGTTATTATTATTTTTTAGTATATCAAGTCTTTGTTCATAAATATTGTAATGCCAGTTTCATTTCTGAAGCTTGTACAGCACCATTTGTGTACCTTTCACTTGTGTTTGTGTATGATTTTGCTATAAAATCTCCAGATCTCAGCAGGATCTTTTACACATGAAACCACCAAGTGGAACAAACCAGTTTTTATAATCTTTTGTCGACTTTCATGTACTTTACTCTGGATTTCTGGATGTTGTTGAAGTCCAGTTCCCATCAGCCCCAGGCAGCATGGTCAATGGTCAGGGAAGATGGGAAGTGTTGTTCAGTAACATCTGGAGGGGGAAAGTTTCCCCAACTTAGATTAACTGTGTCCTTCCATAACTTTTGTGCAAGCTATATATTTAGATCATCAAAAGTCATTTTGTCTCTCCAGCAAGACAAGCATGTTAGCTGTTCTTTTCTGAACTCTTTCCAATTTGTTGATTGTTTTCTGTTTCTTTCGGACATGCCAAGAAGTGTATACTATTCCAGATGTAATTTTATTAGAACCATGAATGATTGCCTCCTTGTTTTGCAACAACATGCTTCTCCAAGTGCATTCTTAAATTGCATTGATTTTTGTTCTCCTGTCTCCCATATTCGCAGGCTATCGTTTTATTGTACTTTTTTTTTAAAAAAGCTGAACAATAAACATTTGCATTGCAAATTATTTCTGTTTTGAACTATCAATTTTTCATCACCTCCCACACGTGATAAATATTTTTCAAAGCTAAATTCTGGGCTGACCAATGTATCATTTGAGTTGTCATCAAAAACTCTTGAAGCTGTTCTGTTTCTTAGCATCTTCTAGATTTGCAAGTGGTTATAAATCCTTACAAATTAGTGCCATGTGCTGAAATAGTGCACTGCTTGTAATAAAAAATAAAAAATCATCGAAATGCTCTGGAAGAGTGTAAACGCCCACTCCCTCCTTATTTAACCATTCTTGTTTTGAGTTAGAATTATTTTTAGTGTATATATAAATGTATTTTGAATCCATGAGTCACATGATCCTGAGCATGCTTCATTAATAACAGTAGCACATAATTTCAGTAGTAGCAATCCTCTATTTGCTTCTATATTACTAGTGACACATTTTCAAACTCTGGATGTATGCATGGCAGCCTTCCCCACCCTGAAGTACCTCTCACATACATGACCATCGCCCAGGCACATTGGAGAAATGGCAGAATAAAGCAGCTCAAGAGCAATAGCTTGAGAAGGCTGGTGTAATAGTATACCCTAGTGTCTTTTATCCCTAGATTATGGGGAAGAAAGCTCCCATTGCTGCCACTCCCATTTTTCAGGCCTTGTTTGCCAATATTGTCAATTTCCTCTCTCCCATTTTTGACACACAAATGCTCTCCCATGCTTTGCACACGGATGCTAAGAGTAATCTCTCCCTACCCCCTTGTCAGTAGCTCGCAAAGTGATCTGCCTATATTGCAGCAGTGCCATTAGTTCTGCCCAATGGGTTAACAGCTGGGTTTATTTTATGCAATTATTTGTTGCCTTTATACCCCACATTTTTCTCCAAGGAACTTAAGGTGGTATACATGGTTCTGCCTCTCCTCAGTTGACCCCCACAAAAAACCCTGTGAGGTAGGTGAGGATGAGAGACAGTGACTCCCTGGTCCTGAATGGGGTAACTGTGCCCCTGAAGGACCAGGTGTGCAGCCTGGGAGTCATTTTGGACTCACAGCTGTCCATGGAGGCACAGGTCAATTCTGTGTTCAGGGCGGCTGTCTACCAGCTCCATCTGGTACACAGGCTGAGACCCTACCTGCCTGCGGACTGTCTTGCCAGAGTGGTGCATGCTCTAGTTATCTCCCGCTTGGACTACTGCAATGCGCTCTACGTGGGGCTACCTTTGAAGGTGACCCGGAAACTACAATTAATCCAGAATGCGGCAGCCACACTGGTGACTGGGAGTGGCCGCTGAGACCACGTAACACCAGTCCTGAGAGATCTGCATTGGCTCCCAGTACGTTTCCAAGCACCATTCAAAGTGTTGGTGTTGACCTTTAAAGCCCTAAATGGCCTCGGTCCTGTATACCTGAAGGAGCGTCTCCACCCTCATCGTTCAGCCTGGACACTGAGATCCAGCACCGAGGGCCTTCTGGCAGTTCCCTCATTGCGAGAAGTGAGGTTACAGGGAACCAGACAGAGGGCCTTCTCAGTAGTCGCTCCTGCCCTGTGGAACGCCCTCGCTTCAGATGTCAAAGAGATAAACAACTACCTGACATTCAGAAGACATCTTAAGGCAGCCCTGTTCAGGGAAGTTTTTAATGTGTGACATTTTAGTGTATTTTTGGTCTCTGTGGAAGCCTCCCAGAGTGGCTGGGGAAACCCAGCTAGATGGGTGGGGTACAAATAATAAATTATTATTATTATTATTACTAGTCCAAGGTCACCCAGCGAGCTTGGTGGCCAAATGAGGGTTCAAACCCATGTCTCCTAGGTCCTAGTCTGAAACTCTAACCATCATGCCATGTGCCACAGTCACCCTGCATATATTTTGCATAATCATTTGCCATTTTTAAATAAATGTGGCCCTTGTTTTAATAAAACTTCACCTTGTCACACCTCTTTATTTCATGTCTGTGGCTGTAATTCTCTAGTCCACAAAATAATTTTATTGCTTTTTAAAGAGCTTGTTAAATTGCTTTTCTCACTCACAGGCCTTGTAATAATTTTCACCTTTCTTACAGAAGTCTTTTAAAAAGACACCCTACATTTTAAATCTAATAAGAATTAAGTCAAAAGAGAACACAGTTGGCAAAATTACATTTTAATTATTGGTCTAGGACTGATGTAAAGCTATAAAGGTCACCCAAGAATAATGCTTTCTGCTATATTCATAAAAGGGTTTCTTCCATTAATTGACATGGTGACCTTGTATTAAATATGGTTTCATCACAGACAGGTCAGAGGCCATGGTAATCCTGTCTGAAAAGTGTGGGTGAGAGAGAGATTCTAGCCTCTGTGGGAAATAGGGGTCATTTGGTGCCAAACAGAAACCAGCTGGCATCTGAGAGCAGCTGAATTTATTAAGACTTCATAATTTTGAAAGCCATCTATTATAGGTCATAAAATTTATATGCTACTACAAAGAGGAGGAAAACTCCCATTTTTTTAGTGTGAAATGTTTCTTTGTATGAAGGCATCACCCATAAAGGCTTCATACTAGTATATTATGATGTATGCTTACACAAAAGTAAGTACAATTGAGCCCAGTGAGGCTTACTCTCAAGTTTTATGCTTAGGACCGCAGGCTATGAAAATCAACTCTCCATTGGGATGCATTACAAAAGATTATAAAACTCCATTAAATGCCAGGAAGGCCAGGGTTGGCTCTTCCATTAGACATACTGAGGCAACTGCCTCAGGTGGTGGTGGGAACTGGGGTGGCAAATTTGCTCTTTGCTTGCCATGGCCATCTGTTCATTTGCCCCAGCCATCAAACCCGCCCCCCCAATCCAATTTTGTGCAGTGCTCCAGACAGCCCACAAACCCTACCCTCCCATACCAGGCTTTGAGGAAGGACCCCCTTCTTTAGAGGAAGGCATTGAGAAGACAAAGCAGCAAAACATTTCGAAAGGAAGGGGGGAGGAAGAGAGGGGCTCCCCCCTCAGGTGGTACAATGTGTGGTGCTGGTCCTCAAGGCGAGCAACATTTTAAGTGAAACCTGCCAACTGTCATGTGGAGCAGTTCAAAGTCAGCTCTTTGCCCAGACTTGTTACACAGCTTGTGTTTACGGGCATGTGTTAAAAAGCATAACTTTTAACTTCAAGATTGAAGTAGAAACGTTTTAATGGAAAAACCTATTGAAATAATTGCGGCCGTGAAGCAGAGCATATTTAAATAATAAGAGGTCTGGCACAAAACATTTGCTGAAGGAAGGAAGAACAGTCTGTTAAATGAAGATAGGCATGTCTTGCTAATTATAGGATGGCTTGGATGTTAAAGGCCAGAAGTTAGAGAGAATTAAACTGTTGGGTTTAATAGAGAGAATAAAGCTGCTATTCCTTTGCCATTTTCAGGCACACCTTCTGCTTCTTCCTGCCTTTATTTTGTTTAATGTTGGCATGGGAGCTGATTCACATAATGTCTCTATCCTGCCTCTTGAAAAATGAAGTTCCCAAGGCAGATGATGCGATGGCTGACCACTCAGCAGGGATAGCTGAACCTGAGGCAGAAGGACAGTTGGAAGATTGTACTCAGGGCCCCCACCACAGGAGTGCAAGCACAATCTTCTTGTTTGGGACAAGAACTGTGTGAGTGACCAGTCCTGCCCTGCTCTTCAAAAGCAGAATGGGAGGTGTGTGCCAAGTATTTGGAAGTATTTGCCAAGGCCTAGCCATGTACCCTAGAGCTGAGACCATGTGCTGCTTTGGTGAACGAAACTTTTGGGTTTCCTCTAGCCATGAGTCTGAGTGCTGCATCCAAAGGGCAAGACTCTGCACAAATAGAACAAATAGGTAATAATCAAAGAGCAGTAGCATGAGAATACTAAAGCCAATGGGTAGTTGTTTTGTTTCTACTTGCCAACAGAATTCCATCAGAGCCTCCATCCCCTTTACTTCCAGGAGATGAGCACTCCACAGTTGGAGGGAGGGGCGACCGAGAAGTTTGCTGGGCATGTGATCATATAGCAGGCTAAGCCTACCCCCAGGATAGTGAGAAGAGGGTTCTGATAATCTTTGGGGTGGGGGTATTCATCACAGTGTTGATTCCTACTTTGCATGCTGGAAAAACGCATTTGATTGACAGTGTCCAGTTGGGTGATGACCATGGCACGTTGCTATCCCTCCAGTGGCAGGTGGCAAATGCTCTCCCCCTCCTCTCCCATTGCTGACAAATGTGGGGAAGGGAGCATTCCAACGCAGTGCTAGAATTGTATTAGGCCAGGGTTTCGATTGAATGTGAATTTCTTAAGGAATCATCTCATTGCCTAATCCGACAGCATCCTCTTATTCCAGAACACCTTTATATAGTGGAAACCAGGTTTGGTTTCCTGTTTGCTTAGGAAACATCACCTTTCTATTCTTAGAAGCATAGAATTGTAGCATTGGAGGGGACCCAGAGGGTCATCTAGTCCAGCCCCCATGCGAAGCAGGAATCACAGCTAAAGAATCTTTGACAGGTGGCCATCCAACCTCTGTTTGAAAACCTCCAGTGAAGGAGAGCTCCACCACTTTCTAGGGTAGTCCATTCTACTGTAGATTTTCAGATCTTCCTTCATTCAGTCAAGGACCATGTTAATCCTGTTAGTTACACATAGACAGTCTTTCTCAGTGAGAACTTAATTAACAACATTGCTACAGTGATGTTGATTCTAGACAGCATGTGGTTTTTGTTTGAATAAAAGGAGCTGTGAAGTACAGGAAGTTGAGTCATGTTTGGAAATGATATCAAGCTCCCTAGTCATGACATTGTCCAAATTAGTAACTTGCCTGACTTAACTTGCCTTGCAGAACTTCATTTTTCACTATTTTGTTCAGTTCTGTACCAATAATGCTCGCAGTCAGAAAACCACCAGGGTTTGGAACACACTGGGTGACCAGGAAATACGTATGATTTATAGGTGCTTGTGGGGTGTGAGGGGAGGGGTAATACCTCTGGTGTGTAACATGTTGTGTTCCTCATGGGGTAGTTTGTCCACCTTTTGTCCTCACACTACACTCAACTCCCACCGTGGCCACATCCCGGAAACTAGTTGAAACAGGTGAGGTTAGCCAATGGGCCTTATGCCCTCAAGTGAGTTGAGGTCAATGTGCTGTAGATGGAAATGAGGGGCAGATGAGGCTCATTAACCCGGGTAGGTAGCCCATCTAGGAAAACTAATACCCTGATCTTGCAGCTATACAGTAAACCCTGAGGAACAATCCATAATCTTTACGGGACATCTTCAGGAAAAGAGAAGGCGAAGGAGTAAACCCTACACAAATCCAGAGAGGAGTCCCTAAGGCAGTTGAATGCCTCCTTCCAGCAGCTCCTGCAGTCAAGTTGGTGCCAAATGTCTTATTTTACTTTCCTTTGGACCACAACAGTCTAGTCTTCTGGGACTCAGCTAAACAGCTGCAAGCAAAACGTTTTAAGTGTGTTTTAAGTGCAATATACAGTGTAGCACTAGATGGAGAAGATGAGCCTTGTGGAAAATTCAATGTATTTTTAAAAATGCTTTTCTAAAAAAAGCATTTTCAGAACAGTTTTTATATGTGTGTAGATTCCACCCTGGGCAGCCCAGAAGCTCTATATAGACTACCCAAGTTTGTGCCCCAGAGAGGTCATTTCAGTGCTGAAAACAAAATGGGAGGCAGCAGCCATGAGTAAGTTCAACCTTACTAGCATAAGGTACAAGTGCTTTTGTTGCCTTTGTTGGTGGGAGAGATTATCACATCTCACTGGTCAGCTACCAGCCCCTTTAAGGCAGGCAGCCCCTAGTCAATAAAGTGCTGGCCCGTCACTGTCCACCTGCTTCAATGGGTGCTTGCAGCTCAGAGTATCACTCGACAAGCAGACTGAACTACTGCACCAGGCAATAGTTTGTGCTCAGCAAGCTAGAACATCAGGACCATGTGTCCTGGTTTGTACATCAACCTGCTGCAGGTCAACAAATCACAGAAGATGGCCATCATTGACCATGAGCTGAAGACACTCAACATTGACATCACTGCTTTTGTCTGTATCATATCCTCTGTTTGCAAACTGCAGCTAGTTTCTTGGTTTTTGTGTGTGATGAAACAGATTATTAAAGCTACTCTCCTGACAACATAAAGATGCATGTTCCATCTCCTGTGGTGGGTAAAACATTTAAACTTGAGCTTGAGCTCCTGCACTGAGTGTTTTAGTAAGAGGTTTTGAATGAGCTTAAGCTATCTCAGTAGAGATCTTTTCTCACATACACTTCAAAAGGAACTCTCCACCATTTTATTCATTCCTTTCTCCACAACCTGTGATGGAAAAATCCATGCATGTCATCTAGAATGGTGTTCTCGACCCCCTGTTGCAAATGCTTACTTTGCACAATAAGACTAGATTTTCTACTTCTTTTGTGGCAAAAGAAAAAGGTTAAAGATGTCACTGAGAGGCAATTTAGTGAAGAAAAAGAGACAATAAAGAACAGCCTATCTAGAATGGTGTTATTGTGTTGGTTTGCAGAAAAGTGAGATACAAATGTGATAAATGGGGGAAGGGATTAATGTATTTAATTTGTAATGTCCAGTCATTCCCAGGACTGTGTAATCGCAAAAGACACTTGGAAGATTTCTCCTTGGAGAGTGCTCATATGCCAAATTCTCCTTGCCCTTATAAATCTGGCACGACAGCAAAGTGACAGAGGATATGCTTTGGGTCCTGACCCCAAAAAAACTTACGTCTCAAACTCCAGTAGCCAATGGGAAGATCTGCATGATATTATTTAAGGATCACTGATCCACTACAAGAACAAAGCCTTGACAAACCTCAATACATTAAACAATTCATTTAATGAGTTCCATAACACCACAACAGAAGCTGAGGCTCCAATACTTTGGCCACCTCATGAGAAGAGAAGACTCCCTGGAAAAGACCCTGATGTTAGGAAAGATTGGGGGCACAAGGAGAAGGGGACGACAGAGGACAAGATGCTTGGACAGTGTTCTTGAAGCTACCAGCATGAGTTTGACCAAACTGTGGAAGGCAGTGGAAGACAGGAGTGCCTGCCGTACTCTGGTCCATTGGGTCACAAAGAGTCGGACACAACTAAACAACAACAACAAACACCACAAATTGTTATGAAAGAAGCAACAAAAAATCTTTTATGTTTACAGTGGTCAGTAATATTACAGAGTTCAGTAATATGAAGACCTCTAGGTATAGGGTGGTATATTAATAATAATAATAATAATAATAATAATAATAATAATAATAATAATAATAACAACAACAACAACAACAACATGGAGGAAAATTGATTTATATCCAAATATTTCATTGTAATGGTAAACAAAACATATTCTTTCCTTGGATGAAGAATTTAACATTTATGTTAAGATCTTCACATTTCTTACCCTGTTGATGAATTTATTGTTCTGGTTTGAAATTGAATATGTCGTTCTCTTCTTTAGGCACCCCCTGCCCCCCGTAAAAGCAAGAGACACTTTGATATCAAAAGTCTATTAATAAGCAGTGTTTGATTTAACTTTTTCTCATCCAAATCCATGTTGTGCTGATTTTCTCCAGAAACACTTTGGAAATAAATAAATGAAGGTATGACCTTTTTTTCTGGCAGGGTTCAGGGCCTCTAATAGCTGTAAAATGGGCAGAGGTTGAACAGAGAAAGCTTTGCAAACATAGATGTTAAGGACTGGGGGAGAGCGTCACCTGTTAACTTTCCCCTCTTAGATTGTTAAAGACTAACAATCTAACTAACAAGAACAAAGGCACCCACCCTAGTCGGAGGCAATGACATGACATATATAACTAAGGTTCATAGTTCTGAGATGGAAGGAAGCCGTTTTCTCTATCCCTACCCTTCATTACTTCTGTTTTGATTCATTCTTATTACAGGTCACCCACAGGAAGGAGTCTTCTAAGTACAGTATGCCTAGCAGGAAAAAAAGCCCCTAATACCACAAGACTTTCTCATGGCCTTCTCTAATTTATTTACTTGTATGTAGGTAACAAGCAACGCAGAGACACATCAGACTCAGCTAAATTAGTAAAGAAAAAGTGTTTTATATGTGTTATAACACTGTGACACCTGATGGGACTGTAGAGTTCCATCTTTCGCCAATGTGATTTCCCCCTTTGAGGTTTACAATGTTGTTGTTTTTCTGAAACGTTTTTTTTTATGGGTCTGGATCCAGCCATCAGCTAAGAAAATGGAAGAAGTTCTATTTGGTGCAATCAAAATCTTTCGATCTTAAAGTGAAACTCTTTGTTGCCTGTGCCCTCTCTCCACGAATAGAATGTAAAAATAAAATAAAATAAAAATCTCCCAACTACCATAACAGCCACACCTGGGATGTGGGCCAACAAAGTACTTTGATGATCAGGCTACCTGTATTCATAAAAATGTTCTTTATTAAAGCTTGTGACATGCAAACAAGGGTTTTCCCTTCCAAGTTCTGACCTCGAGGCCTATCAAATCATACAGGCTCATTTCAAATACTTTTTTATAACCAACTTTAAGAAATTTTATGCTTCTAATTAGAATACACAAGTATATTTAGTAAAAACCAATTAAAAGTTCCTCCAACATCTTCTTTGCTGTATTTCATAAGGAATGATTGATTACCAGAGGGAAATGTGCCAACTTTCTAAATTCATGTATGTAACCTGTGATGGTAATGTTGGAAGTGCAACAGCAGAGATCATTCAGTATGTAATAGAATTCTGTTCTCAGTGTTAGTCCGCTCCTAAGAAGGGATGCTGGTAGTGTGATGCCTGGCAACCAGTCAGAGTGACATATTTGCTGAGGAAGCATGGGCCCTTATTGGCTGCACAGTTCTGAGGGAGCTTCCCCCTGCTGTGTATAAGTCTTGAAATAAGAAGGACAAAACCACTCTGTTCCTTTCTTCTCAAATTATACACTGCTTTATTCAGTTGCCACATCATTTCTTTCTCTCTGGACTTCACCTGCACTATTTAAGTGCCTTTGCTAATGAAAAACAGGTGCAGTTAATGGACCTCCTGAGTTCTATTCAACACTAGTTATACTAGCAGACCCACTGAAGATAATGGACATGATTAACTTAGGTTTGCTAATTTTGATAGGTCTGCTACGAATGTGACTCGTGTGTGGTGACCACAAATGGGAGCCTCCTATTCAAAAGCAGTTCTGCCCTCACCTCCCCCCTTAAGATGCACTGTGGGGGGTTAGCTGGGAGGGCAGCGAGTAGTGTTGCTGTTTCCACTGTGGCATTAGCAAAAGAAAAGAAGTACTACATGGTCTTGGCCAGGCATCCCCAAACTCGGCCCTCCAGATGTTTGGGGACTAAAACTCCCACCATCCCTGACCACTGGTCCTTGTTAACTAGGGGTGATGGGAGTTGTAGTCCCCATCTGGAGGGCCAAGTTTGGGGATGCCTGGTCTTGGCCATGTAGTGGGAGGGTGTTGGAAGGGGGAGGGCATCAGAGGCACGATTTCAAGGGCTACCTGAAACTTGGTGCTGGTACTGCCCATCCCCAGCAGGGATGAAGATACTCAATGTTGTTCTGTCTCTGAAGTTGAGCAGGTCTAGGTTTGGCCAATACCTGGATGGGAGAACACTCAAAACCTGACGCATGCTGTGCTGCAGAGGTCCTTGGAGGGGGGAATACGGTGGACACTATTTGTATTGATAGTTTACATTCCTGCTTCATTTGAGAGGTCATCCAGCAAGGACTTGGAATGCAACATTCTCTGTTTTGTTTCATTTTTTAAAAAATTCCTTGCTTGTAGAACGTTCTATTATCACCTCTCTCTTTTTGACTTTAGGAGAGTGAAGATTTATATATATTTACAGTCAGACATTCAGCAACTTATGATTACAGATCTTGTTGATAAAGTATGTTCTCCTCAGTTCTCCTCAGAGGTCCCTGGTGTATAGGCTACAGTTGTGCCATTGGAGAACCACTTATGTGCTGAGGCTATGGAGATGAGCAGGGGTGCTGAGAGCTCTACAGGAGCTTTCGACATAGATGGACCACCTATTCACTGTAATGACCAGGCAGGTTGTGGTGTGCTAAGCATAGCACATGCCTGTCCAAGACTAGTAGGGGAGGGAAGTCCTCAAATATGCCCCAAGGGATTCCCTCCCCAGTTCCCAGGATCCCGCAGTTCCCAAGATTCTTTGGGGGAAGCCACAACTGCCCAAATTGGCTGCCATGGTACACTGGTAATATTTTGAAACAGAAACTAGATGACCTTAACTTAAAGCCTCATCTACCCCATCCACTTAAGGCACGATTACACCATTTTGACGGTCATGGCTCCCCCCAAAGAATCCTGGGAACTGCAGCTTGTTATGAATGCTGAGAGATTTTGCAGCTCTGTGAGGGGAATCTGGGTCATCTAACAGCTCTCAGCACAACAAACAACAGTTCTCAGGGTTCTTTGGCAAAAGACATGACAGTAAAGAGGTATAATACAGCTTTAAATGTATGGTGTGGAGGTGGCCTGACTCCAGGTTTCTGTCAGCGGTTACCTTTTTGTGGTTAAATGTGATGCAGAGATGTGAAAGATGGCCGTAGGGCCCTTTCAGACTGGTGTTTTATTGTGGATGAATTCTACAACATGTTCTTGACTCAATGATAGTGCACCAGTGGTGAACTGTTTGCTGTATTAGTTGTCCTGCGATGCATTGCTAACGCATTATCACTATACAGAGGGGCAACAGTGCAACAAAAGCAGGAATAAAACCCCTACCCCAAAAACATTTGTGCTATGAAAACTTATGTGAATTCAGTTGGAACTTGCGTGTTCAGACCCAGACCCCCCCCCCCAAATAAATTCACACATGACTCAAATTTTGATTTTGGTTTTTGGCAGAATTTAGGCCACAACTTGATTGATTACAGAAAGTGACTAGTTGCATGGGCTCTGGTTCGACTAGCTCCCTGCCATGCAGATAGCGCTGACCCAGGGTTCCAGCATAGGTCAGCCAAGGGTGAACACCTGGATAAGCGGAAAACCAGGAATGGGCTAACTCCACCACCCAAATGTCCCCCTCGACTCAAGCATGGGCACAACCCCCTCTCAGGAGTTGACCAAACCATCGAGTCCCTGGATTCTTTTAACGGAATACCCTTCACATAGGGATGGTGAGAGCGTTCTCCCATTCCTATCACCTGAACCAGAGCCTATCTGCAACCTTACAAGTTGTAACGATTTGCTATGCACCAGGCGAAACCCAAATGGCAACAGCCAATCAGCCAAGTGGGGAAAATTCCTGCCATGCCCCTGTCCCAACGACAGACGACACACAACGGCATAGCAAGGTCAAGTGCAACAAGCCCTAAAGGTAGGGAGAGGTGGGCGGGTGTTCCGAATGCACACGCCAAAAGAGGAAGCTCTGGGTCAAAAGAGGAAGCTCATGGGCATAAATAGGTCCCTCAAACTGTTTGGACTGCGTCCCATTGGCCAGATTGCACCCAGCTTCGAGGGGCCTACCAATTGGGTATTGTGGCTGACCAACAGTACCCACCCACAACACAGGGTGTCGGTTTTCCAGGTCTCACCGCAATACGTGCCCTCTTTAAGGGAGGACCTGATTTATCGGATACAGTGATGGGAAATGAAGCAATGTGACAGCCCTGCAACTTTTGCAGGTGCAAACAGTGAGGAAAGTGAGATTGCATATGACCAGTGCTTTTTTCTGGGGGGACTCATACCCCTAAACATTTTGTGAATATTTGTACTTTTGTCAATTTACTGCATTTATTTTTCCCAATTTGAACTATAAAATGGCGATTTTCTTGAGTCAAAATGAGAGTACCCCTAAACATATTTTTTTTAAGAAAAAAGCAGTGCATCTGACCACCCCAATAGCATAATGATAACAAATAATCATAGATACACAATAAAAATGATGGCTGGAGGGTCCCTTAAGGCAGAAGCACAGGAGGACAGTGAAACTGCCTATGTTAGCAGCACAGAGAAGTATGAAGCATTTTCGTTATTTCAGTTGCACTTCTCCTTTAGAAAAAGCTGCTGCAAGTAGATAGTAACCACAATATGCATTTGAAAGAGGCAATCCCTCAAGCTAAAAAGGCATTTACAAATATTTTAACACTCAACAGGTGTGAATCTGTAATAACCTGTCGAAGTGGGTAATGCAAGTGCCATAGATATAATTTCCTGAATCTGTCTCAACCTGTTGAGCTTTCTGTTAGATTCCACACACCTCCATTGTTGTTTTTCTAGTTCGTTGAGCCCAACCCGAGTTCATGGTATGGTTTTGCTATTGATTCATTGGGAATTCTTTGACAGATCAACTTTCCCTGCAATCTTAACATGTTTAGGCTTAAGCAGTTCTGTATGCATAGGACTTGAGAGTTCCGAGCCTCTCAGGCTAGTCTATAAATGGATAAATCCAGGGGGCATTACTTTAAATTCACATTTTTCTAGTGGTGAATTGTTGGGTATATCCACATGTAATGATCCCTTGTGAATAAGCATTCACTCTGTGGTGTGTGTGTGTGTGCACACGTGCACAGGCAAATTAATTTAATTTTATATTACCTTTTTCTGATGGCTTCACCTGTAATTTTATCCCCACTTAACTGGGAGTAAACCCTGATGAATTCAATAGAACTTACTGCTGTATAAATATGGTTAGGATTTCATTGCTTCTATTAACGGTCAGGGGTACCTTTACCTTTTTCATGCTGTTTGTATACACTTGCCTTATAGTAAAAGCTGTGACTTAATCATATCTATATTTAGCTAGCTATAATAAACTGTAGGGACATGGGTGGCGCTGTGGGTTAAACCACAGAGCCTAGGGCTTGCCGATTGGAAGGTCAGCAGTTCAAATCCCCGCGACGGGGTGAGCTCCCGTTGTTCGGTCCCAGCTCCTGCCCACCTAGCAGTTCGAAAGCACGTCAAGTGCAAGTAGATAGTAGGTAAGTGCAAGTAGGTAAATAGGTACTGCTCTGGCGGGAAGGTAAACGGCGTTTCCATGCACTGCTCTGGTTCACCAGAAGCGGCTTAGTCATGATGGCCACATGACCCAGAAGCTGTCTGCGGACAAACGCCGGCTCCCTCAGCCTATAGAGCAAGATGAGCGCACAACCCCAGAGTCGCCCACGACTGGACCTAACGGTCAGGGGTACCTTTACCTTTACCTTTAATAAACTGTCAAGAGGATTTTTAAAAGATTATTGCTGTTCTATGCAAATTTATTTTACTATTATAGACTTTTTACTCCAGTCTCCAGTTCAAATTATTTACAGAATTTATAAATGGAAATGAATTTATGAGAAACTGCAATGTGTAATTAGAAACTCAAAATCCCTTTACAAAGAATACAAAAAGAACATCACATTCAAGAAAGGCAATTCATTTCAATGGCTTTTCCCCCAAAATGAATGAGTGCTTATTAAAAATGCATTCCAAAGAAAGATCTAACCTTTTACTAAACAGTCAAACATAGTGAAGGGACATATGATGAGTGTTTGATGTAACTGTAAATGAAATGAGTTTTTTAAAAAATTAGGGGGAAAATATGTGAAAATTTTATATGGATTGTTTCAATATAGTTTTTCTTCCTGATGCTAAAATTTAATTTGCAATCAATATGGAGCTATTTTTAAAGCTGTGGCTTAATTGTAAAGGTAAGGTCTTTTTTTCTCTCCAAAAAAACACCCAAGTAAAGTCCTGCCAGCTAAAAGAAGCCTCAGGAAGACAGACATTTCCCCCATCATGACAAGTTATTTTGACATAATTTTTGGTACTGTATATACATCCCCAATGACATAATTCTGAAATGTCACATGGCCAAAATGGGGGGGGGATCATTTTTGTTCAGCATTTGCCTATTTGATTAAGTCATCTTAAATATGTTTTTTTTTTTTAAAAAAAAAAAAAGAATGTTGCTTGAAAGTGTTGCTGGGAAAACAGTGATGGCTGCAAACCTTTTATTTTTTTAAGGGTGTGTGTGTGTGTGTGTGTGTGTGTGTGTGTGTGTGTGTGTGAAGCCCATGAGAATATCTGAGAAACCTTCTGGGGAATTACCTTGTAAAATTCAAGTAGTCTGACATTAAAATAGACTTACTTGCATCCTTAGGAAATGTGCTCATTCAGGAAGCCTGGAGTTAATTGATTATAAAACATCTATGATGCAGGCATATCCTTCCAGAGTAGAAATTGTACTTTGTGTAAGATTATTAAAGGTTTGTGGGAGTGAAGTGGAGATTATTCCTAGGTAATTGCCATAAAAGATGACATGAGCGCTGGTTTGTCTACTTGAAAGAAACAGTTACTCATGTAAATCACACACATCATCTATGAGTCACTAGTATGTGTCACTTCTGCATCATTTCAAAATGTGTGTTATATATATATTCGTCTCTCTCTTTTATTACTAGACCACAGAGCTGAGACACTGCATCAAGCTAGGAGATGAAATTAGCTGCATAAGGCAATCTTTACAATGATTTGATAAGATTCATTGCAAGGGGAGGTGAGCACTGCCAAATTAAAAACAGGATAATGGTTTGGCAGCTTTTCTGAAGAGCCAAAGGCTTGTTGTAGGAGTATTACAAGCATGTGAGTACTATTCAACAATGGCCACTCTCATTATAGACACTGCACAAATCGGCTTTGTATGGCTTATGACACTCTAGAAACCAAAAAGCATATCCATCAGTTTGGGAGGTCTTTACTCTTTTGGGAGTTCATTGCCTGAGGAAAAGTAACTGATTTTGTCACTCGTTTCCTTCTCACCTACCCTAAAAGAGCTTACAGTAGATCCTTCATCGTGACAGGTACGTCATGGAAAGAATGAATGACAGGGCACTGTGCTGATTTGCTGTAGCATAAATTACACATTTACTCGCTGTGCTCCGAAAACATCTTTCCCAAAGGCAAAAAAATTAAAGGTGACTTTCTGGATCATGGATCAGTACTATGGTGCGAAACCTAAGCTGCTGACAGAATGGCAGCTGCAGTTTTGGATACCCTATTTCCAAAACGAAGCTGAGGATTCATTGAACAAAAAAAGAAAAAAGGAGCCAAAAGATGATGGAATCTAGTCTTCTGAAGCCAGGACCATCCCTTCTATGACTGTGCCACCATGTAGCCACTAATTTTGATATTATTCACTTCAAAATAGACACTCAAAACAGCAGAACTAGTTACTAGGAAAAAATGCCTTGCCAAATATTTGTATTTATTTATTCCAGAAATCAGGCCCAATGAGCATGGTCAATATTCAAGGATGATGAAACCTATAATTCAAGAACATCTGGAAGACCTCAACTTCCTCGCCCCTTCATTTATTCCACTTGACATCCATCTGTCCCCTTGACTGACACTTCTTTTGGCCACATAAATTTCTTATTTTATTTTGTGTTCACTGCCCTCAGCCTCTGAATGCCATGTTTGATGATGATTTCAAGAGTGTCATGACTTGGGTCCAGCTGATGTCTGTATATGACATAGTGTGTTGGTTTGAGTTCATTCATTCCACTTCTTTTCTTTATATAATTTATGAGTTCATATAATTTACATACCACTTGATCTTTTCTCTCTCTTTTTTGAACAACCATAACCAACCTCAGAGAGATTTACAGAAGAAGAATGAGTCCAACTTATGTTTGTCCAGTTTACATTGCATCACTTCCTGATCATTCTTTGAATTAAGGATACCTCCTCTGGTGTCTTCAAATTTCATTAACATGTTCCCTAAGTCAACAGCAGAAAATTGTTCCATTGTGAAATAGCTCACACCAGAAGGAAGTACTTTCTAATGTTTAGTTGAGATCTTTTCCCCTGCAATGTGAACACGTTTGTTCAGGTCCTAGCCTCCATCCCTATTTCACATCAATATTTTTAATCAAGGAAAATATGTCATAGCTTCCCTCCATTTGCTAGCTGTAGTAGATGGTGTGAGTTCACATGAAAATGCTAGCGCAAACAAGTAATGGGCACAATCCATCAGGAATTTCTATTGTACACATCTCTTTGAAATGAAAGAGAGCTGTTCAAAAATAAGACTAAGTCCTATGATGAAAAGTTGAAGGAGAAAGTTGTGTTCAGGCTAGAGAATGGACAAAAACAATAGAATAGCCACTTAATTTGTCTGAAACAATACGCGGACCAAAATGCAACCATTTCTCTGAATTTTGCAATAGGGTCCTCCAACCATGTAATGTGTACAGAAATGCATATACTAGGGTAAAGTCTGCTTAGAAATGCACATACTGGTGAAAATAACATACAAAAATGTATTATATTAGTGGGAAATGCTTGACAAAAAAAGGTGTTTATCATGCATAGAAAAACATATTTATTAGGGGAAGTTTGCACTAATGCTGAAGAATTTTCATGATGCCTTTTTCTAAAAATGCAAATATATTTGACATTGTAGAGAACTAACACAAGACTGGGGAAAAATGAGAAACTGAGAAACCAAAATTGGCAGATTTGCGTGTCCTTACTCCAAAGTAATGACATTTTGCTTATTTACTAAATGCAGAAGAGATGGCATCAATAAATATTGGAATAAGCTAGATTCTTGTTGAGATAATGATGCTGCATACGTGCTTCATAATGGAAACACATAAATTTGTTTGATATAGAAATTATTGGCATGACTTTAAACATTAAATCTTGTCTACATTTTCTCTTTGAACATCAGTCTCCTACTTACAGAGGCCATTATATATAAAACTGAGGTGAGTAGGTACTTGTAGTTATAATTCAGTCTGGGTTATGGGAAAATCCTCCCCCCACACACACACTTTTACAAATACCTTCACGATGTCTCCAGGGGAAATTGAAAGATACTTGCTGACATCAAAAGAGCTGTAATTAGCACCTTCACGGGCAAGCAAAAAAAGAGCAGCAAGTAGAGACTTTGTATAGGAATTCCAATATTCTAGCAAATAGCTTGGACATTTCTGAATGCTCATGTCTTGAAACGTAATGTGCATGTTTCATAACTGAAGAGCTCGTCAATGTTTCCTGCTAAACATCAGGAGCCATTCTGTTTTCTCTCTTCAGACTGGACAAGAACTACCAGTATTCATGCTTAGCTAGTTGGTATGGGGTGAGGAAAGAAAGATCCAAAAGCTGTGCAAATAATAACTTTGGTTGCATGGCGAGTTCCCGCCTCCCCCCAAAGAAATAAAGACACAGGACACAAGAATTCAGGTTAATGGGTCAAATTAGGCCACAACTTTATTGATTACAGGAATTGAGCGGTTTGCAGTCTGCAGTTTGTCACGGTATTTGGATGGGGTGCACAGAAAGTATTGTGCAGACTTTCAGTGCAATCCTATACATGCCTACTCAAAAGTATGTCCCACTCAGTACAACAGAACTTCTTCCAAGGTAAAAATCCATGGGATTGAAGCCTTAAATAAGGTAAAAAGTCAATAGAAGAAATGGGTAGTTGTATTTAGTATTCAGAAGGCATGATTACAATTACCAACTTACCTTTTTGCATGGACAACAGAACATTTAGCAACCAAATTTACAACCATAACCTGAAAAACAAGCAGATGTCTTATGGGTGAAGTGGGCCATATCTATTCCATTTATGTACAAAGGATCTTCAGGGTGGCAGTCTGTGCAGAAATTTAAACTGCTGAATAACATGGGCAAGCCGGTCCCAGTTCTGGGAAAAGATAATAATAATAATAATAATAATAATAATAATAATAATAATAATAATAATAATAATAGTATATTTATACCCCACCCATCTGGCTGGGTTTCCCCTGCCACTCTGGGCAGCTTCCAAACAACAGATTAAAAATACATTAAAACATCAGTCATAAAAAACTTCCCTAAACAGAGCTGCCTTCAGATGTAGGCTTTTAGCCCATCCCTCTCTTGCCCTACTCATCCTGCCTCACCTCCTCTTTGGACCCTACAACTCCAAGTGGGTGATATAGGTTAGACCTCAATGTGGTTCTTACCTTGCCAGCAGATCCCACAACCTGAAAGGCACTTTTGGAGCTCACTTTTCACCTCAAAAGGTGTTTAAGGGTGCTCCCCTAACCTTACCTTACCTTACCTTACTTGTGGAGTTCCTGCACACATCTGCCCTAATGTGACCAGATAAACCTATTTTACAGGAATGGTGAGTAAGTGGGGTGGGGAGGACATCCCAGTCAGGAATACCAGTCTGCTAACTAGTAAAAACAATTCCTACTCACCTACAAGGCATCTGAGAGCCAGTATGGTATAGTGGTTAAGAGCAGTAGACTCGTAATCTGGGGAACCGGGTTCGCGTCTCCGCTCCTCCACACACAGCTGCTGGGTGACCTTGGGCTAGTCACACTTCTCTGAAGTCTCTCAGCCCCACTCACTTCACAGAGTGTTTGTTGTGGAGGAGGAAGGGAAAGGAGAACGTTAGCCACTTTGAGACTCCTTGTTGTTGTTGTTTAGTCGTGTCCGACTCTTCGTGACCCCATGGACCAGAGCACGCCAGGCACTCCTGTCTTCCACTGCCTCCCGCAGTTTGGTCAAACTCATGCTGGTAGCTCCGAGAACACTGTCCAACCATCTCGTGCTCTGTCATCCCCTTCTCCTTGTGCCCTCGATCTTTCCAAACTCTTCATCTGGCTTATCCTACTCTGCACTGAGAGAAATTGAGTAGGCACCAAAATTATGAAGAGGTCAATGAGAGAGTGAAGTGGACTCAAATAGCCTTTCTGTGTAAAGGTGCCACAATGTCCAGATGCACACCAATACACCTAGCCATAGTGGCCAAGCCTGTTCCTGCCCCACCCCCGCCAGCATAACAACAAATGCTGCCCCTTCCCCACCCCCCACCGCTCTTTCAGCTAGGCACTGAAACAGGCTAAACACAGAATCCGATATTGAAGGAATATATCAAACAAACAAACATGCAAAATTAAAACCATAAGAAAACAAAACACATGGGTGTAGCTAAGGGGGAGCTGGGGGCAGCTGCCCCCCCCCAAAATCAAGTAAATAATTAAAAAATATTTTAACTGTGGTTCTACATCAAAGTGTACACAACTAAACTGAACAATTTCCACTTATATCAGAAGACCCGAAATTTTAAAAAAATAACAGCAACAAAAGCAGCCACCCCTCCCCACCCAAAAAAGCAACACCCCAACCCAAGATTCTGTTCAGCAGCCTCAGCTTTGATAGCAGGAGTCAGTCAGAGCCCAGGGAGCTGGTCTGTCAGGACTAACTGCCCAAATATAGCTGGATGTAGAGGAGTTAATTATTTTACTATTTCCAGATTTCCAGATTTCGGTATTGAATTTACAGCTATACTAGCTACCATCAATGCATTTTATGAAACCTCTATATGCTAAAATAAATTTTGTGCAAGATGTAATATTAAATGGGAAGGACCTTGGTGAGATTATTGTACTATAAATCTGTTAAGCATTTTGGGAGAAAAAGATGAGGGCGGCTCTTTAGTCAGTTGTTAAAGTTAAATTGAGAGGCCCTAAATCATATGATTCAAAGCAGATTTAGATAACTGGGAGACATTGAAATTATCTTCATCTGCTCTTTCTAGATTGATGTTTCCCCTGTTATTAAAAACAAGTATGAGGCTGCCATGGTTAGATAGTTAATGGAATGGCTTCGTCCAGAATAGCAGGTATGCTATGGCTTAGAGCAGGAGCTCTTCCATACCATTAAGATACTTTTTAAAATAATTAAATCAGAAAGAACAGCCTAGATTAATAGGTTTCTTCACAAAGATGCCCTCAGAGAACCAAAATAGGCATGGCACGGGGAATCTTATGGAGGTTTTTGTTTTTAAATAATGCACCTAGCAGCCCCTATTGACTGCTTTGAAAATTAAAGAACTTGGGGGAAGATTGTTCAGTTTAACCCTTTGCCCCATGGCATTTCCCTGCTCTAGCCACCGCCTCTCCTCATGGCTACAAGTAGCATATGACTTCAACTGTGAAGCTAATAGCACCTTCAGAGGGAGGTAGTTTGATTGGGGAGATGGCACAAGGGAAAGAATCAAGCAGTGCCTTTTCCCCAACCTTCAAGACAGTTACACAGGGTGATAATAACAGAAAACAAAATAAAGTCGGAAATACTAATCACAGATCACGACTAGTTTGGCTCTCAGGCTTTGGAATCTTGGACTGTGTGGTGAAAAAATGTGTTGCCATATATTTCACCTTTGGCAGTGGTTATTCAGAGTTCAATCTTAATAATAGATGCAACATTCCTGGTAGCAGGGAAGTTGAAGAAGACAGATCATTCTAAATTGTTGGGATCAATATGCCCTTCATATGCCCTTTAGGTGAACGAACTCAGGGTCCACCTCTTACCTTATCAATACTTTTTGACATTTTCTTGTACAAAAACTACAAGAGTATTAAGAAATCTGACTGTGACAGAACAAAAAACAGAAAGAAACTGATCACACAAATAAGGGTTTATTTTCCAAAAAAAAAAAAACCCTTGCAGACTGATTGTGAATTAACTATTATTATTATTATTATTATTATTATTATTATTATTATTATTATTATTATTATTATTATTTCTATGCATTTCTCCTAAACAAGACCAGGGTAACATTTAAAAAAATAATCTGTATAAAAACAAATGGGCAGGGGAGCTTGGTATTTCAATTAAAGAAATTCCCCTTTCTTGTAATTTTTACTTTTTGCAAGCTGCTCAGGGAACCCTGAAGAGGGGTATAAATGAAATTATGAAAGAGGACCGAAATTCCATGTTTGAATCTATTATATCATGTTATTTAACTCTGAATTTGAGACACAGTATAAAATGTTGTACAAATGTTATTTTATGCCACAAAGGCTCAATAGGTTCTATAAAGCAATTTGCTTAAATGGCTGGAAACTTCATGTCTGCTAAGACTGTCCCTAGATCAAAGAAAAGATAATAATAATAATGTAAGAATGGACCAGACCCATGGGCCTATCTAGTCGAGCATCTTTTCCCCACGGTGGCCAGCCAGATATTTCTAGGGATCACACAAGTTCAGCATGAGAACAATGGTCCTCTCCACTATCATTCTCCATCAACTGGTAGATGCTGGTCCCAGAAGTACTGTATGTTTATCAAGACTTTTGAAAGCCATTAAAATTGCTGGCCATCTTGTGGTAGCAACTGCATCTCTGAACTGCACCACTATATAATATGGTGGCAAACTCCATAAGTCAACTGTGTGGGGTAAAGAAACACTCTCTTTGCTTTGCCCTGAATCTTCCACCATGCATTGGCTTGCCCCTGGTTTTAGTTAAGAAGTGGAGGGGGGGGGACCCTAATGAACAGTTACACAGATTAGTCTCTTTTGTTGCATGTTGAGATAATTACAATAAGTGTTCTCACTTAGATCTCTGTGTGTGGTACATTGTTTTTATTTCTAAAATTTAAAAATGGGGGGAGGATTTGGGGCTGCATCCAAAGTTAGTCATACACAGAGTAGACCTATTGAAATTAATGGACATGACTAACTCAGGTAAAACTTAGCTGGGTGCAATAAGTAAAACTTAGTTGGATGCAATTCATGGATGACATTTACCAAGCAGTAATTGATCTTAGCATCCATGGAACTACATGAAAAGCCAGTTGTCTGCAAGTTTCCACATCAAGTGGTCTGCTTCTTACTTGGCATCTGTCACACACGGTCAAAAACTGAAGGAAGAAGAAAGTAGTAAATTATCCATGTCACATGCTGTGACATTACAGACAATAAGCCTCTCATGTGGTTTCATGCACGGCGGAAATTACTGCTTGAGTAATAGCCGTTCACTCTAAAAGGCTCTGGATGACCACAGCGACACATTCAAAACTTGCGTTGTCTTAACAACTTTTTCCTTTTAAAACCCTTCCCACTGCTCATCCTCTCTCTGAAGGCTGCTGTTAATCATTTCCAGTGGTTCACTCTTATTATTACAATTGTTTGTTGAATTTATATACCACCCTATACCTGGAGGTCTCAGGGCAGTTCACAGAAAAGATCAACATAAAAACCACAATACAGTGGTACCTCGGGTTACAAACGCTTTGGGTTACAAATGCTTCAGGTTACAGACTGTACTAATCTGGAAGTAGTACCTCGGGTTAAGAAATTTACCTCAGGATGAGAACAGAAATCGCACAGCAGCAGTGGGAGGCCCCATTAGCTAAAGTGGTACCTCAGGTTAAGAACAGTTTCAGGTTAAGAACGGATCTCCAGAACGAATTAAGTTCTTAACCAGAGGTACCACTGTATATATAATCAAAATAAAAACAACAATCCAATAACACCCCTGCCCCCCAAAAGAGCCACATTTAATAAGGGCATGAGGCTTCACTATCTACATTTTCCTGCCAGCACTGAAATGTAATTCCATCTCCCAGGCCTGCCTCCATCTTAGACCTACCTACATCCAGGCTCTTGCCTAATTTGGCTGCAAACTCCTGGTTAGTCATTATTTAAATGTGGCTTTTTTCTTCCTTTCTCTGCCCAATGCAAAGAAACTAGGAACATGCAAAATGATAATGACTTTGGCTCTGCAGTTCCATAACAAGTAATTTTAAGGAACAGGTGTATAGATGGCATTGAAAATGTCCCATTCTCTGACAGACTCCTTTATGTAGACTTTCCTTTATGGTCATCAGCTAAAGATCCTCATAACAAGGATTTTAAATGCTCACTGTAAGGTGAATTTTATCTGCCTAAAATGTGTTGCTGTCTTTAAAGAGCTAACTTTCCGTATTATGAAAAGTAGCAACACTATCAGGTTGGCATCGTTTTGAAAAGAACATTTGAAAAGCAGCCTTTATTCTCTGTTCAGAGCTGCATGCAGTTGGTTTGTCATGTTTTACACTTATTCATCCAGTGATCTGAACAGCTCTGAGCTGCTGTTGTCAACTCACAAAGACAGGAAGTCTTTGATATTGGCACCAGCTGGCCATTACTGAACATTTCTGAAAATGTGACACTTATCTCTGCACCAATTCTGCAGCTTCCCATTTATCCCCCACTGCAGGTTTAACTATAGAAAACACCCACTTTATCTCTACCAGTAGGGTAGCCAACTGAATGAGTCTCTTGCCACAAAAGCAAGGAAGAGTCTTGTGGCACCCTAAAGTCCTACATATTTAGGATGGGTTAGGTCAGAGCTTTCCAAACTTTCCAAGCTGGTGACATGCTTTTTGAACATGCATTATTTTGCAACACAGTAATTCAGTTTTACTAGTAAACCGGATGTTAAACTAACCCTTTCCAGCCCTAGGAGGAGTGTGGGGAGCATTCGTGCAACACACTACAGCTGACACACTAACATGTCACGACACACAGTTTGGAAAGCTCTGGGTTAGGTACATAAGAAGCTGTCTTATGCTAAGTCACAACAATGGTCCATCTGGTTCAGTATGGTCTACGCATACTGGTATCCAAAGTTTCAGAAAAGGGCCCTTCTCAGACCTACTTGGAGATGCTGGAGATTAAACCTCAAAAATTCTGCGTGCAAGGCAGATGCTCTGATACTGAGCTATGTACCTTCCCAATGTTGCATCATTTCCCCATGCATTGTACATTATGCCATTTCATGTACAGTGTTTCATCTGCATTGCATGTACAATGTTTCACGTATTGTACATTTCTTGTACGTTGGTTGAATCCAATTTTGCATGAAAGGGAGACGTGCTCATTATGGGTTGTTTCCAATCGAGCTACAATGGGAGAGTGAAATTGCTCAAAATTTGGGAACCTTGTGAAAGATTCCTTCACTCAAGTTTGGCCAAATCTCTCTCTCCTGCTGAAAAGAAAGCAAAAACAATGCATCAACCTAAATTAACAATGATATCATATCCAATTTGACACAAAGCATATACTATGACCAAAATTAATTAGGGTTGCCATGTAAGTTAAGCAATAAGGTTTGCAAACAGCACGTACAAATGTATTTAGCCAAATTAGCTTTCGCAAATACGTAACTTGGAGGGGATTTTCAGTGGAAACAATAGCCAGAGAGGAAATAGTTCAGCATCTCCTCCCCACTCCTTGATGTGCTGCTCGAGACTGCAGCCTCTAACAAATGCTTTTCATTAAAAAGAAAAGAAAAGAGGGGAATTACGCAAAAGCCTGCATCACCTCTGTAGTTTGGCCCTCAGTGCAGAGACGAACAGCTGTTACAATGATACCATAAAATTTCTGTGCATGCTCGCTCTACCCTTGGAAGGCTTCAGTGTAGACAAGCAGTTGTTACAAAGATACTATAACATTCTGGCGCACGCTTTCTCTATCCTTGGAAGCCATCAATGCAGCCAAACCCTTGTTACAAAGATAGCATACAATTCCTGTGCACGCTTGAGGTATCCTTGGAAGGAAACTGACCTTGTAGAAGTGCTCAGAATATCCATTGGATCAGAAGCGAAGGGGCAAAATGCTATACATTGTGACGGATGTAAAAATGTTTATGCCCTGTCTGTAGTTGCTAAATGCTACAACCCAGTAAAAAGCAAACTCATAAACGACATTTTCCAGCTGAAATGCCTTCAGAGAACTTGTGCCTTCCTTAATACTTTAGTTAGCATGACACTAAAATTATGCATACCATGCAGAACTCAGCTAGAATATGTTGTGAAGCCATGCTCTGCAAAGATGTTGCTTTGAGTAGCTTTCCTTTTCTGGAGAAGCAGTTTTACAAGGCATTTTATCTTCAAAGAAAATCTTAGCAGCTTAATCAAAAACTCTGTTTGTAATTCTAATTTTATTTTATTCCTTCTGAATCTTCCTGTAGATTCATGTTGCTAGAGAGTCAAGCTCTCTCAAAGGCACTGCTCAGTATTAATCCAAAAACAATTGAAGCAATTTATGGTGGTATTCTGTTTAACCCCACTTATTATTGCTTCTGTGCATTTTCTGTCTGCTATACAAGAGTTGAGTGAAATTTTAACATTTCCTGTTTACTTCCCCAACGCCATAACTGAACAGGGTCACATTAAAGTTGTGGGGTCTCTTCCCACCACATTTACCCCTTCATCCAGGTGTATCAAGCCTTCATCTGCATTCCTTACACAATTTATGGTCTTCAAAAGTTTCTATCTCCAAGCCAAAAAGTTAAACCATTGCACCATATGGACTCTCAGATTTATTTAGCATCAAAGCGCTATTAATAACTTAACTTCAGCAGACATGCTCACCTACGAGATTGTAGGCTCTCTGTGCAGCAGGCTCACAATTTGTTTATCATTAAGTTACACAAAAACAAATAAATTCTCTTGGGAGAGAAAATAGCCATTTCTTTATTTAATAGCTAATTATATCACATGTGGTTGGATCCAGACTTATGACAAGAGCAGAATAAAATTTACGAGATCTCTACCGTACCCTTCTCTAAGCATGACTCAGTCTGGATGCAAATCATGTATTATTTTTAATTATTCTTATGATTACTATTGCTTCTTTTATAGCCATGCACCAACTTTATTAAGGCATGTTGTGGTCTACAACAGCTAGTAGCTAGTAGCACCACCACTTCCATTGTGGTCTATCCTGTGGCTCCAATCTTGGGTGGGGTGGGGGGCAGCAACAATCAGGCTGATGTGCTCTGTGCCAACTCGGGCACCACCCACACTGCCTCAGATCTAGTCCCAAATTAGTTCAGTTGTGGAGCCAAACACCCTAATTAACTACATGGCTAGGAGGTTGGGCAGAGAAGGAGACACCGCTGAATAGTGGAGGCAGTGATACTGCATATACTGTGTGGAAATTTTAAAAGAGCAGCTTCTTTGAACCAGGTTGCTACAATAAAGCCATCACTTCAGCATGCAGCCATCAGTGGAAACAGGCACACTCCTCTTGGCTAAGCTGCCAGGAACAAAATAGCCAGCAGTGCTATTTTTCTAGAAAAAGAGGTGCTGGAGCTCACCTCGAATTTCTGCCTTGTTCTCCTAAAATGGCAATGGCACCCACCTGAGAGGTGCCGGAGCTGAGTTCCGGTGAGCTCTGGCTCAAAAAATAAATAAATCCCTGAGCATATGGAGGTAAGGATGTGGTGATAGAGGTCAGACCCCTCCCAATAACAAACTTCCACTCCCCCTGCCCTAAAAAAAATGCTTTAAGAAGCTTCAACACCAGCAGTGACTCTGAATATATAATGGGCTATTTTCCATAGAAAGGGGGGAATATGGGTTAAATTTTTGAAAAGCACAGGATAGCATTTTGATGACAATATCATGTAGATACCCTAAAAAGCTTGTGACCGGCATTTCACAACAAATGCCTGTCTGAATATACCCCAGATTCTTCCATTAAAATACTCATTGACAGGGAATAATCACATTCATTACAAACCATGGAAAATCACAACTTTTTATCCTTTGACATTTGTTTATTTTAAAAACTTTCTGTCTTGAGAAGATCAAACTGACAAACTACTAGGACTGGGAGGATGGTCTGTTTTCATCTGCCGGGACTCCTTGCCCTCATTTAAGTCAGATTTCATCCTCTTTAGGTTTAAGTATCCCTAGGTAAGTCAAGTGACTCAATTCAAAATTATCTTTGGAGATTGGTGGGACAGGTAGGTAATTTTGGACCCTGGACTTAATAATCCTGCAAGGGATAGAGAGGGGGAGTTTTAGACAGCCTTGCATGTGACTTTGGCTGTGAAGCAAGCAAATAACATACCCATAATGGCTAGTAGCCCTTTCCTTTATTAATTTGTCTAATCTTCTTATAAAGTCATATAAGTGGGTGCCCATCACTGCCTCCTGGGGCAGTGCTTGAAGAAGTACTTTATTTTATCCACCCTGAATCTTCCATCACTCAGCTTCATTGGCTGTCCATTGCATATATTAGTGAAAAATAAACAGCACACAAAAATGCATTATTATAAGGGAAATTGCTTTACAAAGGCAACGTGGGATGCAATGATGTATGTATTACATTTGCACTAAAACACTAATGAACGTTCATGAGTGCTTGATTGTGTGTGTTTTTTAGAAATTTGAAGTGGAAATGCAAGGACCTGAACTTAAGATGAGAAACTGGGGAAAACCAACGTGGACAGACTCTCCATTCTTAGCAAACAGCTCCCTCTGTTCATGTAACACACACTCTTTAGAAAAGACTTGACAATCCTCCTGACTGCAGGCTCCTTTTCCTTCTTGTCTCCGATAACCTTCCTTTGCAACATTTGCATCTGTTGGGATGGTTGGTATCTCTTCACTTTTTGCAACATTCATCATTTTTTACAAAGACCTTGAGTCCCTCAATGCAACAGACATTTTTATCAACCTGCCTCCACATTTTAAACTAAACATGCATGACCAAAGGAAGAAATGAAGCAGGTTTCAATGTCCCCTTCCCCATTGTTATGATGCTGTGCTTGGATTATTGTTGTTCTGCTGTTGTTCACAACTATTTTTAGATAATAAGATGACAAAAGCAGCCGATGCAGTTAATGAAAATGCTGTGTTTAATTCAGTTTCGGGAGGGGGAAAATAGCCCCTGGAGTACTCTGATTCTGAGACTTGGCACATATACAGAATTCTTCTGAAATTGTTCTATGGTAACAAGCATTAACACCCTGCAGGCATCGAGCAAATGAGAATTGGATCTTTTCAGTGTTTGGCATGAACCTGTTTGCATTGAGCATGTTAAAGATAAAGGTAAAGGTACCCCTGCCCGTACGGGCCAGTCTTGACAGACTCTAGGGTTGTGCGCCCATCTCACTCAAGAGGCCGGGGGCCAGCGCTGTCTGGAGACACTTCCGGGTCACGTGACCAGCGTGACATCGCTGCTCTGGCGAGCCAGAGCCGCACACGGAAACGCCGTTTACCTTCCCACTAGTAAGTGGTCCCTATTTATCTACTTGCACCCGGGAGTGCTTTCGAACTGCTAGGTTGGCAGGCGCTGGGACCGAATAACGGGAGCGCACCCCGCCGCGGGGATTCAAACCGCCCACCTTTCGATCGGCAAGCCCTAGGCGCTGAGGCTTTTACCCACAGCGCCACCCGCGTCCCATTGAGCATGTTAAACTTTATCAAAATTATGTCAGCCATAAAAACATGTTCAAGAAACTGACTACAGTGGTACCTCTGTATGTGAATGAGATCCGTTCCAGAGCCCCGTTCGCATCCAGAAGCGAACGCAACCCGCGTCCACGCGTCTGCGTGTGCACGGGTTGTGATTCGCCACTTACGCGCATGCGCATGATGTCATTTTGACCGTCTGCGCATGCGCGAGCGGCGAAACCCTGAAGTAACGTGCTCCGTTACTTCCAGGTCGCCACAGTGCGCAACCCGAAAATACTTATCCCAAAGCTACTTCAACCCGACGTATGACTGTATAATACAGCTAGCCAAAATCAAAAAGGAAGATTCATTCCTTAAGATGCTGAAACCCAGAAGTACTGTGGCCAAGAATACATTTTTGCCAAGGCTTCCTGCAGTCATAGAACCGCCACATGTTATGATTTGTGGCTTTTCCTTCATTACAAGCCCCATGTCTGGCTTATGTGCTATGTGACCCAATATATATGAGTTCAAGTTCACAAGTCCATCAAGGAGCCAGAGGTGAAACAGTTTTGTTTTTTTAAAACATGAAACTATTCCCATAGATGCGTCAATAATACAATTACATGCATTCTCTTACGGCTGGGGAACATTTCATAAGAATGCAGGCCCAATGTAGAATTTTATTTGCATTTCATAAAGCACATCTTTGTAGGCCCTAAAAAGCCATTCCTCCATTCTCATGCCTAATTTGGAGAAGGCTTTATTCATGCAAATAAATAAAAATAGAATTGAAGCTACATTTGTTTCGAGTCTCCTGTTCCTATGGCAAGTAAAATCCCAAAGAGCTGCAGCATTTTCTAACACAACACAGAAAAGTTCCAACATTACACAGTCAACCAAAGAAAATTATTAAACCACTCAGGCTGCAATCCTATGCATACTTACCTGATAGCAAGTCCTGCTGAACTCAGTGGGGTTTACGTCTGAGCAGACATGTACAGAATTGCACTACTAGGTTCTTAACCTGACAGTCATAATACTGTGTCCTGCCTCCATTTTTTTGAAAATAATATCCATACGTATATCTAGACTTTTATCCTTGCTTTTAACTCCACAATGTAAAAAGCAATTTAGCAGATTCAGAAACTATATAATTAATTGATAGAACTCACTATCACAGGATGCGGTAATGAATGGTCACTACCTTGGATGGCTTCAAAAGGGGTTAGATAAAATCAGGCAGGATAGGTCTGTCCATGGCTAACAGTTCCAAAGGTCTCTTTGTATAGACTTTGTATAGACTCTCTGTATAGACTCTTCATGCCCAGAGACAGTATGCTAATGAATGCTAGTCCATGCATCATAGAATCATGGAATTTTGGAGCTGGAAGGGACTCCAAGGGTCATCTAGTGTAACCCACTGCAATGCAGGAGTTTTTCTGGGGAACAACACTGGCTGCCTTCATGTCCCATTTGTGAGCTTTCCAGAGACTTTTGATTTGCCGCTCTGACAAACTGTGACAAACAGGGTCCAGAGGGTGTGGTCTTTGAACTGATCTAGTAGGCTTCTTCTCATGTAAGCAAGCTAAACTGGAAACTGAAGCTGCAGTTAGGACCTGTTTCAAGTTTCCATGAGTGCAACTCACCATACAGTGGTACCTCAGGTTAAGTACTTAATTCGTTCCGGAAGTCCATACTTAACCTGAAACTGTTCTTAACCTGAAACACCACTTTAGCTAATGGGGCCTCCTGCTGCTGCCACGCCGCCGAAGCAGAATTTCTGTTCTCATCCTGAAGCAAAGTTCTTAACCCAAGGTACTATTTCTGGGTTAGGGGAGTCTGTAACTTGAAGCATATGTAACCTGAAGCGTATGTAACATGAGGTACCACTGTATCAGCAAAAGCATGCTGCTGTAGCCTTGCTATATGCTACTCTCCATTGTAACAAGTTGAATCAGGGCAATTTCCACATTTTTACTTCTCCCACTGTGTAACGGTGTCAGGACTGGAATGCTGCATATTCATCACAACGTTTATCAGTCTTCTTTATTCTTACCTAGTTCAAAAGGGAAACTTTGCCCAAATTTGAACTCAAAGATCATAACAATAAAGGCATTTTTATAGGCAATAAAAGGAGATGCGATCACCAGTGTTCCTTTGTGCTTCGCTTTTCCAGGTTTTCATATTCTTCCCCCATTTCTTTTCTTGATATGTGCAACTGTATAAATGAAAAATCTTTTCAAGAGACAGAAAGGGGAATGCTTGGTTTTCATCTGATTGCAGATGAAAAACAACAGCAATGAAGAGGCTGTATTAACAGAAGCATAGTGTCCAAAGGATGAGAACAGTCCCACACGATTCTGCACTTGTCAGCCTGTGCCTGGCATCTGGACACCACACTTTAAGAAGGACATTGACAAAGGCATGTCCAGCAGACAATAATCAGGATTATCAGCTCCCGATGTGGTCCAATTCTTTCTACACAATGCTGCTCCCTCTATGTAGTCTAGACTTCTTTATTCAATCCTTGCACTCTCTACACAGCCTAACCCCAGATACCCCTAGAACAGAACCTTTGCCCTGCTTTTGGATGTCCCCCCCTTGCCTCCCCTGCCCCCTTTGAGCCCCTTGTTCTACCTGAAAGAGAGGAACCAGTATGGTGAGGGGTTGCAGAATTCAAGTACTATGAAAATAGCTTTTCGTTTGGAGAAAAGATGAAGGGTAGACACAACAGCCATTTTCAGATACTGAAGGTCTGTCTTTCTGAAGATACAGCAGGCTTGTTCTCTGTTGATCTGCATAATGGATGGAAATTGCAAGGAAGCTAAGAAATGTTGAACAGCCAGCCTTGGGAAGTGGTGGAATCACCTTTGCTGGAGGTGGCCATCTGTCAGGGGTGCTATAGTTTCATCCTGCTTTGCAGATCCTGTACTGAGCAGAGGAGTTGGATTAGATCATTGCCAAGTTCCCTTCCAACCCTATGGTTTTATTTGAGGAGAATGACAAAAACTGAAATGACAGCCAAACATCCCAGTGAAAACACCCCAATTACCCTGTGGTACAGGTTGGCCCTGTGTCGTCATGGAAATGAGATGTTCTGACTCAGTTCAAATGTGTGCAGAATCAGGAGGTGTTTTGAAAACTGTAGCAATGCCAAGGAGCAGCGAATTAGGCTCATATTGCCACAGCCCTGAATCAAGCATGGTGACTCAACATATCACACTTAATTGGATCAGATGTAGTTGCTCTGCTTTAGATGGAAGTTGGTTTGTATATCATTCATTTGAATTGGACTAGTATTGATACATTATGGGTGGGTGGTTGTGCTTAAAGAAAACAGTTGGGGAGTAAGCACATTCATTGAGTTGACTTAAAACTAGACAGACTGCAATCTGAAATATGCAATTGCTAAACGAACATATCAGGAAAGACTTAAATTTAACTTTCATCTTACTTAACAATTCTGATTCTCTCTCATCACCCATTTTGAAACTTGGCTATGTCTTGTAAACTTTCAATTATTCAAACATCTTTACTGTGGGATACAATAAGAGTGCACAACTTTCTTCCTGTTGTTGTTGTTTAGTCATTTAGTCATGTCCGACTCTTCATGACCCTATGGACCAGAGCACACCAGGCACTCCTGTCTTCCACTGCCTCCCACAACAACTTTCTTAGACCATCTTAATGATAAGGGAGCCAGCATGGTGTTGTGGTTAAGAGCGGTGGACTCGAAATCTGGTGAACTGGGTTCGCGTCCCTGCTCCTCCACATGCAGCTGCTGGGTGACCTTCAGCTAGTCACACTTCTCTGAAGTCTCTCAGCCTCACTCACCTCACACAGTGTTTGTTGTGGGAGAGGAAGGGAAAGGAGATTGTTAGCTGCTTTGAGACTCTTTAAGGGGAGTGAAAGGTGGGATATCAAGTCCAAACTCCTCCTCCTCCTCCTCCTCCTCTGCCTCTTCTTCTTCTTCTTCTCCTCCTCCTCCTCCTCCTCAGAAAAATGACATTGAATTTGTACATAATTTGCTATGGGCAGTTCTAATTCATTTGGCATATCTTCACAATTACAGATGGTGATTAACTAACTATACAATGGAGAAAAAGGAGAGAATTCAAGGAAGAAAGCTGTTAGAAAATATAGTAGAGTTCAACTGGAAAACTAGCCAACTGGTTTACTAGATGATTAGACTCTTTTTTGGGGGGAAAGGGCTTACCCCTACTTTTAGGTATTAATGTATAAAAAATATTTAAGTTACAAGGTTTTCTCACTCCTGTTCCCAGCATCTAAGGTTCTGCACGACCACACACTGTTTCTTAAAAAATAAACAGCGATAACTGGTTGTGCAAGATATAGGCAGATGCTCTCCAAAATAAACACGGTCAGCATGAGTCTGCATGAGGTCCAAAATCAATGGAGGAAATATTTTCATATTGCATTTTGCACATGGTACATTCAGAAGGACCTTCTGGAATTAAATATAACAAAATGTCAATGGGGTGAGATTATTAACATTCACTACTATACCAAACACCACAGATGAATGATTAAGCCAGGGCTGGGGTTGATGCAAGTTGGAGTCTAACATTATCTGAAGAGTCATAAATTCCTCAGCACTGGATTAAATTCTTGGTTTCATTTTTGTTGTTGTTGACAACGTACAGTATATAAAGCTGACAATGGAAATTCATCCAACTGTCCTTAATTGTTCCCCAATATTTTATGTACATGGAATATTTGAATATTTTTCTCTTCCATGCTTCAAATATCCCCCTCCTTGCTGTATGTGTCTGCTGAAGTTAATACCTCAAATTTATAGGATGCAAAGGCTTCCTTCATTTTTTTCCCCTGCCAATGTTTATAATTTAAGTAATTTAGAACATCTGGCCAGCTCGCCTAACATTCCTAGAAATTACTACTCACTGCAATATTACTTCATGTTGCCAGGACACTTTGTGAAAAACACACACCTCAACTCTATTTTAATACACTCCTATTTTTAGAACAGAGCAGTGAACATACCTTATCCATGGTAGTTTATTTTGCTTACACATCCATTTGGAAGACATTAGTTTTGCTTTGGTTTCCACTGTTGCCCTGCTTGTTCATTCAGCAAGTTCTAGTAGACCAAATATGGCCAGGACAAGGGATCCCAGATGAAATAGAAGTTAATCTTATCTGTACTGGAACAAGCTTTATTTCTCTACCTGTCGCTAATTTCCAGGTAATCAGTAGAGTCAACTTGGGTGTCAATGTGTAGAGTGCAAGTCTTTTCCATTACCTTCCATCATCTTTTCATGCGCTTTTGCCTCAGATTGTTTTAAAAGGCCTCTCAAATTTATAGACCATGTGTGTCACAAAGGGCAAACTTCAGGAAAAGTCAGTCTAAGGCTGCACATCTTTTGCAAACGTTTTTTGGGCATATGTCCCATTGAAATCACCACACACTGAAATCTGTGTGAATCAGTGGCAACTAAGTCCATTCTGTCATTTTTCAGTGAGACTCAACTTTTGCTGATCTGTGCCCAAAATGCCTCTGAGCACATGCAGAATGCCTAGTTGGTAGGCATTGTTTATTTATTTCAATGCATATTTAGAAACTGAGGGTACAAGCAAAAATAACCCAGATTTTCTTTTCCCCCCTGATTCTAGGTCTTTCTAGTCTTGTTAACAGTTGGAAGTTGAAAAATCTGTTTGGCCAGTTTGCATTCCTGCTGAAAACAAGAACTGGCTCTCCAACCTTTAAGTGCCCACCAAGCTACCCTAAATCTCCCAAAGCATTTGTTTCTCATAAATGTTACAAAGGCCTTATCCCTGGCCACTTTACAGACCACAGACCACCAGCCGAACAGAGATAACATCCCATGAGGGCAGTTTCAAAATATGGGAAGTATAAAGTTAGTCTGCGGTTTTTTGTAATACGAACAAACAGATACTTTGTACAAGGTTGGTGCTATACCAACAAGCCCGTTTCACTTATGACCTACTTTGGACCTCCGGACCCCAAGAGAATAAGTCAGTGCACTGGAAAGCCTACTTAACTCAAACGATTCTGCCTGGGAGGGAAAGTTTATGGTCATTAGGACCAATGTTTAACTTAGAAAATAAATAAGATGAGTCCTTATGTTTAATCTTAAGAAAACATACGGACACTTAGCAAGACACAGAGAGCAAACAGGGGTACCTTCTACAGGTTCACTTCCAATCATAGCCATAATGGTCTCTAATGCAGCACAAAGAACCACAGTGGAATTCCAGCACTGGCGCATTGCAATGGAGATATCTTGCGGTGAGAACATCGGGACCTTTCTGCTGGAGATTTTGAGAGTTTCTCATACTACAGCAATACCACCACTTCCACCACCAAGACAGAGCAATCCATGCTCATAAGAATGGCTCATAACACATTGTTTTAAAATTAGAAAATATTCCAACTGAATGTCGCAACTTTACACCCAAACTCCACCACAATTTAGGCAAACTATTTAGGCAAACCACTATTACCTGCAACCAAAAAGCATATTTTTTTCCTCTAGCGCACACACACATATATTAAGATTTCATATATTGTGCAACTAAATAAAGACTCAAATGTCACATTTTTAGCTGGCCAGAATCAAGGTTAAAGTCAAGACATTGCCCTTTGCTGCTCAGGGAATAGAGAAATTATCATTATAATGACAAATGACAGTCTCTGGTTCATTACCACATTCATAAGGATGATCTGTTCACTGGCAAAACCACTGTTCTGTGGCTGCACAGAGTAGTACAATTCAACATTATCCCATCTGACCCTCATCTGACATAGTATAAGACAGCTTCCTCTTGGTAGAATGTTATTTTTTGTGACATTGAATTGCCTGCTGGGATATCCATATTGATCCAACCTCTGGACTAAACCATTTGTAGGATAAATACATTACTTATCAAGAACCCATCCCTAAAGTAGAATCAGACTGTATCAGAATATATTTATAAGATATAAATAGTAGAGTCTGCTAGACTCCATGTAAAGACAATTAGGTTTGTGGCTTCCTTGTGCTTGTCTAAACCAATTTAGCCTTTCTTACAAGTGGAATTGTTGTCAGGTGCATTATTGAACCTCTTAAGAAGTACACTTGAAGTAATGAACCGGGGAAAGCCACCTTTGAGTAAAGAGTTTATCTTGTTTGCTACCTTGGAGACTGATGACTGATTACTTTCCTCCAAAGACTTTAAGGTGGTGCAGGTGGGATGTGGGAAGCTTATTCAGACTGAGGGCCACCTTCCTCTCACACAACCTTCGAGGGGCCACATGGCACTAGTGAGTGGAGCCAGAAGCACAAGTAGGCACAGCAAGAAATGTGTTAAGTTGTGGGCGAACATATCAGACGACACAGCGATTCTTCCAAAGCAGCTCTTTATTTGTAAGCTGGAACAGAACTAACTGAGGAGCTCAGTCAGCCTGCTTATATAGAGCTCCAGAACAATGTAACTGTTGCCATTTTCTAAAACTATCCAATCACTGAACGTCACTTTCAATCCTTCATTTGCATACAAACTATCCAATCACTGAACGTCACTTTCGATCCTTCATTTGCATAACTATCTACAGTATCCCCCTGCTGGCCCAGGGTGAAAACTTCAGTACATAACAAAATGTAACTGTAAATAAGCAGGCTAGTTTCTACACACATCCACATATCCCTTTCTGCCCTTCATCCAGGCAAGCAAGAGGAATTATTGGAGTTCAAGGACACATTCCAGCCATGCAAAAGCACTCAAGGAGGGGGCAAAGCAGTATGGCTGAGGAGCTGTAACTTGGAGAGAGAGAAAGGAAGTCCACATTTGGCCTCCAGGCCGGAGGCTCCCCACTCCTACCTTAAAGGCAGATCCATGTCTTCAGAAACCAAAGTTTTGGTTTCCTGTATGAATGGTGCAAACACCATATAAAAAGGTGCAGAACAGATGCAAACAGTTTTAGGTAACACGCAATATTGCAGTGCTGAACATTAGTGGCCTGGTGATGATAAATGCATTGCCAGACATGGAATAATACCTCTTTCAGGTGATCCAGGTGAGCAGCATGTACACTCTGCATCAAACATCCTCTACAACATGTGCACAAGTGCAATAAACAAAGTTCTGCATCTTTCTTCCTAAAATGTGAATGAAGGGTTATAGTGCAGCAAAATTGCAGGCATGCAAATCTACTGCTGAGATTGATCAGATGTTGTTATGAAGGCAAGGACTTTCAGCATTCCAAAAAGAAGCAGATTCAATGCTTTCCTACTCACACCTATTGTTGCATACGAATTGTTAAGTTGTGGGGGAACATATCAGACGACACAGCGATTCTTCAAACAGCTCTTGTTTATTCAAAGGCCAGAACAGAACTGAACTGAGGAACTCAGTCAGCCTGCTTATATAGAGCTCCAGAACCACATAACTGTTGCAACTTTCTAAAACTATCCAATCACTGAACGTCACTTTCGATCCTTCATTTGCATACAAACTATCCAATCACTGAACGTCACTTTCGATCCTTCATTTGCATAACTATCTACAGTATCCCCCTGCTGGCCCAGGGTGAGAACTTCAGTACATAACATGAAAGAAAGAAACTGACATGACAGAGGCAGGGGGCAGAGATGTGGCAATGCCAGCGGATACATTGCACACACGTTTGAGTATGTGCTCACAATGGCTGGTCCAAGACATTTTGCTGCCTGTGGCTGAGCAACAAATGATGCCTCTTGCTCTTGTCCTCAGGTCAAGTTAATTCTTAGAGTGGTTTAAGAGTCAATCGGTTTTCCCAGGGAATTCTGGGAACTGTAATTCTGTGAGGGGAGTGGGGGTCACTTAACAACTCTCAGCACCCTTAACAAACTACAAATTCCAGAATTCGGTGGGGGGGAGCAATGACTGTTTCAAAGTCACATGATATTGCTTTAAATATATAGTGTGATGTGGCCTAAGACCACACCAAGGATTTCACCATTTAATGCATGGCATTTAGAAATCAACTGGCACGAGAGTTTCTTTTCTTCCAGGAAAGTACCGTAAATTGCAGAAATTCAGAGGGGTTCATCCCCAAGCTATTCAGCTTTCCTGGGGTGGCAGTATTCTGAGAACACTTCAGAATATTAGCAAATGCACTGCAGTTTACTTTCAAGTGTATTTCATAAAATAAACAGGTCGTGGGTTTTTTCTCATCTCATGGTATATTAACACACATTATCAGCTTGGCAGCAGTTTCGAAGCTAAAACATGTAAGTCTGCCAAAAAGGAAATGTGAAAAACGCAAGCAGAGACAGAAGGGAGGTGCTGAGAAAGCAATAACAAACATTACTCAATGCACCTCTTCTATAAATATAATTAAGAGAGAAGAGTTAGAAACACTATAAACCAGGACTTTATGCACATGCTAACATTTCTCCTTATCTCTCATTGGGTTCATGGTTCAAATGGAGGCTGCTTAGCATGGGCAAGATTCCAGGCCCTCCATGTCCAGGCTTCCATCTTAGACTAGATGCTGTCGCCTTCACACATCTACCCTAAGAAGCAAGCATGAAATCTGCATGACCAGCACCTTCTTGGAAGTGCTCCCTCCCAACATCACCATTTTTGGAGGGCAGTTGTAGGAGGACAGTATTCACTGGTAGGTACAGAGGCTCCCAATTTCACCTTTTCACTTTGGGTTAATGAAGGCTAAGGCTAGAGCTTAGCAATGTGTTTTCTACCCGCCTCATTGCTGCTCACTTAGCATTCATTGAGGCAGGAAGATTAAATACAGGGAATGTAGAGCAAATAGCATATTCTAGGATGGCACAGGCTCCAGCCTGTAGTAGTTTAGCTCCTCCCATGGGCTTTGCCGCTGCCATAGTTATTTCAGGGCTGCTTCCAGTAAGCATTCCTTTAACTTGTGTAAATCAGCTTTCTGACCAAGCCTACTCACTACACTGGCAATGCAATTTGGCATAGGATGGATATCGAGAGATGAGGCCAAAGTTAAAACCAAAACCCAATTTGTTTTTGAAAAGTAGCTGTAATCGTTCTAGAACTTAAAAGAAAAGCAGATTGAGCAATTAAGCATAATAGCAATTAGGATATGCAAACAACATGGAAAAACATCTTCCTCTAAACTTACATCCAGACTGTTTCCCAGCTTAAGCCTAGATATGGCAATACATAAAGCAATTTCAGCTCATCCTACTCAGTTGACAGCACAGCTTCCAACCTTCTTGTGTTCAGATCAGCTTCTGTTGTATCTAGAGAAACCACGGAAACTCACCAACATAATCAGAAACAGTGTTGTGAAATGCAATCCTGTACACATCTACTGAAATGTTAGTCCCAAGGATGTCAAATGGAAATCAACAAATTAAAATTTTCTCCCACTCTTCTAAGTGGCTATATAAATCTGAAAATTCTAAGTATGTGTGTTTCAGCTAAAAGAAGGGACTTCTTTAAATTCAGCTCTTTCCCTATTATTGCAGCAGATTAGGGGGGACATAAATAGATTGAGTAAAAGGGCCTTTTCCCCCTGAGCAAAATGGTATCTGCACAAATGATCATTCTCCCTATGGTGCTTTTATTTGTCCAAATAAATCTACAATATTAGCCACCTCACACATTAGAGCCAAATGAAACGTGGTGTTCATTTTCTGAATGCAATTAATGTGCCCATTAAGAACAATTAAAATAGCAGCTGTAGGGAGGGGGAAGCAACAGGGGGACCACAGGAGATGTTTAAGCCTTCCCATCAGCACCATGGCCCTAATAAAAATCACCTCCCCAGTGTTGCTGTTTGTTTAGGAACTAAAGCTTCTATTTGCACCAATGAGGGCTTCTCTTGTGCTACAAATAGCAGCTTCAGGGGTGACTTTTGTTGGGATCATAGCTGGAGCAGCTTCAGGTGGTTTAACTCTCCCTACCCACCCCCTGTGATCCCATTGCTGTTTTCTTCCCCCTTCACACACACACTTTCCAGTTGCTATATACATGTTTAGAATGTGTGCCCTAATTGTAACCACAGAGTGATCATCAACAGCTAGCTACTGGAGTTGAAAACAAGTACAAAAGGTTTTCTTTTAGAACTCTTGTCAGTTTTTGCTGAGGAAAAATGGTTATATCTTTCGTTTTTCCTGACAGTGAAGGACTGGCAAAAGCTTTGGAACCCAAATGCTTTCATTTCTTTAAATGCATCTGTTAGCTAAATATATTATACAGTTATGAGCAGATGGTCTGCTGCGGCTGGTACAACAAATCAAATATATGTGTAAAAAAAAGAGTAAATATGAAATGTTGGAAGGGTTGTGAGGAAGAAAGACATTATTCTCTTTTTTGGTAAATTCTCTTCTCCTACTGCCCCCTTCAAAAGACTTCATAAATGCTTCCTTCAGGGCTAAACGACCACCTCATGAGAGAAGCATTCACTGCCTAAGATGGTAAACCACCATCCCATTGAGGCAATAATAAGACTCATGGGGTGGCCACACCTCTCAAAGCAAATTGTGTACATCAGGGGTGGCTAACCTGTGGCGTGGAGGGCCAATAAACAGGATTCTCTGCCCTCTGCTCCACTTGCAAAAGAAACAAAAGCACAATTTTGCGTACACTTTGTATCACAATGCAAATGTGTGTCCTCTTTGGCATGTGGGGTTGAGGGACCAAAACTAAATCAGGCGCCACCCACAAGCAATGATGGGTGTCATTACTAGAAAAGGGTTAACTTTTTGCCTGCCATGCAGCTGCTACAGGCACAAGAGCCCTGCTCCCCCTCGATGCCAACAGAGAGAATCCAGGCTTTGTGTATAGGTTTGTATAGTGGAGGAATGACTTACTGCTGTTCTTATGTAACTGCAATCTTTGATTTTTTAATTTTTAAAAAAATGGTGTGTGGGGTTTTTTTAAAAAAACACCCTGTATTTCCTATTTAACTTGTTCTAAGTCACTTAGAGGCTTTGGCAAAGGTGGCACACACATTTAATAAAGATAATAAATTATAAAACAATGCATCCAGCCTCTTCACACTGACAGTAACCCTGCCACATGGGGTGGGGACAAAAGGACTGCTTTTCCATTGCCTAACCTTTGCTTATCAAACCACAGAAATAGTTAAAACAGCCTTACAGAGGCAAAACCTGATTCTGATCCCAATGGGTTAAACTTTCAGCTAGGCCACGTGGGAAAGGATAGTAAACAAAGAATGGAAGATATTGTGGAAACATAAATGCTAGGACAGTAAGAGACAAAGAAACATTATTTTGCATGGATTGCATTAATTAGTTCCTAAGGTTTTTCTTTCTTTTGGAGAACTGTAAATTGCATTTCTGAAGAGATTATGTATTGTGGTCATCGCCTGAAGGCAGCGATGTGCTTCTAGTCTATTCCAATATATTATATTTTGTGGCTGGCTCACTTGAGTACATTTGTTTGTACTCAAAGCTGTGAAGTTGGATTTCTGTTGCAGATGCACAGCATCAGGTCTTACACAGGAACTTGCTTCAAGCACTCTGGCCATAGTCCAGTATATGTAGCAATTCAGGGCGCCAAATTGCACCTGCCAGCCCTGCCTTGGTTTTACTTGAACTTGTGCATATAGATTGTTAAGTCTGCTTACTTAAAAAGGAGCGACTTAAACAACAGATCAGTTACTTGTTAGCCCCTTTAAATGCCCTTCCATGCTTGCGATCATAGTAGTGAAATGAGGGAATTTCAAAAGCATTGAAGCATGAAGTGATAGTAGCCGGGATCAATACTACTTTGGAGGGTGTGTAGGATCAACACTGCTTTGGAGGGGGAGGGGCAATGAAATCCTTTAAGTCACTCACCTTGAGATTGGCAGGGGGCTCAAAGATGACAAGGAGTAAGTTCAAGAAGTGCTTTGGAGGTGGGGAACATTCTTCCTATATAGAAAAGGAAGTTAAAAGGATTTTCCGCCCCCAGGATGACTTAAGCGTGCTAAGGATCACAGGGATCTTGAAAAATATGCACCCCAAATTGTGTACAACTTATACAGGGGTACCTCGGGTTAAGTACTTAATTTGTTCCGGAGGTCCGTTCTTAACCTGAAGCACCACTTTAGCTAATGGGACCTCCTGTTGCCGCCATGCCGCCACCACACGATTTCTGTTCTCATCCTGAAGCAAAGTTCTTAACCCGAGGTATTATTTCTGGGTTAGCGGAGTCTGTAACCTGAAGCGTATGTAACCCAAAGTACCACTGTATTGAGAATGCTGGGTTGGGATCAAACACACACATTTTGCAGAATACCAGCAGCCGCTAAGTTTTTTTTAAAATAAGAAATGTTACTATTCTAAAAACAAACTTGATTTTTTAGAAATAGAAGCTACAACGTCATCAATGACTGCTGAACGCTTTTATGTTTAGGCAAGCCTACTGAAACATGTAGTTTTATTATGTATATTTGTTTTCAAAACTCGTGATTTTATCTATGCTTTCATAATGTTATTGTGCCAACTGTTTTCCAGGTCTGTTTTAATGAATCTCTTCTCCTATTTCATACAATTTGTTTAGAGTTTGTTTTTATTGAGAGGTATTTAATCTTGCTAAATAAAAATAAATGTTTGACAGTAACTCGGATGTTATTAGTGCTGTGAGGAAGTATAGTAGTTTCCCCACTCTTTCACATCATGGAATGCCACTGCCATTGTCAGCTGAATTGCCAAATAATTCTCTTAATATACTTCATGCTTGCAGTTCGCTTTAAAATGTGATTGAGTCACTGCATTCCACAGGCTCACCTTGTGAAAAATCTGCAGAAATCTCCATGTTTTACAAATTAAATGCTAGCAATATGTCTTCAGTATTGTAGATTTTTGCTAGATATACAATTGTTGTTTTCAGTCTTTGTGCTTTTCTACCTATTTCAAAATCCCACCTCAAATCCCTACACTAAAAATAGAAAATATACAGGGAATAGCAGGGAAATTGTTGAAGGTACAGAACACATTCCACGCAAGAAATGCCCGATGATGATGATGATGATGATGATGATGATGATGATGATTGACAGTAAACCTCACCATCATCGTCTGTAAGCTGCCTTCAAGGGCTCCAAAAACAGCTTACCTCCAAACAATGCAAACTCATATAATCCACAGCACAATTTGGAAAACTCAAGCAAAAGTGTCAGGTATAGAGGCATGAATCCCTATTGATCTTCAGTCCTGTGGTTCACCAGTGCTAACTTAACCAACCAGAACTTTTGATTGTTGATTGTAAACTACCCTCCAAAAAAAATTAAATAAATTAAATATATGTATTTTATGGCAATTCAGACCTGCTCATTTCCCCCTATAAGTTTCTTTATGCCAGCATTTTAAGCAATTGCTTCCAAACTTATTAGCATTGTCACTTGTCTTCATTTTTCTCTTTTGCTAAGAGATGACAGCCTCCCTCTGTTATTGGCTTGGCTAACCCGCATATCTGTGACATTATCTTCCTGTTGCTTCCTTTTCTGGTTTTCTATTAATGGGTGGAAAATATACAGATTGCATTTACTAATTGGCTAATTTAACCCAAGCTGCTCTGATGAGGAGTTAAATATAATTCTCACTCCCTTCTGCTGTATATTTGAATACAGTTGCATACTAGAAATTGACCTTTGCTGAAGCAAATAACCTCAGGGTGTACCGGGGTCAAGTTATGCCCTATTCAAAAATTGCAGAGATGATAACGGTTTTGGAGGGAGTGGGGAGAGATGGCTTTTGTCTCAGAGTTATGCAGCAAAGTTACTCATATATACAGTGCTTTTTTTCTATTAAAAATGTTTAGGGGTACTCTCATTTTGACTCAAGAAGACCACCATTTTATAGTTCAAATTGGGGAAAAGAAATACAGTAAATGGACAACAGTACAAAGATTCACAAAATGTTTAGGGATATGCAGCCCCCTGAATCCCCCCAGAAAAAAAGCACTGCATATATCATATGGCCTGTTTTAACTCAATGTTTTCTTTTTGACCTGTTTGCTGTCAACTGAGCCTAGGGCTTGCCAATCGGAAGGTCAGCGGTTCGAATCCCCACGACAGGGTGAGCTCCCGTTGCTCGATCCCTGCTCCTGCCAACCTAGCAGTTTGAAAGTGTGTCAAAGTGCAAGTAGATAAATAGGTGGGAAGGTAAAAGGTGTTTCTGTGTGCTGCTCTGGTTTCACCAGAGGCAGCTTAGTCATGCTGGCCACATGACCTGGAAGCTGTCTGCAAACAAACGCCAGCTCCCTTGGCCAGTAAAGCGAGATGAGCGCCACAACTCCAGAGTCGTTCGTGACTGGACTTAACTGTCAGGGGTCCTTTACCTTTACCCATTTCACCTCTAAACCTCATATCATTCAGTTTCATCTCAGTACTTCCAGGGCTTTATGAGCCCCCCTTGTTATTAACCCACTTCCACTTCTCTGTCCATGACATAGTCCACAAAGCTGCTCCTCCTCACAGAGGGGTGGGGTTGCGCGTGGCCCTCGTGCTTCCCACTCTCAGCGGGGGCGAGTTGAGCCCCCGTGTCATTGGGGAGTCCTGGCCCACGTCGCGACCGCAGCCAGCCAATCCAGCTGGCTGGGGGATGTGGTTTGCCACATTTAAGCGGTTGTGTGGCCGGGAGTTCTTCCTTATGATCCCTGCTTCTGCGGATCTCCCGCCCTTTTTCTTGCATTAGTCACTTGGCAGATTGGCATCAGCCACTTGGTTTTCACTTACCTCGTAACAAATCATCACATGGTTTGGCGGTTAGGCATTTGAAAAGCTAGGTTTATGGGAGGGAAGGTTGTGGCCATCACCTACCCCTCCCCTTGAAGAGTATTCCGTTAAAGGAATCCAGGGGTCGTGGTTCCTGTCCGAAGCCTGGATGGAGGCTAGGGCCATGGCATGACCTCTCTGGTAACCCTGAGAGGAGCTCTGAGTTGATGTACATCAACAGGGCTCCCCCTACTGGTGGTTAACCCTTTTGAGACTTCCTACATAGTGGGCAGGAGTCAGATATAGTCAGTTCAGGTCCAATGCCTAAAGCCAATACTACTCACATTCTGTAATCAAGAAATTTGTGGCCTTTCTTAGCCTATTAACCTAAAATACTGGTGTCCATGTGTCTTTATTCATAAAAGGAGGGGGTATTGGGCCTTGACACGCAACCGAATTTCACTCTTTGTACACTCTCCGAATTTCTTTCCTGCCCCATACATCTCTCTGCACACCTCTATGCTCTTCAAAGCAAATTCTCAGCTCTTTGCGCCACAGGTCTCTGGGCACCTCATCTCTGTCAACCTCATTTGGTCTTTATTCCCTCCAAACATCTCTGCTCACCTCCACCTGCCAGTTCTCTTCTCTTCCTGCTACCCTCCCCTAGGGGAGTCTCTGATGCTGGAGGACCACACAGCATGGCTGGAGGACTGTAACTGACTGGAAGTGCCATTTCCATGCTTCACCTATAAGAAATAATGACCGCCATGGTCTTGGTCGACACAGAAGCCCTCAGTATTCATCCTTTTTCTCAAACATTTAGAATAAGAGGATGAGGATGGAGGATAAGGATGGAGGAGAAAGCTAGCAATGGCTACACTCTGTCTCCATGGTCACAGGCTTGCTGACTCACAAAAATTGGGAAAAGCCGAAGGTTAAGGGCATTTGACATTAGCCAAGCCTTATGTTGCACAGGCCCAGCAAGAAGATGTCCCTTATGTAGGAGTATCCAAAGGAATAAGCCGTTTGGATAGGGGTTTTCCTCACTATCACTGCCAAGTGCCGCAGAGGTGAGAATGGGCCAGGAGGTCACAGGTGGCTTTCTGGTGCTCAGAATGGCACTGCCCTGTTTAAAAATAATATACCACCCAGAGTGGAAGTCTCTTGCATATGATGCTACCATTAAAATCAAAGAGAACATTACAAAGGAAGCAAAGTGTGATTAAGTATCATTGAAATCAATGGGATTTTAGTTTTTTGCATGTATGTATTAATCCCACTTATTTCAATGAGAGTTAAGGATGCTTAACTTCCCCTGGACTTCACATCATGGCTCCATAGGCACTGTTTACCAGGTCTTTCCCCACATTACATCACTGAGATGTGGCTATCAATCACTGTTATCTCTGCATGAGAGGAAGCTCCTTGTACCCTTTTTTTTTTCTTGGAGGAAAGGGTGGGAAGCCCAATCCACTAATGTTTAGCCACATGAGGTTGGTTTCAGCTATTAGATATTACAATGAAAACCAATGAGACTACTCAGACGTAATGATGACCTTGCCTTTTTAATTATTTTTTAAAGATCCTTAGTCTCCACTTACATGGAAATTGATAGTGACATCAAGCCAGAACTATGTTATTCTAAGGTGGATACCCTCCACCCCCCAGCATCTTAATGGCTGCATCAACTTCCTGCAATTGTTTCACCTATGTGGGGTTTCCTGACTCCTTTCCTAATGATTCAGCTGGCAATTCACTGCCGTTTAGGCATTAGTAACCTGCATGTGCCATTAAAGCATCATGATTCCCAGGCCAACAGTTCCCAAAATAGCAGTTAGCAACTGGGAGAATTTGAGCTTTCATTTGCCATTTTGAAAAGCTATTGACAAGGCGCATGCTTATTCTCTGCTCAAGATATGATTTAATATTAAGAGCAGGAAGAGGAAGTGTGAGGTCACTGGTGAGAGAAGGCAGACAAAATAATGATGTAAAGTCTTAAAACTGCTGGCACTGACATAATTTCCTTAATATGTTCAACTTAATTGCTGCACCTTGTTCTTAATTTCTTTTCATGGTACTGCAGCATTTAATTTTTCCACATTATTAGTATTTCATTTCAATTCCACCTTTTCTCTAAGGAGTTTAAGGCTGTAACCTTCATGAAATTCTGAGCTTATCCACACATACCAAGGGCGCTGACTTGGGCCCCAGGTTATGGGTGCCCAATGGCGCCTGTGATGCAATGGGATATCTAATAATAAAAAATAATGATAATAAATTTTTATTTATACCCTTCCCTTCCCGTTTTAAAAACCGAGCTGAGGGCAGCTAACAGCAAAAATAAAACATTGATTAAAATGCAACTTAAAAACAGCATAAAAACAACATAAAATACAACATAAATGCAGTATCAATGTCAATAAAATTCTAAAATTCAGGGTCAGTAAATGATCACCAGGGCTAACTGGCCAAGTTGGTCCTACTAGGACCAGCAAGGAGACCAGGGAAGAGTTTAAATGTGGGGTCCCAGAAGGGTTTCTTCATAAAAAAGGAAAGGGAAAATGGAATGGAGGATCCGGCTAATTCATATTGAAGGCCAGGCAGAATAGCTCTGTCTTACAGGCCCTGCAGAAGGAGATCAAGTCCTGCAGGGCCCTAGTCTCGTGGGACAGAGCATTCCACCAGTTTGGAGCCGTCACTGAAAAAGCCCTGGCCCTAGTGGAGGATAATCTGGCTTCTTTAGGGCCCAGGACCCTTAAGCTATTATTATTCATGGGGGACATACCAGGAGAGGCGGTCCCATAAGTACGAGAGTCCTAAGCCACATAGGGCTTTAAAGGTCAAAACCAGCACCTTAAACTTGACCCGATACTCCACCGGGAGCCAGTGCAGCTAGTAGAGCACTGGGTGAATATGCTCCCATGGCAAGGACCCTGTGAGGAGCCTCGCTGCAGCATTCTGCACCCACTGGAGTTTCTGGGACAGTTTCAAGGGCAGCCCCACGTAGAGCAAGTTACAGTAGTCAAGCCTGGAGGTGACCATCACATGGATCACTGTGGCTTGGTCGGGGCGGGAAAGGTAAGGGACCAACTGCTTGATAAGGCGAAGATGGAAAAATGCCGCCTTGGCTGTTGCTGCAACCTGCGCCTCCATGAAAAGGAGGGCATCAAGGATTACACCCAAACTCTTAACGGAAGGCACTGGCACTAATTGAGCCCCCGCAAGAGAAGGGAGTTGGTCCCCCAACCCCTTGCCATCCCGACCCAGCCAGAGGACCTCTGTCTGTCTTTGAAGGATTTAATTTCAGTCGACTCCCACAAAGCCATCCAGCCACAGCCTCCAAGCTGTATGTCCAGGGCTGAGTTGGAGTGGCCGTCCATCAGCAGATAGAGCTGAGTGTCATCAGCAAGCTCTCCTTGGTACCCCACACGAGACCGACACATTCAATGCCAGGGATCGATGGTGCTGGCAGAGCCCTGAAAGAACTACTCCCCTCCCCCGACCCACAATCCATGATTGGTGGAGGACGGAGAAATCTGGGGGTGTTATCTCGTACAAGGAGACTACTTCACCTTCCTACCAAGGTCTCCATCATGCAAGTCAGGTCTATCCCCTGCGAGACAAAAAAGTCACGCATGGTGGCGGTTTTATTGCTTATGGACCTGGCATTGCACAGCACCAATGACGGAGGTGGATGATCCCTGCTCACCCTACCCTCGTCCCTCGGGATGGGGTGTAGATTGAAAGGGAATCTGAAGCCAGTATGGGTGTGTGTGCTGTATGCTGCAGGGGGGAGGATGAATCAGCAAATTTTTCTTCCCACCCACCCAAGGTACCCACTGGATCAAAAGCCCACCCATAGACAAATATGTACTAACTGGATTCCACCCTGAATTGAGGGCAAGGGTGGTGAGCTAGCATTACATTTGCAGTGCAAACTATTGCATAGCATAGACCTTGATTTCTGCTCCAGCATATCATTCCAAGAAAAGAAATAGGATTGTGCAATAAATAATTAACTTTGTTAGAAGTGCACCATCCTGGATAAATATTGCAAAGTGATTACACAGGAAAATGCTTGCGTATTAATTCAGTCTGCTGAGATCTACTTATGGCAAAGCCACATTTTTAAATTTTTTTTTTAAGTACAATGTTCCCACCAATAGTTTACACAGAGGACAGGAGCACAGGGAGGTTAACTAACATTAAATGACATATAGTTGGCAGTTGCTTAGGAGAAATGAGTGCCAATTCTAGTAAACTGAGATAAAATTACGAGGGCAAATGGAGGTGGAAAGAGCAAAGGAAAGGCTACTATCCCAATACTCCTACCCATATTGCCAGCCTTTTGTGCTCTTGCCTTAACTTGGGGTGGGCAACCTGTGGCCCTCCAGATGTTGTGGGGCTCCAACTCCCATTATCCCTAGCTAGTATGCTCAATGGTCAGGAATGATGGGAGCTGCAGTCCAGCAGTATCTGGAAGTAACTGATAGAGCTGCCAGCACTATAGCCATGCCTTGCCTGTTTCTGATGCACACCCTGTCATCAGCCTTGTCTCCTGGCCTAATAGTGGTGTCAGTGGATAATAATGGCTCAGAAGCTACTCCAGGAGAGGAATGCTCCTATCCCAGCACAAGGCAACCACATCAATTGGCTCCATTATCAATTGGTAATTGATTCCATTGCTGAAGTGCTCTCACCATTAAGCTCCTGAAATTTACCTCTTGTAACTTAAGCCAGTCAGATCTAGTTTTGCCCTCTGAGAAAGACTAGAACAAGCCTTTGTCCTCTTCAGTGTGGCACTTCATTAGGTATTTGAAGAGTACCATCATAAGAGCATAAGAGGAGCCTGCTGGATCAGAACAGTGGCCCATCGAGTCCACCATCTTGTTTTCCCAAAGGCCAACCAAATGCACCTTACATTCAAAGCACATGACTTCCTCCAAAATATCCTTAGAACAGTAGGGTGTTGGGAACTGTGGATCCGTTGGTAGTAAACTACAGTTCCCTGAATTCTTTGAGGAAAGTCAAGAGTTTTAAATGTGTGTAGGCAGCCTAGAGAAACAAAGAGATGTTTTCTCTGTTCTCACTGAGAGGTGGCTTTTGATAATCAACATCTGTACAGAACAGGGTAAAGATCCTACAGATGTTGAGATCCTGGGCCAATCAACAAGTCTCAAAGTCAGATTTGTATGGTCACTCCAAAGTGCATGGCCCAGTTCCATGTGGATCAAGCGATTGCAAAAAGTTTCTTCACTATGGGGGTATTGGGGTGGCTATTTGTTGCTATTAGAAACCTGCAACTTTGTTTGTGTGTGTGTGTGTGTGTGTGTGTGTGTGTGTGTGTGTGTGTGTTGTTTCCCTGTATTCCCAGCTGCAGTAGATTTTGCATCTGCTGCTAAGACTGGAAGACAAACTTTATCTTCAGTGACCCAGATGGGATCAATGTACTATATTCATACGGGCTTTGCACTAACTGTGAAAGGGAAAATAGCAGACATTAAAAGCAAAGAAAGGAAGGGCTATTTCTTGACAGTTCCATCAGTGGAACACATCCTTAAAATTATGCACAGCATGTAAGTTAATTTGGCCTGGAGGACGAGAAACTCAGGTGTGAAATGGGTGCGGCAACAGTTTCAAATTAAATAGGACGCTTTCCTTTATTCTTTTCTTCCCTTTAGTAGATTGTGTTGGCATGCCTGTGGCTGCAGGCAAATCAGGTTATTCACATACCCACTGGTGAAGGGAGCAAACAGATCACCGTAGTATATTAAATATTTCTTAGCAATTAGCACACCCTAGATTGCACACATGCATGGAGGTTTCTGGGAACCAATTTACCTGTAGCAGTTGCATTCACATCAGCACATACGGGAGAAAAGATATTTGCCCACCTTTGCTAACATGGTGGCCTACAGATATTTTAGACTACAGTTCCCATCAGCCCTAAGCCTCATGACCCTATGATGCTGGGACTGAAGGGAACGTGGTGTGGCGATCACACAGGGTCCCCGGACATTTCAACGTATATTGATCCCTATGCCACCACTTTATTTCTCGCTGCCATCACCCAGGCCCTACCTGGTACAATACTGAGTCCAGTCAGGGTTAAATTGGAACATAAACTTCTGTTTATTTATTGTAGTTTAACAAGCGTGCGGTTTCATAAATGGTATCAGTCAATTACAATCATGGGGTGCCTATCCAGACCTATAACTTCCACTACCTGCTCTCACTCACTAAACCACCTCTTATTTCTGACTATCGGTCGAATAAAGGAAATTGATTGATAAACCACCTCTCAGATATTTACTTGTCTTCCTAGCTCCTACCTGTTCCTGACTCAGCTTATTTCGCTACCCTAACTCAACTTACCCACAGACTGTTTCCCAATCCACTCCCACTCCAACCAACCTCCCAACGAACTGCTCCCTTCGGCCCTCCCAGAGCTGGTTTTATAGTCCCTCTGACTCCACCCCCCTGGGTTCTGATTGGGTAACCTGTTTAACTATTTCACCTCCAGCACTCTCAGATGTTAACATCACACATGGCTGTACTGGCCGGAGGTGATGGCAATTGTAGTCTGATGGACTACAATTGGACGCCAGGTGATGGACGCCAGGTTGACCATCAGGCCTTGAAGCACACATGGCACTCACATGCATTGTTCATTTATAAAATAATGTATAAACTCCACTTCAGGGCACAATCACCCACCTAAGGCAATTGGAAGCCACACCTTGGTTTCCGAATGTTTTGGAAGCTGAATGGACTTCTGGAACAAATTCTGTTTGACTTCCGAGGTATGACTGTACAATGCAGAACTAAGTAATCATTGCATCACTGCAAAGATTCACACATGCACAATGGGACTCTTTCCCCAATCCACATGCAGCCTGTGTCTTCCCCAAATCAGTCTCCGGAAGGTTGGGGAACCCCCAAAACAGATTTTGGAGGGTCCTGGCAGGGGAAAGGGGCAGGTGTAAATCCTTGTACTTAGCACAACATCAGCTACAAGCTACAAATCTTTTCTTTGGCTACACTAGTGTTGGTAAAATGGCATGTAGGAAGAGGCTCCTGGTGGTGGGGGAGGGCATTATTATTTGACATGCTTTCCATCCATCCATAGATGGATGTGCTGGCACACAGGCTAAAAACTGTTTAGCAACGCCAGTGCTGAAATCACAATAATGCAATCAAACCTCTTCCCTATTATGAACGTTCCAGTCCCATTGTTGATTTTTCTGATTAGTCAGGGTTAGCATGAGATAGTTTCTCCATGCTGCCAGGAACATTCTTTCATCTGTCATAGGAATTGTAAGACAAGCCATCCTGAGTGAACAAAGAAGCACAAACATACACAGAAAAGGTTCCTTCAGGAAGGAGAGAACTCTCAGCAATGTACATATTAAAAGGGACAACACTATAAATTTTTGCCTGTTACCACCATCTTCCTAAAAAGAAAAAGAAAGTCAAGATGCATAGCATCCAAGTTATTTTGGCACCTGAAGCATAAAATCCCACAAGCAGGTTTCTCTTTCCCTGTCAGCAAAAATTACAATCAATTAAATAACTAACAATTTGCTGCCCTTTCATGATACTCAAAGTTAGCCACTGGAGGAGGCTGCCTCATTCTACCTAATGGTGGGATTGACCCTGACTGCTGCATATGGAACGGGAAGTGAGGTAATGCATCCCAATGAAAACAAAACTGTCACACACACAAAAGATGAGCATTTCAAGGAAAACACTAAGCTAGCCATCTTCTCCCTAACTGGAAGTGCCTTGCACCAAGTCAGGCTATTGGTCCAGCTTGCCTAATATTTTCAGCTCCGATCGGCATGTGATCATCCAGGCCTCAGCTAGGACTTTATTGTCACAAAATGCTTTTATTAAGGTCAAACGCAAACCTTGAGAAGACAGGTGTCAAACCTGGAATGTTCTAAATTTCTATGTGGGAGAATTGCTCTTTTTTGTATGGAGGCTCATAAAATTATCTAGTCCAGACACAAGTTGACCTACCCCTGCCTGCCATGCTTCAGTTTGAAAATAAATAGGCCTGATATAAAGATGGTGTTCTTCCTGCTTTGGGGTGGAACATGTTAGTAGCTGCACATCAGAAAGGTGTTCTAATTACTCTGAATATGAATTTGAGATTCGCATCATACACACACACACACACACACACACACACACACAGTGTTATATGAAACCTTAAAACCACAAAGATATTACACATAATTATGGGTGTCCTTAGATAGGAATCATACAATGTCTACATTTTAGGTCTCAGTCAATAAGAGTTTTTGAGAAGTGAATTGCAAAGGGTGGGACTGAATCAAAATGATGAAGTGAATTCTTCACATATACAGAGTAAGGACAACTGGTTCAGATCACCTGAGTGATGGATAAAGGAACCTTCGCCTTTATTTTTCTCATTTATCTTTGCTCGTTCTCAGTGGTATCAGCCATGCAGCCAACTCTGACTGGCTACACAGCACTGTGATATCGTCCTATTCACTATGTGATCCCTGATTGGCTGGGATCCCGCTAAAACGGGGATGGAAATCCTAACTTGAGAAGAAAAAAATGTGGCACAGTAGCAGCAGCAGCAGCAAAGAGAGAGGAAATACCGTGGGGAAGAAGATAGAGTGATATTATGACCCCCCTCCAAAAACTCTTATTTTCAGTCTTGTAACCAGCAAACAGATTTCACAAAGCCCCACTTATGTTTTTACAATAAGACCTCTATCCATGAACCTCTGACTCTCACTGATGACTGCAACCACAAATAAAATAAAATAGAACAGATTAGCCTAATTCACAACAGCTGGGTTTTTACAGGCTCTTCCTCTATGGTCCAGCACTGGATATTATGGAGCTATCTACTCTATGGGCAATGAAATTTGGCTGCTGAGAGTACATGCCATAAATACTTGGTTTCTCTAAGAGTTTTGCAAGCATGACCCAGGTCTGGGTTGAAAGATAGGGAAAAGGGGAAGGAGGGAACACCCTGTTTCAAACAAACTCTGGAGACATTACGTCAGCAGAAACTCCAGCGTCTGTGATGCCACCATTTGGAGGAGTTTGGATGCTTTTATGTGCTTGCCATACCTGCTATACTAGTAAAAACGGAGTCCATGCCTTGTTCAATGAGTTCATTGAGTAATAATTGAGCAGCCAATAGGAATTCAGGTAGTGCTTTCCAAATTGCCCACATTTCCCTGCCTTCAGCAGAATGAAGTTTAATTGTCGTTCTGCTTCCAGTATGTGACTCTCTTGATAGGCAAAGGCACACTCTGGTCCTCAAATTGTGCTTGTAAAAATCTGTCTTCTTTCAAGATTTCTGTGTACAGAAATCTCTCCATTTTGAAAATGATGGAACACTCTTACTTTAAAAATTCAACCATCCCTCCCTCTAACAGTAAAGTTGAGTGGCAAGTGCCAACTGCACCGGAGCCAAAATTGGCAGCAGTATGCTGGGGGACGAGGACCCTGATGTTTGCATAAGTAAAGAAAACCTTAATAAAAAGCAATACCTAAGGTACAGCCCCCACCCACCCAGTGTGGGAAACAGATTAATGAGGATTAAGTGTGCTCAGTGGCCACTAAATGCTTGAGTATCAGCAAGAAAAGAAAAGAAAAGAAAAGAAAAGAAAAGAAAAGAAAAGAAAAGAAAAGAAAAGGGAGTGGAATGGGCTGCTTGTGGAACCCTGCACAGGATCTCTCCTGTTAAGAAGCGATGAAACACTACAACATTTTGTTGTAGGTCCTAATTGTAATCATCTTCTGTTCAACGTTTATTTGTCATTCAGGGCAATTTTTCCTGATTAACTGAAAATGGGAATTACGGTGAATCTGCTTCCCATGTTAACTAGTACATGCTTTAGCTCACAGACAGGGCTGCTGGAAACAGATGCAAGCAAAAGACAGCATGGTTTGGTACAAAATTATTCATGCTAATGCATCATCTAATCAAGTATGGACAGCTGCACATCTGCATAGCTCCTGATTCCCCATGACTGGACAGATCCAAGCGGTGTACTGTATCGGAGCCTTGTAGCTGATGGGTATTCTTCAGTGCCATGAAAAACATCTGGAACCTGAAGAAGAAACCTAAAGTCAACATCTAAATGTGTGTCCATGAAAGTAATGAAGTACAGAAGAGTGGCATCTCTATTCTGATGTGCACCTGAATGTGGATGTTATTCTGCTGTATAGCATTTTCTGTTCAATAGAATGTGGATTTGGATGTGAAGGTGTGTTGGCAATCCATCCGGAAGATATTTGTATTTCGAGGAGTTAGTGATCTGACATGGTTATCCTTCCTGCTCCCTGTTCCTTCCTTTTCCCTATCTTTTGTTAAGCTCTTTGATGGCATGAGAACAGCCTTTAATGTCCTAATCCACTGGAAGGAAGTGATAGTGATGAGAATCTTCTTTGATGTTGGACATTGTTTCAGGAAAGTGAGGCATTGGGGGAAGGTGGGTAATGAATAATCTGCACAAAACTAGTGATCTGCAGGTAGTCAGTCGGGAAAACCACATAGATTAGCTATCTATAAATCAGATGGTTATGAGCAGTGTGAGAGAGAAGCTCATGCCTAGACTTACAGCCACGGGGCCGTGCAACCTGAGGCTACCTGGGAGAGTCAATTTTCCACTTCTTGAGGGCTTCCAAGTGGCAAATTGAGGTGCTTGCTTGGTATGAGAATCCTCTGGAAAAATAATCTCTCAAAGGACCTGTTGATGGCATTTTACCATTGTCCTGTTGAGAGTGTATTAACTTATGGTCTGTGTGTGTGGTTTGGGAGCTGCACGGTCAGGGGAAAAACAATGCTGTCCAAGGTTGTAAAGACTGCGGAGAGAATAATTGGGTGCACTCTTCCCACCTTGGATCAAATCTATTCTTCCAGGTGTCATAAGAAAGCTGCAGAGATGGCACAGGATAGTGCACATCCCGGAAATGATCTCTTTCAGCTTCTGCCTTCTGGAAGAAGGTACAGGGTTATAGGGTTATAAAGACTAGGACTAGCCGCCTGAGAAACAGTTTCTATCCAAATGAGATTTTGGTTTTAAATGCAGTGTAAGGTAGTCTCTGTGGGAGAATATTGTATTTAATTATGGGGTATCAGAGTTTTTAGGTGGTTAACCAGGCTGGGATAGCAGGCCTGTTGGTTTTTGAATGTCTGGTGTAGATTTTTTCAATTTCGTTGTTCTGTATGGGACAATGACAATAAAGATTATCGTATCGTATTGTATGTACATATTGCTTGCTGTTTAGAATAAAATCTTTAATCTTCTCACTCACTTGTTTTTGTATTACTTCTGAATCTCATTTTTAAAGAACCACCTTGCCTTTGGCAAGACAGAAGGTTCACAGGACCTCTACCATGCAGCAGACATCCACTTGCACACACTAAGCAAGTTTGCCTTCATATACTGCCCACAAAGAGATTGTGCCAGTCTCCATTCTGATTGCCATCACATGGCATAGGCGGGCGGTATCAGAATGGATGAACAGCCTTTTTAATTTATTTTCTGCAAGACAAACAATGGTGCCAATTACTCAGCCCCTATCTGGAAACATTATTCGAGGCAAAGCTAACAAAATAATGTACTAAATCTCCCCTTAAACAGTGGCAAGGACCTTGAAACACTGAAGATCCCAGTTATCAGCTTCATCCCACCCCACACAGCTTTCAGCTATAGCTCAAACTTATTCATCCATTTCATACCTCCAGCTTACAATATGCTCTTTCCTTAATTACTCTCTTAGCAATCAATCTTGCTGGTAAATCTGACCTTGGTAACCACACGTGTCATGGGCCAAAGTGTGATATATTCTTCCTGTGGGAGTTGGGTTAGAACAGGGGTAGGCAGCCTAAGGCCTGGGGGCCAGATGCGGCCCAGTTGCCTTCTCAATCCAGCCTGCAGACGGTCCGGAAATCAGTGTGTTTTTACATGAGTAGAATGTGTCCTTTTATTTAAAATGCATCTCTTGGTTATTTGTGGGGCATTCGTATATTTTTTTCAAAATATAGTCCGGCCCCCCACATGGTCTGAGGGATGGTGGACCGGCCCATGGCTGAAAAAGGTTGCTGACCCCTGGGTTAGAATGAGACTCCAACCTTTGGTCACTGTTGGAAATAAACAGAAGGTATTTGATACAGGATTCGGGACTGGCATCCCACACAGAACTATTAGACTAACTTTACAAATGATTCTGGGCAGATGGTATGAAGACATTAATTAGACGTGCATGCTATGACATGATCTCAGGGCCCCACAACCCCTGGAAGTGAGCCAAGTATAGACCAGAGATTGAACCTTCTCTGTGGTGAGGCTCTGGCTTGGAAACTTTCCTCAGAAAGTTCATCTGGCAAAGAATGTGTTGTCTATTCAGCAAATTGTTTTTTGGGGGTGGCAGCGGTGGGGAAATTCTCTCCCAGACTGTTTAGAGCTCTCCTTGTTTTTTTATAACATGGCTTTTATCTGCTTATGTTGCTGACATATATTTTTCTTTTCCTTAGATTTTAACTCTGGAATCATTGTTTCAAATTTTCAGTTAGAAGTCACTCTGGGAATTCGTGTTAAATATTCAAATAAAACCTTTGGATCTGTCAAAAGTTACACATATTTGAAGGAAATAGACTCAAAGCCTTGCCATGTGTGGAACAGATATATTTCTTTGACTGCTGTTTATTACAGCTGGTTTTTATAACGCCTATGGTTAGATTTATTTATTTATTTTGAAAGGTTACATATCTCCTAAGAATCAGTTTTGATCTTATCCTTCAATAGAATACTTTAGGCATTTCAAGAAAGCTGTAAACCCAGAAAATGCAAATGACCATACCTAAATGTTCACAAATCTTCTTTTAACACTGTTAGTGATTTGGAAATCTCAGATTGCATCTGACGCTATATTAAGATGGTAAAGATTTACTCTGGGAGTTTTGTGGTGGTTTTTCAAGAGCTTCATTCGATGGAACAGCTTAAGGAAAATGTGCAGTTGATCTAGTAATAAGTTTTTAACAATACACATTTATGCGGCTTATTGGTAACTTGTGTAATAATAAATTAATGCAAAAGGCAAACTTTCAATTGATTAATGAGCTCTATATATTATCAGTGAAGGATGCAACATAAGATGGAAATTTCAAATTCAGGTGACCAGGCTAGCACATAAAAATTACAACAACGACTATTCCAACATGGTTATATCAATTTGCCTTCCTGGCCTCCAGAATTTGTAACTGGGAATATGGCTTCTCCTTGAAACAAATATAGTAGTTAAGAGGAAATACTTATTATTATTATTATTATTCAACATATGTTTATTTACTTCTATTAACCTGGAGTTGGGGCAGAGCAGGGCCAACCAATGGTGGTACTCTCAATATGTTGTTTGACTACAATTCCCATCATCCTCAGCCAGCATGGCCAATGGTTAGGGATGATGGGCATTTTGGTCCACCTATATCTGGAAAGAGGCATGTTGGCTACCCCTGGTTGTGATTGCAATTTTACCACTGGTTTTGAGTGGGAGAAAGCCCTAATGAACTCCATGGATGTCTGAATAAACATGAGTATGGTTGGGCGGTCGGAGAATGAAGTCAAAAGTGGGAGTTCCTGCTTCAATCTTCAGCTCACCATAAGCTTTTGGTGTGCTCTCAGGCAAACAGCCTCAATTGATCCCATCTGTTAAATGGGATAGTAATAGCAGCTTTGCCAAAGTCTGTCTGAGACTTAGGAGTGGTTTATGGCAAGCAAATTGGAAATCCTACTGTACATGTTGAAGCTTCCTGTGTAGTCCTCAGGATCCCAGTAATTACCTCTTTAAATGCCTGGGGAAACCCGGACATATGTCAACCCATGTTGTATGTGGGTGTTTTTTTGCAGATTTTCTTATTTTTTTCTGGAAGTTCAACAACTTTGCCCCCCCCCCCCGATTATAAAGGTCAACAACTTTTTTGTCCGGATTTTCAATTTCTGAAATGCGGCAACCTTACCTCTAATAACTGTTTGGCAACACATGTCCTTTCATTTCCATCATAACACAGGGCCCAGAGCTATTTTCGTGTTATGTGCAATTGGAAATGCAATTCTGAGTAGCCGTTTTTAATTGCTGGGCAGATACAAGTCTGGATTTACGTGTGTAACGTTGACATTTGCAGTTTCGTGTGAGGACTGTTCATGCTGCATGCTGCACACATTACAAACGCGAAACGAAATACACTTATCAAAAATGGAATGACAATTTGGAGTCTAATAATAATCACACTTGTAAGAGGCTCAGTGGAAGCTCTGCTGGCAGTTGGACAATCCTCTGCCAAAATTGCTACTCCCTGCTGATAGCACTGCTGTTGCCGCAAATTGGTCTGGAGAAAAATACGTGCCTCTGTAATTTTGGGTTTCAAAATGGACCTCAATGGGCTCATTGTATTAACCAGTGCATAGTACACATAATATGTAGTGCAAAGGCTAGGACATTCAAAAACTTTTGGATGGTCTTTTTTTACTAGCCTCTCACTAAATATTGTGGGATTGCTATAATAAATTTTGTTGTTTGGCGACAATCCAGTATCATCAAAGATTTCTTATAAATTCCACACTCGTAAAATTATTATGTTTTTATAAGTTTGGAACTTTCATTCTTTCTATCTTCTACCCACAACCACAAACCAATCAGAAGATTATGTGTTAAAGCATGTTGGATGACTCTCCTGCTTTTCAGACAAAAGTAAGTTGTAAAAATTAAATATACAGTGCAAAATGCTGCTGCAGGAAGGGAGAGCTGTGCTCAGGTGAGTCTGGAACCAGGTGTGATGGAGGGGGTGCATGCTCTTTGACAGCCTGAGTGATGATTGCTGCTGCAAAGGTGGGAAGGAGAAGGGGTCCTCAGCTATAGTTGGACCTGTGGGATAACCAGCTTCATATAGCCAACATGTTTAAGTCTAATTAATGCATGAAGGGGTTAATACCATAGAGTAAGCTGTCCTGCCAGGCTTAGCTAGGTCACTCCCTCTCATCTTGGGAGGAAGGTAATCAAGCCTATTGTTGTACTTCATGAGAAGCTCAGCATGTAAAGTGGTTTGAGCTGGTTACTCTAAGCTCAGACCACATGGCTCTAACAAGCCTCTCTTGAATTCCTCTGCCAATAATTTAGGAACTTTCACCACTGTAACTAAACCATGTTTTACTTCCTGACAACATTTTCTGAATGCTGTATGAAAAACCATATGATATGAACCCAACCTTTGAGGAATTTGTAAGGAAACTGCTTTTAACTTACCAAACATGGTCTTTTTTCACTATGCTAAGGGAAGAGGGACATCTTGAAACATATTTTCAAGGTCCAACAGCATATATTTTCACCCTTCGCTGCATATTTTGTGGTTTTAGATCTCTGCTGGTGTCCTCTCACCAAAGAGTACTTGCCCCAAATCTTGATCTTGGCATCCAAAAATTATCCTGTTATATCTCTTCTTCCCCCTTGAACCAACAGGACCTGGGCACAATGTAGGGAACCATGGCTGCCCAATTCCCTTGATCCGGCAGCTTCACTAATAGTTATGCTTGTGGCTCTTTAAGGAATGTTTTGAGTTCATGCCTAGGCTGCAGTGAAATATATGTTCTGAAGCCTTAGTCTCTCAGTAGGGCTATCAAGGAATACAAACAGTGAACAATGTGCTGAGATTTATAGCTACCATGCCCTGTGCAAATTTGTTCCTGTCTCTCAGAAGCACCACTTGTGCGTGTCCATTGTTTCTGATTGCCCCTTGCCCCTTTCCAGTTTTTTTCCTTCTGATATATATATATATATATATATATATATAGAGAGAGAGAGAGAGAGAGAGGTTTTTTTCAAAGAATTTTTATTAGTTTTCCAATTTTTAAAGAAACCAATACCAAATTACATCAAATTTAACACGATTTTTCTATTAAGTTGACTTCCCACTCATCATCATCAATGATGAGCATGTGTAGCTCACTTAGAAGATACTGGATCAGAGCATTTGAAAACTGGAGAGGAAAAAAGTTTGAGCATATCCAATGTTTCCTCCAACTTCTTTATCTTTTATCTTTTGTCTTTTTTTATTGCTTTTTTGTATAGCATTACAGAAGAAAAAAGAACAATATATGAAATACTTTCTACAATAAAACAACCAGCAAATACAAACTGACATGAGAATGAATAATGTTCTCCTTTTGATTTTCATTTTACAGATAATACCTTTTAGGTCATATAACCTCAAAAACAACAATAACCTCACGCCATATTGAATCAAGGGTTTCTGGAGGTGTCCAATCATCATTTTATTTATAAAAGCAATGCTATCTTGGAAGTGGTTTCAAACTCCTCTACATGTGTGCACCTTTTACCTTTCAGGGACAGGAAAGAGAAGGAAGCTGCTTCCATCACAAGTCAGTAGGAAAGAAAATGTTCAAGCATGCAGAGTTTGTTATATATACTTCATATCATAGTGCATACTCATGGCCTTTGATCACACTGCATTGTAAATACACCCAACTGTGATTGAAATATATACTTTAATTGTTAGAGCAAGCAGGGAAGTGGAGTGTGAATATCTGGAGATTCGGCTCTCTCTGTCTGCTTGCTCTCAACCAGCCCTGGTTTGGAAATACCTGTACAAAAGCAGTGCCTGAGTGGATGCAGATGAAACAATGGCAGCCAAACTGCAGGGGTCCATGACTGCATAGATAATTGGATCAGATTGCAATATTGGCCAGGAATGCCTTTGATCTGTTTGCATATGGTGAGAGGGTTACAATAACTCTTGCTCTCTAATACAGAATGAAAATCATCCTTCAAGAATCACAAAACCAAATCAGTACAGTGCCCTTTGTCAGGGATTGCCCTTGAGATCCAAATACATTGTGGAGAACGTTTTCTGCACTCTCTCTGAGTCAGACTAGATTTGACAGGGGCAGCAATGTCTGCGTCCAGGAGGATTCTTTCCCCCCCACCAAAAGGGATGTGTGGATTAAGCGAGCTCAGTCATCTCCCCCTTTTCTCCCAGTGCTCCATCATTTCAGATAGTTTTATTACCAGCCTGGCTTAGTTCTGGTATGCAACAAAGGCCCCCCCACTCATGAATATGGTTGCCATATTTACCATATTTTTAGGAAGACCCCAAAATTGTTGCTGAGCTTTTTTAAAAAAAACTTATTATGTTTCAGATACAAAGATCTATCAGCATGTTTGTAAAGGTGTGCATTTTGTATATTTGATTGAGTCTTTTTGATATCCACATATACAGAGCGGGGAGCCGATGCAAACAAGTCCTAATCTCTGTATTTTGCTCAGCTAATGTACCTTATTTTTCTAGCAAAATTGGATTTTGAGGCATCATTGGACCATTAGCATTCTCCTGCATGATGGTGCCCTGTCACGATTGCTGAGCCCAAGTGCTGTTTGTTTTAATGGTGGTGAACCAAAGTGGTAAATTAAATACAGGCGGTTGTTGTTTATTGAGGAAGAGGAGTAGGGTGGAGAAAACTGCAAGCAAACAGAGTGCCATAAAAGACAGGATACAGATTATCTGCAAAATAATCGGCCAGCAGGTCAGGGAGGAGAGAGGCAAACGGCAGAGCCTAGGAGGCAAAAGATGCTAAAATCCTGCTAGGTGGTCAAGACATTCTGGTGCTGTTTTTGGATGACAGGATATTTAACTGGAGCCTGTGGGAGTTAAAGCTGTTCGCTGCTTCTGCTTTGCAATGTGTGCATCCCATACTCCTGAAACCGTTTGACAGGAACCAGACGAAAGCAGTAGCATTCCTTTTGAGATGAAACACCTGCATGTCTCTTCAGTTTAGACTTTGGATTCTGGCTTAATTCCTGACGTATTAGAAGGAGAGACTTCTACATTTACCCTGCTCCTTCCTCCCTCTCCCTTTTGCCCTGAATCTTATGCACAATTTCTATTTTGGATTCTGAGGGCAGATGGGCTTGAATCAGAATAGCCATCCTCCTTGATTATTTAACTGGTAGCCGAGTGGTCCCTAAGGTGTCCTTTGTTTTTCAGCAGTCCCTTCTCATGTTCTGAAATAGCTCTAGTTTGTTGACTTTCCAAAGACAGTTCCAAGCATATTGATTTACATGAGCTGGCAGTGGGATGGAGTGCAAAGAATGCTTTGGAGGTGGGGGAAGGGGAAGTCTGTGCTCAACCCTGTAAATCAGAGCCATTTTTTAAAAGTGGTTAAGAAGTCCAGGCCTCCAGTGTACTGAGCTTTAACATCCTGTTTTGGGTTGCCGTATTTACTCCATAATAGTATTGCAGCTCCTCCCGGGGCTGGAAAGGCTCTAGTTTAACCTCTGGTTTGCTCGTAAAACCAAATTGCTGTGTTGTGAAATAACGTGTGTCTAAAAAGCTTATCACTAATATGAAAAGTTTGGAAAGCTCTGTGTTAGATGGTTGGGATGTTATTACATTTTACGTCTAGACATTTCTGTCATAGACAATCATAGAAATCTGCATATTATATTAAAGATGTATGATCCCATCTCCCAAGAATGATCATAGTGATTGTTCTAATTTTAACCAGTTCTCAAATAGTATTTGATTCCTTCTGGCTTGGGTGTGAATCTTCAGGCGTGCCTTTGTTCAGTTTGATCTTAGATAAATTTTAGGTATAGGCTCTTAGAGGGCCTGAGAGGTATGGAAAGCTTTAAAGTCAGCAGGAACACAGGGTTCCAAGTATCCCTGATGGAGGCAGCCGATATCAAGTCACTGTTGTATGCTTTGATGATCACACAGCATTTGGGTGGAAAGATGACACACGCACATAAATGTTTTAAATTAATATAAACATAATAACGTTCGCCACTTGCAATCACTTTCTCCGGGAAACCTGTCAAAATTACGAGGTTGTGTACACACCTTACATGTTTAAAGAACATCCCTTCCTCCCCTCCCAAAGCAGCCTTGGAACTGCAGTTTACGGGTGCTGGGAATTGTAGCTCTGTGGTGGGTAAAGTACAGCTCCCGGGATTCTATGGAAGGGGGGGAAACGTGCTTTAAATTTATGGTGTGCGTACAAGTCTAAGGATAAGGAAAAACATAATGGAACATAAAAAAGGACTGCTTATGCACTTATTTAGTTATATTTACTAATTGCATCCATAAACCAATTTTCACCATCTGTTCAAAAGGCAGTGTATCTAATTATGCCTGTTCTGCCTCTGTCCGCAGTGGCTGCTTCAGGTGAGGGATGTTGGGTGGTGGGGAGTGATGGCAAGAAGTTGGAGGGCAGAGCTCTGTGTGCCCACCCTGCCCACACGTCACCCAAGCGAGCCACTTGTCCTCAGATACAGCAGAGGACGCTGTATTGCTGCCAGATTCAACTGCAGCCCAGCTTGCTTCTGAAATTGTCCTTCACCTGGCCTTCCTCAAAATGCCTCTGAACAGCTGTCTGTCTATCTACACACACACATCCCTTGATAAATTCAATTAAGATGCAACTAAGCAGGAACAGTGTGTCCTGTTTCACCGTTTGGCGTGCAGAAAATGACGTGCCACCCATCTCTGCACCACCCATCTCCATCAGCATCGCCGGTGGAGATGGCACCAACATTGGCACTGGTTTCCGGTGAGAGATATCACTGAAATCCCACAAGATTACTGGCTCTCTGTGAGATCTTCATAACTTCAGAACCACCACAGAGAAGCTCCTATCCCTGGTAACTTATAAGGTGAGAGGCTGAAACCTGGAGAAAAACCTCACAGCCTCACTCCAGGGCCTTTGTGGAGAGAATTGGGGTGGGTGGGGAGAAAAGGCACATCTAGTGATATTCGGGGTTGACATCCTCACTAGAGTTTTAAAGGTCAAAACATGTCCTACTGTTGCTCAGCACACAGGTTCTACATACAGTGGTGCCTCACAAGACGAAATTAATTCGTTCCGTGAGTTTTGTCGTCTTGCGGTTTTTTTCGTCTTGCGAAGCACGGTGTCGGAAAAGTTTCGGAAAAGCTTCAAAAATCACCAAAGTCTTCAAAAACCTCAAAAAAGGCTACCACACCGCGTGCTATGAGTTGCTCCTCAAAGTCAAGTCGCAACTGTATTAACGGTGTTAAGAAAAAGGAAACAAACTTGCAAGACGTTTCCGTCTTGCGAAGCAAGCCCATAGGGAAAATCGTCTTGTGAAGCAGCTCAAAAAACAAAAAACCCTTTCGTCTTGCGAGTTTTCCGTCTTGCGAGGCATTCGTCTTGCGAGGTACCACTGTACAGGGTTGTATTGAGGTGAAACTTTGGCCCACTTTCTGCACTCTCCGTAAAATATCACATGTGGCCCAGGGGCAGGCACACATACTGTCTTCCCTCCATAAATAAGGTCTGGGTCAAATGCATAGGTGACCTTCTAACATGGGAGAACACCAGGTTCATATACCAGGGCGATGTGATCCAGTCCCATTGGGAGAGTGTTGTATCCTGATCGCGTGTCAAATTCTTGTTCATCTGTGGCTTTAGAAGACCACCCGGGGCAAGCCACTGTTTCCGCTGCCTCTGCTGCCCATTTGTAAAATGAGAAGCACAATCTCCTCTCTCTGGTAAGACTGCTGAGAGTGTAAATGAGATTAAGCTGATGAAGCATTTGGGGCACTAAAGCACTTTAGGGAAAGGCATATGGGCATCTCTAGGAGGTAAAAGGCTTTTAAAATATTAACAACTTGAACCTCAAACAAGCGTCAGGGCTTGAAAGCTTAAGTGCTCGGATTCACTCATAAATGAGGGAAGGGTTGCTCAGTTAAAACTGGAAACTTGGAATTCTGGTTTCTAAAGGAATTGTATCCCCAATTCTGATACAAATAGCACCTTAGGGAGACAAACAGCAGTGCTGGGGGTGGATGTGAATTGTGTGCAGCTGAAAAGGTTTAAAAACCCCATCCCTGCCATTCACCTCGTGCTGCAGTTTCAATGTGCTGTGACCAAAGTTCAAATCAAGGGTCCTCACAACTGCTTTTCATAAAAGAAATCAAGTAGGCAGCTGTAATCATGTGCTTAAAAGTGCCTCTTAATGTAATGTGTAGTCAGACCTTAAATGCGTTTTTGCATTTAACATGCAGGACTTGTAAAATGCAAATATCATTGGCTGGGTGTGGTGATAGTTATTGGGGTCACAGCTAGCATGGAGTGGAGATTTGACCCTTTCCTCTCCTGCTGTGGTCCTGAGGGGGAAACTCCTCATGTGTTTACATTGGGAGGAAATCCTTGAATTGTGCCACCGCAAAGAGAAGTTCCAGAGGGATTTCCCTTAACTCTGCCAAGGGAGGTAAGGATTCAATCGCCCCTCCACGTCTTGCTGGGATCCCAATCATTATCAGCATCTCTCCCCCCGCCCCATGCTATTGCGTTTTTAAAAACGCTGCACATTAAATGAAAAGGTTTCACATGTAATTTGGCCCTTAGTTATACTAGTGGCCAAAATTGTGGAAACCTTTTGGGGAAAGTGTATTTCTGAGGTCTGATGGCTCATAACACCTGACTGACTCTCTAAACACTCATACTCATTGACTACATTCAGATGAATGAAAGCTACTGCATATCAACCTAATCAATATAGAAAATTGAACAAACCTTGTTGCATTACATTCTTCATTAAAATTTCTTTCCATTGATATATAATTTTGTGGTATTGCTCCAAAAAAAGGGGGGTGTTATGAGTCATGAAATGTTGGAATTACACCTTTTCCAAAAGGTTTCCACAGTTTTGGCCACTAGTGTATATCTGTTAACATATCAGCTGAATGGGGGCAGACAATGGCCATTATTCAAAGAGCCCCCTTTAGGCATGTGTGGGGTGTGTGCATGCTATTGAGATTTCCTCTTTTCAGATTCCTGGAGTAGATTCTAGCAAGGTATTGCGAGCTATTTATAATCTACCTGAGCTCCAGGGCTGTTCTTCCTGAGGGGGTTGGAAGCCGTTCCTAAAAGGATGAGGTGAAGATATGGTCGAGATTGGCATCCATATAAAGATTTGTAGCTTAGTGGCAGAGCATATGCTTGGCATTCAGGAGGTCCCAGGTTCAATGCTTGGCATCACCAGGGAGCTGGGAAATGCTCTTGCTTAAAACTTTGCAGAGCTGCCAAGTGTTTTGAACTCGAGGAACCAATGTTCTCACTTCACCAGTGGAACAGACTCCCTCGGAAGGTAGTGGGCTCTCCTTCATTCGAGGTTTATAAACAGAGGTTGGGTGACCATCTGTCATGGACTCTTTAGCTGTGATTCCTGCATTGCAGGGGGGTTGGACTAGATATCTCGTTGGGTCCCTTCCAACTCTACAGTTCTGTGATTCTATGACTCAGTGTGAGGCAGCTTCCTGTCACTGAAGTAAAATGTGGTTCAGGAGAATCGTGTTGTTGTTTTTCCCCTGATAAGGACTATTCCTCATACGCCTTTTTAAAATGACTGTTCATCGCATCAGAGGAGAGAGGACAACCCAAACCATTTTGGAAAAGCTGTTTTGAAAGCCAACCCTTTCCCTTATTAATAAGTCACAAACGAGACAAAAACGAGAAGTCAGAATTAACTATAACATCAGTTGTGTAAGAAGGACTTCTAGTGGCCACTGTGGTGCATTGCCGCCTTCTTTAGTGCACATCCATCTTCATCCTCTGCGAGGGGGATGAGGCTGACAGGCCTGCCAGGGGAAATCAACTCCCTTAAAAGAGGATGAGCTGAATCTAAGAGTTAAGTCCGCGCACACAAAGAACCCTGGTTAAATTGTGCTTGGCAGCACAGGCCATTGGTTCAGGGGACAGGATAAAGCTGTATTTCCCCTCTCTGGCACGACTCAAGGCGCATTGCCTCAGGCTATGCATACAGAGCCCTGAGGCCTAGGTTGGGACATGTTCAGAGGACCTAGGAGAGAGCTCTAGTCATAAGAAAAGAAGAAGAGCCCAGTTGCACCGGACCAAAGGCACATCCATTTCAGTATCCTGTTCTCACGGTGTTCTCACAACTGCCTTTGAAAAGCCCATAAGCAAGATCTGAGTGTAATAGCATCTTTCCCACATGTGATTCCCAGCAACTAGTATTCAGACAAATCCTGCCTCTGATACAGGAATCTTGTTTCCACTTTTTAAAAAAAAATGTGCACTCTGTGGATTATTTGTGTACTATGTGGGTGATATACCATCTATGTAAAAATGAGGTTCGAGGCAACTCCAATTTATCATAATATTGAAGCCGGGGCTTAGGTTTTGTGTGTAGAAGATGTCCACTAAGGAAGGGGACTTTCCCCACTCTCCTCACCCACAAACCCCTTAAATCTGCTCTGGAGGGTTGTGGGAACCCCCAAAACAAGATTGGGGGCTGGGGAGGGAGGGAGGGAGGGAGGGAGGGAGGGAGGGAGGGAGGGAGGAAAGTCCCTTTGTGCAAGCAGATCTCATTCCCTGTGCACATACCCCACTTAGTACTACACTGAATTCCCCTCATAATATCTTATCCCTTGTATCCTAAAGGCTTGTGGGAAGAACGACAACTATATCCCATTCCCCTTAAAAATATTTATATGTTGCTTTTCTGGACAAAGCCCATTCAAAGTAGCTGACAACAATTAAAGAAAACACACACACACAGCCAATTATTACTAAAATAAAAAAATAAAATGGATTCACAAAAATTAAAATACAGAACGCCAGCAGCATAACAATACTTCCATCCACCAGCTGACAACAGGAACAAAAATAGACCAGGGTCAATTCTGAGAAGCCTGAATTGTAGCACGTTAAAGATCTACTCATTTCAAAATGTTCATAGATTGAACTCGTCAAACACCTGTTAACACAGAGACGTGAACTGGAAGCAAGACAGAATCAGCTGAGGCATTCTTTGGTTGAGAAAACTACACTGAAACTTTGCTTCTCCTATCACTGGAGCGCCACCTGGAGAGAATACATGGATGGACAAATCTCTCCATTTTGCTTGCTCTCAGTTTCCCAATCCTTAATTGGTTTCTCCACATTTCTGAAGCAATTTGCATAAAGAAAAAGTCTTCGTGAAAGCTCAATAGCTATTCTTGTGAATTTCTGCTAACATGCCCGTTTTTGCATGTTTTTTTCAAGCCATTTCCCCTGATACAATAATTTCTGCATGTTGTTTTCACTAACACATGCAACTTTATCCTAGTATGTGCATTCTTGTACATGATATGCAGCTGGAGAACCTGCATTGGAAAATTCAGAGAGATGCACATTTCAAAGAAGGGCTGTCTTTTGGTTCACATATCGTTTTGGAAAACCTGAATTAGGTGGGTTTGCCTTTTGCACATGAACTGAATCAAATTCATCCCACATCCCTACTCCCAGGCAAGTGAGTGTGGGATTGTAATGTTCATCTCACCTCCTTGATTCCCGCATTTGCTTTTCAAAATACAGTGGTACCTCGGATTACATACGCTTCAGGTTACATACGCTTCAGGTTACAGACTCCGCTAACCCAGAAATAGTACCTCAGGTTAAGAACTTTGCTTCAGGATGAGAACAGAAATCGTGCTCCGGCGGCGCAGCAGCAGTAGGAGGCCCCATTAGCTAAAGTGGTGCTTCAGGTTAAGAACAGTTTCAGGTTAAGAACGGACCTCCGGAACGAATTAAGTACTTAACCTGAGGTACCACTGTACTGGCTGGTGAAAACCAAGCGGCCAGTTTGCACTCAAGTGACAGGCAAACTGAAGTAGGGCTGTGGTAACAGCAGTGGCGTAGCGTGGGGGGTGCAGGGGGGGCCGGCTGCACCGGGCGCAACATCTGGGGTTAGGGCAAATCCACAGGTTAGGGGGCGCAAATCCACAGGTTAGGGGGCGCAAATCCACGGGTTAGGGGGCGCAAATTACTTGCCTTGCCCCGGGTGCTGACAACCCACGCTACGCCACTGGGTGACAGGCAGTGCCTGGCAAAACATTGTCACATGTGTAACATGAAAAGCACACACAGCCTGCCTACTCAGTGCATCCACACTTGAGCAACATGAATTTATGTTGGATTTTCCCCCAACACATCATCTGCAGGTGGAAACATTTTAATTAAATGCAAAAAATGTGAACTATTGCTTTAATGAGGATGATATTATGCAGGCAACACAAAAAAACACATGGGGAGAGCATCCTCGACCCCACCTGAGGGCAGCAGACTAATTGAGGAGGCGCAGGGCAGGCCACGTGGCTCACACAGTCCTATCCTCAAACAGATTGTTACTGCTTTCCATTCCAGCCCCTGCATCTCTATATCTATTGACGGGGTGGCAATCCCCTGCAAACAGAAATCCAAAAGAAATCACTCAGGTGCTGCTGGACTCCCATCATCAAAAATGCAAACGATATTTGTAGAATAAATTTGGAAGAAATTCTTCCAAATTTTCTTCTTCTTCTTTTCTCTTTATTTTTCTTCTTTTTTCTTTTCTTCTTTTTTTCCTCTTTTGTTCCTTTTTTCATATATATGTGCTTATATATGTATGTATGTGTTTGCAATGTTTTGCTTATATTTTGTAACAATTATGTTAAATAAATTAAAAATTTTAAAAATGCAAATGCAACACACTGGCTAATAACGGTTAGTAAATATATAATTGGTATGATGTCATTCAAAATACAGTGGTACCTCAGGTTAAGTACTTAATTCGTTCCGGAGGTCCGTTCTTAACCTGAAACTGTTCTTAACCTGAAGCACCACTTTAGCTAATGGGGCCTTCGGCTGCCACCGCAGTGCCGGAGCACAATTTCTCATCCTGAAGCAAAGTTCTTAACCTGAAGCACTATTTCTGGGTTAGCGGAGTCTGTAACCTGAAGCGTATGTAACCTGAAGCGTATGTAACCCGAGGTACCACTGTATACGAATAAGCCACTTTAAAATAATATATATCATACAACACATCTCACAAATTATACAAGTAACTGCAAGATGTTATATGTATCAGAGTCAAACAAAGATTCAAACAACCAATGAATAGCGAGGAACGCCAAACCGTCTCTCAAAGGAAGACGTCTCACAAAAGTCTCAAAGGAAGACGTCTCTCCGAAGTCTCAAAAGGACAGTGCATCTGGAATAGTTCAACTATTTCGGAATAAAGTATTCATCAGTGAATAATTATCAGTGAAATATACATACTAGTGAAGATCATACTAATGGATCAGTGCTTACTGGATAAATGTAGCTGCTGATTTTTTGTAGATTGTCACATTTTGCAACACAGGGGTTTGTGTTTGTTCGGACTCCCATCATGGCCAACCTTTGGCCATTTTGGGTGGGGCTGATGGGAGATGGAGTCCAGCGACAACTGGCAAGCCACAGATTCTCCAACCCTGGTTCTAATGGTAGGGCCGGCCCCAGCTGGCTGTGCAAGGGGATGAAGGTGCAAAAGGGCAGCATGTTTCATGAAAGCATGCCCATGTCCGTTAATCAAGTCGCATGAGGGCACTAGGCTATCAGATGATATGGCCACTAGCACTGTCGCAGAGAGATCTTTCTCCTGCGTGTTTATTGGAGCACGTTTCGCGCACCCTCCCAGCAGGCTGCCCTCTGCTTCTGCATGGTTAAAGGGATGTGTGCTCCGTAATCTGCTTTTGAGCTGTATTACTTTAATGCAGCTCAAAATAGCTTTGGTAACAGCGTGAGATCTTGACCCACTTAAATTCAGCCAAGCAATATGCAGGATGGAGCCCCAGAGGAAGAAAAAGCTTTTGCTTCCCCCTCAAACCGTAGGTAGAAACCCCACCCCCCACCCCCAACGAATTTGCTCGGAGAAGCATCCAAAATCTATACATAATAAGGCGATTGCAGAAAGGAAGTATGAATAAGCCACCTTTGCATTTCGAGAAGTGGTGACATTTCAGCGACTAACCCTTTGAACGCATAAATCCCCTCTCTGTTAGAAGGTAATCTGGTCTCTCAGGCTCCAAGTAGGATAATGAAGTGTGTCAAAAAATAAATACATTGTAAGTATTCAGTAAGTGCTTCTTCTTCCACAACCTGCAGTTCACACATACATTCCATGTTTCTCTGACTTAGGAAATGCTCAGACATAAATAAGGTCCACTCTAATTTTACACTCCGACAGATACACCTTTAAAGCTTTAAATTTTATTTTCTGACATTTATATCTTTTTTTCCCATCAGGGAACACAAGGAGGCCTGCAGTTTGTTCCTCAGAAGTCATTGACCAGACCCAAACTTGCTTACTTTCAGCAAGGCCTCAATTACCTTTAGTGACAACTCCTATAGAAACTGCCCTTGGACCAGACCATTTAGATGACGATTGCCCAGATGCTAACATCCCCTTTGCAGGTAAGGTTCTTGAGTGTGTGGTGGCTGTGCAAATCCAAGCTGACAGAAGTAAGGCCTTGTCAGTATATGTCACCTGTGCTCAGAGATCTGCACTGGTTGCTGATTTGCTAACGGGCCAAGTTCAGAGTGTTATTATTGACCTATAAATCCCTTAACAACTTGGGACCAGTTTACTTATGAGATCGCTTTACCCCGCAAGTGCTCACTCAACCACTTACATCAGTGGAATCGTCACTGCTCTAGGTAAAGGTAAAGGGACCCCTGACCATTAGGTCCAGTCGTGACCGACTCTGGGGTTGCGGTGCTCATCTCGCTTTATTGGCCGAGGGAGCCGGCATACAGCTTCCGGGTCATGTGGCCAGCATGACTAAGCCACTTCTGGCGAACCAGAGCAGTGCACGGAAACGCCGTTTACCTTCCCGCCAGAGCGGTACCTATTTATCTACTTGCACTTTGACATGCTTTCTAACTGCTAGGTTGGCAGGAGCAGGGACCGAGAAACGGGAGCTCACCCCATCACAGGGATTCGAACCGCCAACCTTCTGATCGACAAGTTCTAGGCTCTGTGATTTAACCCACAGCGCCACCCGCGTCACTGCTCTAGGTACCACTTAATACCTGCTCCACGTTTGTAAGAACTCCATCATCTAGTGTGGCAGCAACTACACTGTGGAACTCCCTGCCTCTTGATATCAAGCAAACACCTTCACTGTATTCTTTTTGGCTCCTGCTAAGATCGTTCTTATTTAGAGAAGCCTATGCAGATGCTTAGGAAGTTGGTGCACATTTTAATCCGTTTTAGCTTTTCAACTATGGTTGCGAATTTTTCATTATTTTATTTTTATCCTTTCGTAAACTGCTTCGAGGCTTTTCTTTTTACACCCAAGTAGTGTAGTTTAATTAATTAATAAGATGCGGCTCCATTATAATCATTGTTTCTACAGCGGTGGCAGTTGTGTTTCTTTTTACAAGTTGTTGGCACTTAAAGCGAAAACCAGATTTCAAATTCCACCAGGAGAGCAGTGAGCACAATATATCTAGTGTTTTTATATACACTACTAAGGTAGATGCAAAGGTAAAGGACCCCTGGTTGGTTAAGTCCAGTCAAAGGACCATTGCACATCAAGGACCTATTAGGTTCAAGCTTCATGGGAAACAATCAATGCTGAGGGTGGAAATTCCAAAATCAAGCCACTAGAGGGCACTGCGCTCTGCCTCTTGCTGCCTTCTTCATCCATACAGACTCTGGTTATATCAAGAGTGGTAGATACTGCAAGAAATTACTTTTTCCCTTGATCTCAGGGCAGCAGGAAAATCTCTCCATTTCATTTCTCTGAATATCTCATTTTTCCATTGTAACTTCAGTTCTCTATGTTTCAGTTTGCTTTTTTTTTAATCATTAAAAATTGTCCACATTTTAGCACAAATTTCTCCTAATGTTCGCTTGCAGTTGTGCCTCATATGCATATTTTTGCAAGTATTTCCCCCTAATATGGTGCATTTTATATATTATATTTTGTTCACACCTGTATTTTTTATCCACACTTTATTTGGAGAATGCTCATCACAAAATTCAACAAAGTGTTAATTTTTAGTGTTTCTGTTTGTCTAATGTTTTGGAATGTGCAAATTGGGGAGGTTTGCATTAAAACAGTAAAAGAGTCAAATTTATTCCCCACCCATACATGCCATAGATGCTAGGCATGTGTGCAAAGGACTTCTTTTAATTGTCAGTCTGAACTGCAGTCTTGAGCAACAATGTAAGCTTTTGAGGAATTGCCCATTGCTGTGACAGAGGCAACATTTCATATATATTCTTGGAAACATTCCCAAATTGCTTGGGGAAATTATTTATTTATTATTTATCTTTGAATACCGCTATTCATTTCAAATATTTGTAGACCGCTATACTTTTTTAAACAAAAAACAAACAAACTACCCTATTGTTGATATTTTCTTAATTGCCTTCATTGCCCAGTATTGCTGAAGGAGCGCTTCCACCCCCATCATTCAGCCCGGACACTGAGGTCCAGCACCAAGGGCCTTCTGGCAGTTCCCTCACTGCGAGAAGTAAGGTTACAGGGAACCAGGCAGAGGGCCTTCTCGGTAGTGGCGCCCTCCCTGTGGAACACCCTCCCATTAGATGTCAAGGAAATAAACAACTACAGTGGTACCTTGGATTAAGTACTTAATTCGTTCCGGAGGTCTGTTCTTAACCTGAAACTGTTCTTAACCTGAAGCACCACTTTAGCTAATGGGGCCTGCTGCTGCCGCCGCGCCGCCGGAGCACGATTTCTGTTCTCATCCTGAAGCAAAGTTCTTAACCTGAGGTAATTTTTCTGGGTTAGCGGAGTCTGAAGCATATGTAACCTGAAGCGTATGTAACCTGAGGTACCACTGTATCTGACTTTAAGAAGACACTGAAGGAAGCCCTGTTTAGGGAAGTTTTAAATGTTTGATGTTTTATCATGTTTATTTTATTATTATTATCTTCCTTTTTCTCTCGTGTGTACCACCCTTTCAGCCAGATTTTCAACTTTAGTACTGAGGGGGTCAAAAGCCGTTTCCAGTTTAAGAGCCACACATTCCTTCATAAGGAACCTTCTGGGACCACATTCCAGTGGCTCCCAGGGTCAGAAACCAAAGTGGGTGAGACCAGAGGCAAAATGGGCAGAGCAATGGATTTGACTCTTCACTATGTACAACAGGCTACATTCTGGCCATGAAAATATCAGAGGATGTCTAAAAACGCGTCTCTCCGCTCTTCATATAAGCAGAGAAAAGATTTTATTGTAGTCCAAGAACACATTCCAGCCAGGCTAAAGCTGAGGATGGTGTAGAGTCTGACTGGTGAGGGCTGTGGCCTTGGAAGAGCCCCCAGGGCCAGATAAAAAGAACCAGAGGGCCACATTCAGACCCCTTCCCCATTGGTGTCTTAGGGGAATGAGAATAATGCTGAATTATTTTAAATTCAGTAAAAAGTGTTGGTTAAAATACTTGTTCAGAAGGCTGATTATGATTAGAACGAATGGCAGTTATCCTATCCCTTAGAGAAATTAGTTCAGGGTTTTTTAAAACACAAAATAGAACACATTTTGCACATTTTTCTCAGGTGTTGGTGGCACAACATTTTAATAGAAGACCTTGACGTCCCATAAGAAGAGCAACAGCATTAAATGTTTCACCCTGTCGATTCATCCGTAAGGGAGCTAAATAAATGAATGAGCTGGAAAGATTTCTAGCCAACACTGAGCTTCATTCATACTGAAGGAGTGAGAGGTGTGTGAATTACTTAACAACCGCTTGATTAAATGTTGAGAGAGTCACAGCTGAGCAGCTTCCTATCTGTAATGAAACAAATAACATCAAAGCACAGCCCCCTCAGGACACACACAGCCAGTCATACTTTCAGCTTCTGTGTGGGCAGCATAAACAAACAGTTAGTTTTTGGCATGAATGATACATCCTTCAGCCCCTGACTTTCTGCTGGCTTGGAGAAATCAATTGACAAACTCCTCGGATGCCATTTGACAAATATTTAGCATGCCTACCACGAAAAGCACGAGATCAAGAAGGATCCTTTTCTGTCTTTATTTTTTTTAAGGGAGACATGAAACTGTCCCAGCAAAATAAATAACGTTGGCCGCCTTTGAATCCAGCCAGGCTCCCACAACCAACAACCGCTTCTGGCCACATTGGGTATACTATTCACTTTCAGTTTATTTTAAAGTTGCAAAGAGTTGAAAATACTTTAACTAAAATGATGAGGAATTCCTTAGAGTAAATTTGGAACCTGACGCACAGAGGAGGGAAAACTCCTCAGTGTTGCTTTGCCTCAGATGTATAAATTACGTTCTGATTAGCCTTTTATATGGAATTGCCACCCTTAGTTCACTCATTTTCCCCAGGAAATCCAGATGATGGCCAAAACATTGCATTTCAGTGCTTTCTGTGTTGTTCTTTCATGTTTTTGGAGATTTGACTTATGGAGATTTTGGACAATAAAACCCAGTGGCAGGCAAAGTAACATTGAGACTTCTGGGCTTAATCTGAAGCTTCCAGATTCAGATCACTGTATTGTTTAATGTTCTGCATGGCAGGGAATTAATTGTGCCCTGTTGAATCAGCCTTGGTTTCCCAACTACAGGACAGTCTTCCATTTCTGGTTTCATTTACAGAAAAATAATACAAGGTAACCCATAATTAAAGCCTGCCCCAGTAGGGAACAAAAGTTGACTAAATAAGGAGTAATTCACCACTTACTTGCCCAGCCAAGCTGTATGGGAAACAAAAACAAAATGGACCAGAGTTGCAAGCTTTTAATTAACATTGCAAAATATCTTTGCTGAATATAGGCAGATCTTGGCAACAGAAAAGGGTATTGCAGTATAAAATAACGCTAGATTAAGTGCTATTTGGAACTGGCATTTTAATTCCAGCTAATTGCAGAAGAGCAATACCCAAGCAGCAATAAATTGTTTTAACTGAAAGCAACCTTAAAGAAACAGTGCTAATAGGGACCGAAAGGGACCAACAAAGATATATACTACAGCTGGTACAGTGCATTGTAGTCGGCTAAAATATCAGCTTTTAATTAGAATCTTCTATCTCAAATCTCATCCCAGCGATAAACCCACTTGGTAGTTCTAGAGATAACCTATAGTGGCCCAGTTCACACATTTTCCCGACTTGTAAGCATCCCCAAGTCCTCCTAAGCACTACATGAGAATCTCCATGGAATATTAGTGAAAACTGAGCTTTACCCAAATATTGCCATTGCAGCTGGGGGAAAACTGCTGCCAGGATCACAGAAATTATATCTGTATTGTTATGGGTTTGCAGGGTGCAAGGATCCCCTAAAAGCCTTGGGTACTACATTACCCCTCATAATTCATGGGGCTAGAAAATGTCGGAGATTTCTAAATGCTCGAAGTCTTCATCCAGGTGCGAGGCAGCTTAGCAGTGTAAAGAGGCAGGCTGAATCAATTTCTTGGCTAGGAATCGCCTGGAGAGAAGCAGCAGCAAGTAAATACAAAGGAAAGTAATGGGCAATTGTCACAAACAGGGCAACAGAGGAGTGGCTAGGAACTTAACATGCGGACTCTCCCACTGTGCTATAGCTACACTGAATCCACCACTCGCACGAGGGTTTGGTTCTGTGGGCCCATGCACAAAGGCAAAATCATGCAAACTCAGGAAGCATAAGAAATGCTCAACTGCCCCCCTGCAAGGTGGAGGGCTGCTTGCTGGGCTCTGGGAAGGTTGTGGGGTGGTCCAGAGCCCACATGCCTCCTTCCCAGAGCCAGGTAAGATGTCCTCCGCCTCACTTAGCAGCCTCAGGGAAGGATGCACAAGGGCTTTGAGAATGTCCCTAGGCCCTCCTGCAATGTTACAAGAGAAAACACATGGAGTGCATGGTGGGGGGAGGGCAGGAATGGAGATTGGAGAGCAGTAGGTTTTGCCCACTCTTTGTTTATTTATCTCCCCACCCACGTAGGGTCCTGATCGCAGGTTCTGGGCTCTCTGTATGTGCATTAGAGGAAATCTGCTTATGCAAACCGCTCTTGCCACCCAGCACATGGAATCTCTGTTCAATTTGTTGTTGGTTTTGATTCCAAAGAAATTTGGGGAATGATCCAGCCCAAATCTGACCGGTTTGAAATTTCATTGACTTCAGGGGGAGAGGGTCGGTCACGTACTTAACTTTCCCATCAAGTAAAACTTGGGTTGAACTGGACTTTTAGATTTCATGGTGCCCTGCTGATCATACCCACAAGGTCCGGATTTAAAAACGGCCTTGGCATTGGGTGTCACCTGGGGGCAGGGAGGTGGGGTCTTTGTAGGTTAGTCAGAGTGCGCATCTTGTGGAATTCATTTGTCACTCACAGATGGGAGAGTGCAGGCTGCCTACAGAAGTTTGGTATTGTCTCCCTTCTCAAAGCACGGCTGCTTTAAGGCTTCAGCAGAATGCTATTTTGGGCTTTGTGATGAGATGATTATAATGTAAAGTCATGCTGCGTGACCAGCTTGCCAGGTGCTCACTGTTCAGTTCTATTACTTGTGGATTGAACAAGCGATGATGTGAGGAGAAATCTGATTTAGAAAAGGGAAAGGGAGGACTGCAATGCAATGTGGAGGGCTCCTGTTCAGTCTGTCAGTCAAGCAGCTCTGCCTTCTTTCAGGACACTCCATTCCACCCCCCTGTTTTCTATCCTCCTCCACTTCGAAGACACTAAGTATGCTGGGGTATATTACAATATATTACATAGGAAAGTTCTGAATAGCAGATTAAACTGCAGGGGTTTTCTGGGTTGGAGGGAGTGCAATACTGTAGCTTCAAAGCATTCATACATTCTGACACCAATTCCTGCTTAGAAGCAGCCTTCTTCAATCTAGTGTCCTGCAGATATTTTCGATGAGGGCCAGTCCCAAACATTTTGGCACCTGAGCGAACCACAAAATGGCACCCACCTCCCCTCAGGAGAAGAAGAGGGGAGTGAAGATTTACATCAGGAACAAGGGGGAGGAATAAAGATCAATACCGCACCTTGGCAACAACAACAGGCAATACTTTCATTGGAGGCTGGATCTGCCACCCCTGTAGATCTTGCCATCCAAGGCAGTTGCCTCACCTTGCCTCATGGGTGGGCCAGCTGTGTTTTGGACTGCATAGACAGCATAGCCAATGGTCAAGGATGTCCAACAACACCTGGAAGCCACTGGGTCAGGAAAGTCTTGTTGAAGCAACAAAATCAAACGATAGGATCTGAGATGGGTGTTAAAACCAAATCAGTTCCTCGTGAAAGAACATCTTGATGTTTCCTGCCCAATTTTTCGAGAGTGGTTCCCTTGAGAACGCTATTAAAATTGGTGGAGTAACTGGTTTGTCAATGCATCTGTTTGCAGCAATAAGCAATGCAATCAGTATGGCTTGTAGCAATAAACAATGCAAGCTCCCTATCTTTTGCATTTGAATGGACCAGCTATATGGGTGAAGGGCTAAGGAAGGTTCTGCCCATGATTCCTCTGTGGCTACTGTGATGTGCAGACTTTGGGTCCTCCTCCTGAAGACCCAGAAGCCAATCAGGGCTGGGAAGAGTGTCAAGCAATCTGGAGGGATTGGAGAATTAAAAGAGAGAACCTGACAATTAAACTGACCAGGAATTAGTTGGGTGGTTAGGGAATTGCTAGGAAGGCAACCCAGATTCTTCCCTGAAGGGAATGAAAACATCCTAGAAGGGGTGGGAAGTGTTTTACTTGCTGAGTGGAAGAAAACAGCCATTCTAGGAAGAATCAGTTTAATCAGAAACCAGTATAAAGTGAAATTTTAAGCAAAGTTCTTAATTTCTTCAGTAAAGTGGACTTGACTGAAAGAAAGTACTGTGCATAATCAGAGAAACCATTAAGCTTTAACCCTCATCAAGTGTGATTAAATAAAATTCCAGTTCTGTTTCCAACATGCATCATCATTACTTTGAACCTCTTGTTAAGGGATAACCTTTTACACTATGAAGAGGTCTTGCTGCTGGATATGAGAAAACAGTAGCTCGTACAGAGAATATCAGTCCTCACAAGTGTTACTGACAGGAGTGTCTAAGTTACACTTCTAAACAGAGCTCATCTAGTTGCTTAATATTCAATTTACTATGAAGAAAATGGGAGAAGGCTCTCTTCTTCCCCTGAGAAAGGCTCAAGAACTGTTTTAATTTTCACACCCCATGGTTGTACCTTCTGAAGCAAGGAATTCGGGCTGCAGTAGAAACCCAGTCGTGTTACTTAGTTCCCATCTTTACTGAGGTACAGAGACTCTTAAGATGTCAGAGAAACGTTAAAAGATTTTTTTTCATGTTTAGACTTTGTCAATCATGAGAACTGGGACAGTTTAAAATACTGAAACTTCCACATTACAGTGGTACCTTGGGTTAAGTACTTAATTCGTTCCGGAGGTCCGTTCTTAACCTGAAGCACCACTTTAGCTAATAGGCCCTCCCACTGCTGCCACTCCGCCGGAGCACGATTTCTGTTCTCATCCTGAAGCAAAGTTCTTAACCTGAGGTAATATTTATGGGTTAGCAGAGTCTGTAACCTGAAGCGTATGTAACCTGAAGCGTATGTAACCCTTGACTGAGGGAAGGGGCGGACATACACAGCACAAATGTCTTCTGGCATTTTTGAAAAACGCATAGGCTCAGAGTTTGATAAACCTCCTGGAGGTAAAAATTCCACTACTGCGAAAGAGCCACCAGGAATGCCTGCCTTAATCTTTAAATGGTGTGTGGATTATACAGCTCTCCTTTGTTCTGAGAAACTGTGATGAAAGAGCAACCAAGAATGGAAAAGGCGAGTTGTCTCCAACAATTATTTCAAGGTTTTAAAGGCAGTCACATGCTTCCAGAGACCCACTTAATGCTGTAAAATTTCCATCTTACACTTAGCCAGTATAAATAAATGCAAACATACTTTATGTCACAGAAATGTTGTTAAGTCTTCAGTGACCTTCATCTCAAGGAAAAGTGTCCAAGGAAATCCTGAAACTTCTGACTACAGTGAGATTGGGATATTCATAAGAGGGTGCATAGATTTTTTTTAAAGTGCCTTCCATTTCCCCGGATGATTTACATCAGGCATAGGCAAACTCCAGCCCTCCAGATGTTTGGGACTACAATTCCCATCATCCCTGACCACTGGTCCTGTTAGCTAGGGATGATGGGAATTGTAGTCCCAAACATCTGTAGGGCCGGAGTTTGCCTATGCCTGATTTACATTGACTGGTTTGCTTCCTTACTGGTGTCACAGATATACTGGGCTTCATTGTGTGTAATCGGATATCAAGGGAGACACCAAGCATTTAAATTGATTGAGTTAATAATGAAGTTCAAAGTGATGCAGACATGTTAAGACCATGTCAATACAACTTGTGATTCACCCTCCCAGCTGTGTATGATCACCCCACCAGAGGTTCACAGCCTCCTGGCTATGGGATTGTAAAAACGGTGATGTCAGCCATCTGGTTGGCCACCAGGTCATCTTCCTTCAAAAGCATCACCAGAGAGGCTTTCCATTATGGGTCTTTCTATTTAAGAGCTAACTGATGTTGATGCCTGCACAACTATCGACTGATAAAAATTTTATTGTGTTTAATTATTTTGAATTGCAATCTGCTAACATCCCTGGTTATCAGACTGAAAGGTGGAGGTGAACCTCTGTTAAAGTATGATTGCAAAATTATTTTATTACATCATTCCAGATGAGTTACTGTGAGATGGTTCTTACAAGTCTATTATTGTTAATGCATGATAATGTTTCATGCCCTCCTCTATCTCTGTTGGGAGGGCATTCTTTATTGTAAATGGAACCTATTCAAGATTTTAAAGTAAATTTTAAAGGTTGCAATTAAGATCATAAGAACATAAGAAGCGCCCTGCTGGATCAGGCCAGTGTCCCATCTAGACCAGTGTCCTGTTCTCACAGTGGCCAACCAGATACCTGTGGAAAACCCACAGGACCTGAGCACAAAGCACTCTCCCTTCCAGTGGTTTCCAGCAACTGATATTCAGAAGCATTACTCCTTCTAGCCATGGAGGCAGAACATAGCCATCATGGCTAGCAGCCACTGAGAGCCTGATCCTCCCTGAATTTCTCTAATCCTCTTTCAAAGTCAACCAAGTTGGTGGCCATCACTACCTCTAGTGCAGGCATAGGCAAACTCGGCCCTCCAGATGTTTTGGGACTACAACTCCCATCATCCCTAGCTAACAGGACCAGTGTTCAGGGATGATGGGAGTTGTAGTCCCAAAACATCTGGAGGGCCGAGTTTGCCTATGCCTGCTCTAGTGTGAGACAGTTTCATAGTTTAACTAGGAGCTAAATGAAGAAGCACTTTCTTTATCTGTTCTGAGTCTTCCAAACTTCATTTTCATTTAGAATAGATGATCACAATTTCTGGTGGCTGGAGAGTTCCAGTGTTATGAAATCCACTTTTCCATACATGTTTTCATAAATTTTTAATCACATCATCTCTTATTCAATGCACACATCTGTGTACTCTTAACTGGAAGTAAGTCCCACTGAACTCAGTTGGGCTGACTTCTGAGTTGACATGTAAAGCTTGCCCTGTTGAACTGTTGTAGCTGGTGAGCAAGGCTGTATGTGTATGATGCTAAATGTTCTGAGCAAGCAAGTGTACACACACACATTATTAGTTCTCAATTATAATAATCCAATAATAGCCTCATTGTATCAATGTCAAATTGTAATACAATTCCTAATATCAATCATTCCAATACCAAATTATATAATTTAGGTGGCCCCACACGTGCTAGAATTGATGGTTTGATGATTTAGTTTATTTCTACGTTCCCAAATCTTATTGATTTCAATTACATTCCAGCCATATAGTAATTCCTTATACAACAGCTGCAATATTTATAACTTCTATTTGTTTTGACAAATTTAATTATTTATAAGACTACAAGTGAAGATCTCATACTGTATCCTTGTTCTTCCTGTGGGTGACATTTATTCTGTCCATGTTGTTTCCTCTTGTCCTTGTAAAATATTATGTCTATCTTTTTCCCGATTGTTGCTGCTATCCATCAGGCCTTGTGCAGAGCAGATACCCCAATGTTATTCCAAAAATTTCTGCAAGCAAGTAAATTTTAACATCTCATTAAGCTAGCCACCAGATGGAGCCAGTCTTCCAGGCATTCAGGTGTTAAATGGCATATGGATGGTCTGGTTTCCTTCTTCCCAAATTTCCATTTTAGAAAGGAAATGTTGCTTTCCTCCCTAATACTTCTTTGTGTGATTCTTGTGCACTTTCACAAAATGTGAAGCACAGGGTATGTGGACTCCAAACACAGTCAAATCACCAGATTGCTCCCTGTCATTCGATATCCAGCCCCTATGCCTGAGAGGAAAATAAATGTCATTGACTTGATTTGTAACAATAGTTGAACATCAAATTAGAATTGGCCTCTGTCTCGCCTTTTGCCACCTAGACAGGTTCACATTTTCTTTTCAATGTTCTTCCTTTAAAATAAAAATCAAACTGTCTCTACTAACTGGTCATTAAATGTATTAACGTATGCAAATCAACGGTGCCCTTTTCAGGGTGGTGTGCTAGCAGCTCTAAGTCAAATATGGTAAAAGCAAATTAAATAAGACTGCATGCAGCCAGCCAGCTGGTTTTCGGGACTATGAATGAAAAAGTCATAGGGACTGTGTGTGTTTGTGGAGAAACAGAGAGTTGAATGAGTGACCTACATTTCTTCTAGGTCAGCTGTGGGCAGAAGGCAGATGGGGGAATTACTGGCAGATCTCTGGGTGATTTGCAGTAGATCAGCAACCAATTGTTTGACAATAGCAACAACAAAATTGCTTTCCTCCAAAAAAATTAGGTACTGAGAATAAATTCCTGGGCTCATAATGTGCTTACAGGCAAACCTTTTTTTAATACTAACTATTCTTTTCCTATGGTTTTCCCAGTAGTGATGTATGGAAGTGAGAGCTGGACCATAAAGAAGGCTGATCACCAAGGAATTGATGCTTTTGGATTATGGTGTTGGAGGAGACTCTTGAGAGTGCCATGGACTGCAAGAAGATCAAACCTATCCATTCTGAAGGAAATCAGCCCTGAGTACTCACTGGAAGGACAGATCATGAAGCTGAGGCTCCAATACTTTGGCCACCTCATGAGAAGAGAAGATTTCCTGGAAAAGACCCTGATGTTGGGAAAGATAGAGGGCACAAGGAGAAGGGGACGGCAGAGGACAAGATGGTTGGACAGTGTTCTCAAAGCTACCAGCATGAGTCTGACCAAACTGCGGGAGGCAGTGGAAGACAGGAGTGCCTGGCGTGCTCTGGTCCATGGGGTCACGAAGAGTCGGACATGACTAAATGACTAAACAACAACAACAACAAATTATTTTCCTTGTCCAAAGATCTTGGAATTCTAGTAATAAAAAAAGGATGCCTGTCCACATTGGAAGTTGCCTTATACTAAGGGCAGATCCACACTATACCAGTAATGACAGCAATGTCAGAGCCTGATGTACCTGCAGGAGGACGACAGATGGGGAGAAGGCACGTAACCCAAGCCAGCATAGTGAATTCCCTAATACTGAGTCAGACTAATGGTCCATCTAGCTCAGAAGGGTCTGCACTGGCTGATAGCAGCTCTCTAGGGTTTCAGAATGGGTCGTCGTCCCCCCCCCCCAGCCCTAACTGGAGACATCAGGGATTGAACCTGGGAGCCTTTGTGTGCAAAACAGTTTATTTGCCACTGAGCTATGGCCCTTTCGAAAGAAGTGAGCATCCCCTAACCATGGGGCACGAAGAAAAGCCCTCTCTGCAGAGAGGGAGGGAGAGAGAGAGATTCAGGTGCTCCTTCAGAAATTTGGGTCCCAAGCAGCCAGATTCTTGGAGTCCAACAATATCTGAAGGTGCCATATTGGTGCTACCCCTGAATTACAGCAATGGTCTAGAGCAGGGGTAGTCAACCTTTTTATACCTACCACCCACTAATGCATCTTTCTTCATGGTAAAATTTCCTGACCGCCCACCAGTGCTCAATGGGAGGAGGATTCAGCTTGTGCTGTAGAACCCCCTACCGCCCACCAAGAATCCTGAAACGCCCACTAGTGGGCGGTAGGGACCAGGTTGACAACCCCTGGTCTAGAGCTAGAGAACCCCAAATTTTAATCCCCACTCAGCTATGAAGCTCACTGAGTGGCCTTGGGCTCACTATTTTCCAGGCTAACAAACCCCACTGGGTTGTTGTTAAGATAAATTGTACCCTGGAGTGATTGTGTAATGCATACATACATGAATTAGAGTAATTATACAAAGTTTTTAAGGATGAAGCAATTGTTCTTGAACATAGAAGTGGATCTCTCCATCATGTCGGTCCAAGCTGAATGGATTCAAAGTTTCCCTTCTTTCCTTTGTACTTCTTAAGATAGGCAAGCTAAAAAGCCTTTTTTTAATTTAATGGATTTTCTGCAGGCTTCATAACTTGTATTTCATCAAGCCTAGGTCTAGACCTAACCATTTGGTATCATATGTAGGATTATTTTATGATCTTGCAGGTTGGATTAATAAAGCCTTGGAACATAATACCTACCGCCACAGTCAATACAGATGTCCCAATTTAATAATCTGCAGCCACTCCACAGACTGGAATAATGTTTTATCTCTATCAAATCTATATCAATGAAAGCCAAGGGTTTACACTGAGTGCAGCAAGATTAATTCTCAGAACCACCCACACACGGGTGCTTCTGCAAAGATGTCACCAGCAGATGGTGGCATTTTCACTGACTCTTGTGGCAGGCGAAATTGGCATATAATTAATGGAATGCACATGACTGGAAGTACACGATGCACGCTTCACAGTAAAATCTATGAATGGCAAAGAATCTGTGATTGCAAAAAGAAAAGATGACAAATGGATTTAACAGCAAATGACATTTATTTGTGCTGTGCTAAAGGCAGAATGTGGACTAGGAAACAGCATACGATTCATATGAACCTATGAATAGCTGGGCTGGATCAGGCCAAAGGCATCTAGTACAGTATTCTGTACTAGATTTTCCCAGTAGTGATGTATGGAAGTGAGAGCTGGACCATAAAGAAGAATAAAGAATTGATGCTTTTGAATTATGGTGCTGGAGGAGACTCTTGAAAGTCCCATGGACTGCAAGAAGGTCAAACCTATCCATTCTGAAGGAAATAAGCCCTGAGTGCTCACTGGAAGGACAGATCGTGAAGCTGAGGCTCCAGTACTTTGGCCACCTCATGAGAAGAGAAGACTCCCTGGAAAAGACCCTGATGTTGGGAAAGATGGAGGGCACAAGGAGAAGGGACAATGAAGGATGTGATGGTTGGACAGTGTTCTCGAAGCTACCAACATGAGTTTGACCAAACTGTGGGAGGCAGTGGAAGACAGGAGTGCCTGGCGTGCGCTGGTCCATGGGGTCACGAAGAGTTGGACACGACTAAACAACAACAACAACAACAACAACAACACAGTATTCTGTGGCGAAACAATACCTATAGGAAGCCCTTACTATGTGGACTCTCCCTCCCTCCCTCCCTCCTTCCCTCCCACGCGCTCTCTCTCACTCTCTCACACACACACACACACACACACGCACACACACAGTGCTACTAAGTCCTGGTGAAAGTATGCCTACTGACTCCTGCCCACTAGTGGAGATAAAGATGTTATCAATGGCAACAGCAGCCAAGAGAGCATTGTTATGAATTGTGCCTCTCCCTGAATCAGATCTTCTGTTCCAACAGAACCCACGCTTTGAATGTTATATTTAGTGTTGTGGGATTTGTTTTCCCATTGATTCATCCTTTGGGTGCCTAGTCCATGAGGAAGAGCCACACAGTTGCCAGTAGTGCATGTGAAAAGGATCTAGGGGTCTTAGACTACAAGTGTGATGCAGCAGCAAGAAAAGCTAATTCTATTTTAGGCTGCATCAACAGAAGTATAGTGTCCAGACCAAGGGAAGTAATATACCTCTAGTTGCATTCGCTTCATGTTGCGGATTTTCGGGTTGCAAATGCGGCAAATATTCTCTCAAAAATCCCACAACACACAATAAATTGCTTCCTCTTCCTACTCACAATCTGTTTGCATTGGCTCAGCCTCCTACATATGAACATGTCGCCTTTAACATGCCTCCATTTCTTTGGATGTTCCCCCATCTGTTCTGAGCAGAGGACAGATGCAAAGAGCTTCTGACTGTGAGCAAACACAACTGTGGCTGATGCAAGTGATTTCCCTTCATTGATGAGGGTGTGATTTGCCCAAACCATTTTGTGGTCTTGTCTGTTTTTTTCTACTTTTTTAGATTATACCAGCCCCCACCCACCCCTGGTATTCATTTTGTGTTATGCCATATTGCCATTTCACCAGGCCTGGCTCAAGAGCTTTTGCTGCCTGAGGTAAAAGACAAAATGTCTCTCCCCTGTCCCATGTATAGAAGAAGCCACTCAGATTGCCCATTGACTGTGACTTCAGTGCTGGCAAACAGGACAGCTTTCACCTTTGTACATGAGGGCGCAGGGTAGTCTACATGGCATGCACGCATTTTGCTCCCTGCTGTTCCTGCCCCCTCCAGCATCTGCTGCCTGAGGCAGATGACTAAGACTGTTCAACGGTAGAGACGGCCCTGCATTCAGTCCAAACTACAAGTTCAAAAAAGAGAGAGTAATCACAGATGAGAAAAAAACAAACCTCAAAAAGTGCTCTTGTACGCTGGACCTCTATCTACCAATTTCCTTTAAATGACTGTGAGCACAACCACTGAGATTTAATGGGGCTTGAAATGGGTGGTGTGGCCTAGCTCCCATTGAATGGTATTTGGGCAAAAGCAGTGCCTGGTGACCTGTAGTATTCCAGAAAGATGCACCTGGTGCAGGGCTTCCTTAGCCTGCTCAGGGTGTCCTCCGATAAACCAGAGTGTCAGTCTTAATCAGTAATCGGCAATGGGAGATACTGCAAATGAAACTGTGAGTCACGAGTTTGATTTCCACTGCTAACCCTTTATTAACATATTTATTAAAGACATTTCACAGCCTTTTGCTTCCCCACTTGTGACTGCCAGCCAAGATGCCCCCTGCCTGACATGAATAGCTAATAAGGCCAGTCAGATATAATGAGACAGAGCTCTGCATGTATAAATATGTGGTTGATTTGTGAATCCTGGGAACTCTTTCTCTCTCTGCATTTTTTCTTTTAGACGGAGGAAGATGCCGGGGGTTTTTTTAACAATCTCTGCCTCCCAGAGTCTCTGCTGAATTCTAAAGAGCTGTCTACACTTGTCAAAACACTGATGGTTCTTAAAAAAGAAAAAAAAAGTGGTCACAAAGATTTATGTTAAATGCAAGAGATGGGGGGTTTTTTCCCTCTTTCTTTCTTTCTTTCTTTCTTTCTTTCTTTCTTTCTTTCTTGTGTGGCCATAAAACAAAAATTAATTGGTTTGACTATTCAAAATGTAGATAATTGCTGACAGTGGGATAATCAGTGCCACACGCTGCAATTTAACCTTGATTGCTTTCAAGCCCACAATCCACAGGGAAGGAAGCGCTTCAGGCCACACATTGGTTTGGTTCAGTGCTATCTGCAAACCATGTGCAGGAGAACATCTCTCTCTGGCTTTTCTCTCTTCCCTTGACCACCATCCATCTTACTTGAATCAGGCAAAGTGGGATCCTCAGACTGACTGTTAGAAAGAGAACCTGCTGTTAAGGTGATGTACAAGGGAGGGGTGGAATTCAAAAAGATAGCAAATCTACTGGGTTTTTAAAATATAAATGTCAGGGAACTGCCATTGGCTCAGGGGCGAGAGGGGAAAAGCCAGATGGATTACAGAGAGCCCCCAAAGATCGTGGGAAGCAGCTCCTCCTCAGCGGGGGAGAGTAACCACGCCTTCAGTGGAGAGGAGCTTCAGGGCTCGGAGGAGGTGAGGTGGTGCCAGGACACCTTGCCTGGGCAAAGCGGGGAGGAGAGAGGTCCTCCGTTACCCACGCCCTCCTTGCGCAGTAAGCTTACGCGTCAAGAGGGGAGGCGCAGACTGGGCGTCAAGAAACTACTCTGCTGGGGAAGGTTTAAGGACCGCCCACTCACGGATTCTGCCAGTGAATGAGCCAGCCATGGGAGAGTGGCGCTCTGCACAGAGAAAGTTTATTTTGGCATCAAAAGCAAGGCTTCACAGCCGAGCAAGGAGGCATTTGCCTACTTGCTCTCGAGGAACGCCTTGGTACCTTAACAATAAAATTGGCATCTGGTTCCTCACTGAAGTGCTGGTCCAACTCCCAAATTGGACTGGAGGCCCCAGCATGTATGCAGTCACTGCTGAAAAAGTGCTAGGCCTAAAACAATTAGATAAAACAGTCAAAAGTAATATTTTCCTTATGCTACTTTAACTTGAGGTTTTAAAATATGGGGTCCTTTTCTCTATCCAATGAGAGGTCCTAGAAGGTCCTAGGTTCAATCCCTAGGATCTTCAATTGAAAGGATGATGTAAAAGCCTGAGACACAAGTGCTGGTGTAGCCAAGATGGGAGGAATCTATACACATATAAAATACATTGTAAAAATGCTACTTTAAAAAAAGTTTTGAAAAACATTGAATTTGCCATAGCTCACCATCGCCATCTAGTGTCACGTTTGTATAATGCACTTTACAACGCACTTAAAACGTTTTATTTGCAGCTGTATAGCTGAGTCCATGGTGTTCTCCAGATGTTGGACTACATGACCAATGGTCAGTCAGGGCAAATAATATTGTGCTGGATGGACCCAATGATCAGAATCAGTACAGGGCAGATTTCTATGTTCATGACTGTAATCTATATCAATGAGTGTGAATAAAAAACCAGGGGATCTGTATTTAGTCCAAATTAATCAGTGCAGAGCACAGTAGCATATGCAGCATAAGTCACACAAATAGCTCATTAAAGAAATAGGAAAATCTGCCACAAGTGATCTCTGTTATCCAAATGTCATTTATTTGAATACACTAGCAGAGACATTATGTTGCATACCTTTTAGCATGCAATTATTTCCTGGAAAAGTAAAATGAGTGAAGTCGCTTTAAGGTTTTCAGAATAGCTACCAGTTACCACAGCAGCAGCTCTGAAACTCCTATAGCATTCCTTTGAACCATGTGCCTGTGTGGCGCATAGCATTATTATTCAAGGTGTACCATACTGGGGCATCCTACCTACATAACCTTCCTTGCCACTTCATGAATGTTTTAAAAGAGCTGGAATAGCAGCGTGAGCCGCAGCAGTGGAAATATAATGGGAAATTCTTGTGCATTAAGCATAGGGTGGCCACTTACACGTTGACCTAAAAGAAGACAAAAGGAGACACACAGATTTGCATACAATTCACATGTTCTGATTTATATGTACAGGTGCAAATGTGAAATAATTACTGTTATTCAAATAGAACTACAGTGGATCTTACCATTGTGCCCGAGGGCCCTGTGCTCAACCTGTTATCCAGATGCCAACCATTGATGGGCAACTTAAAGGCTTCAGCTGCTCTCCTTTCTTGGGGTTCTCTATCTTCAAAGCAAACTGGACAGCCCTCCAAATAGAGGAGGCCTTCAAACAGGTTTCCTAACCTGTGGGTTGCAAAGCCTATGTAAGCGGGTCATGGGCGTTATAAGTATACCCCAAATAATTATTGATTTTAACCCTTAAATTGTATGATGAATGCCTCTTACAACTTTTGTTCTGCTGGCATGTTATAACCTGGTTTTGATGTTCATCTTCTTTGGCGATCACTCGTAGCCGAGTAAGATTGTCTTCCATAAACAGGATTTTAACAATGACTGTAAGTGACTGTGAAGGCCAATTCTGGATCCACACATCCTTCCACAGTGGGGACATTGGTTTTCAGGCAGGAGTTGATCACGGTGTGGATTTGCCAAGCGTGCCTTCCTCTTAGCACGTTTCTCCCTTGCGTCCTGAGTTCAAGTGTCTTCAAAGCCCATGACACCTTTGGTAAAGGCTGTTCTCCAATTGGAGCGCTCGCAGGCCAATGTTTCCCAGTTGTCAGTGTTTATACTACATTTTTTAAGATTTGCCTTGAGACAGTCTTTAAAGCTTTTTTGTTGACCACCAGCATTACACTTTCCATTTTTAAGTTTGGAATAGAGTAGCTTTGGAAGACGATCATCATGATGTTCATAACCAAACATCGGAAAGGCTGAATGATTGCATTTTAATACTTAGGAGCCACTCTCTGGTGGCTGGCAGAAGATCTGGTGATGGTTTGCCACAAGGTGATCATAGGTGTTATGTAAAGTTTTGCTTGGGTGTCTCAAGTTATGGTTATAAAATTGGCTAAAATGCAGGAAACCAATGGCTGCCAAAGACCTAAGGTCCAAAATTCTTGTGGCAATTAATCAATGGGACACCACACCAAGTAAATTTGGACTTGTGGGTTGCCATGTTAAAAAGGTTGGAAACCACTGAAATAGAGAACTGTCCTTTGAGAGTCCTTCAGATCTTGGATATATGTCTTGGATATATGGCAACCTTAATTAATCATGGCAGATCTCTCCCTCATGTAGAAGCAAACATGGTACTGTCTCTAGCATTTCCTGTCAGCCCACTGGATTTTCTTTAGTTTTCTCACCTTCACCCAAAGCCATGTGATGTTAGCATTTCACTGTGCTGTAAAGCAAGAAGAGATAGACGGGTTGATTTTTAGAGAGAACTTTTCAGGGACTGACTGGACACTGAGCAGTGGTGGCAGGATACTGATGAGTGGGCACCTGGAGAAGCAGGGTTGGACCTGACTTGGAAGAAGGCATCAGTGATCCGGGGGAGCCTCTAACAGCCAGGAGATTAAAGTCAGAGGCAGGAGAAGGTGCAGAATTCAGGAGTGAAGAACAGGTGCAGGAAGCAGAAGAGATAGGTCAGGCTGGTGTTGAGTCAAAGGCTTCTACACCTCCTCCTCCTCCTGCCCCCACTTTTCCTGCTCCACTGTCTTCTAGGACCAGAAGAGGATTGAAGCGGGAGGAGCAGAAGGTTACCTGTACCTGCCAGCACCATAAGAGAGCTGCTCCTTCATCCCACAAGAGAGTAAAAGATTCCAGCTGACCTCTGATGCTTAGCACTTCATGAAACCAGTCAAACCCAATCATTCATTATGAAACACTAATGGGTATTTTTAAACAGCTGTCCTCTTCCTTATAATGAACCTGAGAGAGGTGGTCTGGGTCCTTTGGGATGGGCTTGAATTAGTATCCTCCTTTATTGTTTGTGGAATGCAAAATAACCAGTCGCCTCTGATTCTCATGCAAGCCAAAACAGTGGTGGAGTAAAGCAGTTCATTAAGCAGCAGCTAGATGCAGGGTAACAGCAATGGTTTGGTTGCCTATCATTATGTCAGTGCTGCAGAGTGCTTTAGATTAAGGGGTTAAGCAAAACACTTCCTCCTTCCTTTGTGGAAAGACAATTCAGATGTGTCTGATATTCACAGACAGTTGGACAGCAGCTGAGGTTTCATTAAGAATCTCACATATGACCCAAAGAGGCATCTACTTTGGTGTTTCCGGGAGCCGCAGGCAGCCAGAGCAGATGGGAGAGATCATCATCCACAGACAGTCAACAGGGGAACCTCAGGCCACATGCTTGAATTTTTCTCAATGAACCGCATACAAGCGAGGCATTCAATCCATGTGACTGCAGCTGCTCAGTCCTCCGGGAAGAGGGAGGCTTCTGATTGGGCGAGCTCTTTCACAGGTTATTAACAGGTCACACTGTGACATTAGTAGGCCGGAAACATCCTATCTCCCAGGAGGCTGAAACAAAAGCGGGAGAGAGGTTCCTGCTCATAATTCAGCCACAGTTCAGTGCTTACAGATTACGCCACATAATCTGCTTGGCAACCGCACCAGCTCCCAGAGGCGCTGCTATCTGGTTTATTTATTTCTTCTCCCTCTTTCCATTAGGAACGCCAAGAAAGGCTCTTTTTACATTCTGCGTCTTGCAGACCTCAAAAGGAAAGAGGCTGCTGCTTCCCTGCAGCTTTTCGGCATCAACGGCTGAGGCAGAGAGCAGCTCTGATGGCCGCCCTGCCTCCCTCAGATGTCCCTTGCTGCTTTTCTTCCATTCGTGGCGCCTTGTACTCTTATTTCGCTCTTTCATCGTGTGATTTGTCAAGTTGATTCAATCAGCCATAACACCTTTCTACGACGCTGCTTAGTGCCATGTAAGAGGCAACTACAGCTTTCCTAACAGATGCCCCCCCCTCTCTGTTTAAATAAAGTGAATGAGAGCCCACTGTGGGATATGGACCCAGCTCATGCTATTAGAGGGTTTCTCCTTATTTTCAGCCAAAACCTGTTTTCCTACCATTTCACACATTGCATTGGTCCTATACTTGCCCTCTGCAGTAACAGAGAACAAGCCTCTGGGTCAAATGGAAAAGGGTGTGGAATCAGTGGTCCTATAGATGTTGCTGAACTACAATTCCTATTATCTCTTGCCAGCAACATCAGAGGCTCATGGAAGCTTCCTCTATGCCTGAAGTGGATGGACCAATGGTCTGATTTTATATAAGGCAAAATCCTATGTTTCTATTTTTTGCACTGTGCCAGATGGCAATCCTTACGTGGAAAGAGAGAGATGTTAATTCACGCTATTGTTTCTAAACAGTCAAAACAAGTTTGATACTTTTCTACCCAACTTTTTTTAAATAAAAAAAAAAAGTTTAGTGTATGATTTCAAAGCTGAGATGTTTCTCTTAAAATTCTGGTCACATCTATGTTCCGCTTACATTTCTGAGGCATTAAAAAGGGAGATGGGATTGGGGAACTGAATTGATGTTCTAATGCAAATGTATGGACGATCATTTCCAAAGATCACACAGAACAACCTTCTGGTATGTGAGAGTAAACAGATGGGATGGGAGTTCTTTTTCAGACATCCGTTTAAGCAGTTTAAAAGAATGCCAGAGCAATGGAAGCAGTGTCACAAATCAGCCATCTGTTGCAAAAGTTAGACTCTCAGGCATCCTACTCTGCATTCTCTTAGAGAACAAGAACAATGCCTCCTGCTCAGGCTATATGTGGGTTAGCGCGGAGATCCGTTGCTAGAAAAAACGCATGACATAAACTTCCTGTTGCAAAAATACAAATGGTGAGCGGCCTGTCACACAGAAGCTGCATGTGATCCCTGATTGTCGCCCAGATACTGCAGGCCCTTGTTGGTCTCTAGAGAACCCCCTAAGGAATTGCTTTTTCTGCTGCTATATGTAGGCATGAGAGATTGGGGTCAGGGAGAGAAGAGAAGAGAGCCACTCTTGGCTTTGGCCCTGCCCACCACCAGCATGTAACAGTATTGGAAAGAGCAAACTATTTTACAGTTTGCCACAAAAAATTTGGCTGACGAGTAGGTCTGCAGAGGAAAGTGCAAAGATTGAAAAGGGGCTGTCACATGGCCTCACACGCCTCTCATAGGTAGGGCACAATATAGCGTGTCCTCTCAGAAGATCCTGCCAGGGGTGTTGTGAAACTAGATTCCTCTCCCACCTCCCCAAAGAGTTAAGATTTGACTGAATTTGAAAATCGCTGTCATGTCCCCTCCCTAATATTCATTTCTCTAAGCTAAACTTGCTCATTTCCAGATGCTCCAATTTTACCATATTTCAGAAGAGTTGCTTTCTTAGGCTAATGCAGATTAACAAAAATGTTACAATATAAGCTTTCAAGGGCCATATAGCCCATTTTTCCAATGCATGAAGTGGTCAACTATGTGAGTAGATTAGATTAGATAGGGTGTTGTTATTGTTGTTGTTGTTAATATTCTGAATTTCTAAGCAATATTTTATTGTATTTTTCTGCTCCCTATACTCATGAAAGCTTCTAATAATACTGTACAGGTTCTAGTTGTTATGATGCCACAATTCTGTTGTTTTACATCTCCCTTGTTTTTCACTTAACTCTGTTCAATAAAGCATGTGAGCCATATCCTGAATGTGACACAAAACAGAACTAAGCTCCAATAAGCAAGGAGTATAGAAGAGCTGTACTCAGGAAACCTGCCTCTTTGGCTCAGATACAACAACCCACCTCAGCTTGGAGGACTGGACTGACGCTTTGCTTCTCCTTGAAACTGAGGCAAAGCCTTACTTCCTCATTTCATTTTCCAAAGCCCTAGCTTTCATCCAAGTGTCCCTATTTTCCAAGAACACCCTGTTTTAGACAAGCCACCCCAGTTTCTGATTTGATCCTGGAATGCCCCGCTTTTCCTTAGGATGTCCCTATTTTCATTGGAGAAATGTTGGAGGTTATGGAGTTATCCAGCCCCCGAGCCGTCTGAAGGCAATCCTGTATAGGAAAGGGTTTTTTTATGTTTAATGTTTTATTATGTTTTTACTTTTATTGGGGCAACACAATAAGAAGTGTGGGGTATAAATAGTAAAATTATCATTATGGAATGGGATGTCCCTGTTTTCATCTGAGAAATGGTAGAGGATATGCCCTATGCTGGGGTTCAACCCTGTGCTGACTCCTCATGTTAGACCTCATCTTTCCATTTATTCAAATAGGTGGATTTCTCCCCTCTGCTCCCCTCCAACCTGTTGTATTTCCACACCTTTGAGGAAAGGAAATATGACAATAGTCTAATTTTATGATCCTGTCACTTGTCTGAGGCTTTTGTCTCAGAAACACAAAAGTCTTGATCACTATTACGAAGTTTGAGAAGCCCCCTCGGGTTTTCAAGGACAATGCAATAGGTCAAGTGTCAGGCATCTACTGGCTGTGAATGTCAACTCCGGCCCCATGACAGCAGCTCTCGTATTCATTCATGGCTAAAGTTTAAATGTGAAACAACAAAACGGTATGACTTCCCACCCTGGATATCCTTTCCAATCCTCTTACCATCTTCCTCAGCATCGAAGGCCTTAGCTCTTAGTGACTGGAGTGTGTGCTGACTTGTCCTAGTTTACGTAAGTTTTCAATGCCCTTTGGCATGTACTTAGAAGACTCTGTAGCAACAATGAGCACTCTTGTCAGCAAAGCAGACTGGCTGAATGCACCTCCGCGCCGGAGGGAAACATGCAAAGTTCAGCCATTACAAAACACGACGCAAAAAGAAAACATCCCGTGTAACTTAACTCTAAACCTTTTTTTGTTTTTTTAAGATGGCAAAGTTTTCCTCAATGCATCTTTTCTTGTGAAAAAACACAGCAGTCTATCTTTCCCAATCACCGCCAAGCGAAACAGAGCAATTCAACAGGAAAGCGGGTGGGGCCTCTGATGGTCCTGATAGTTCTTCCTCTTGCTCATCTGACTGTGAATTCAACTAGAACCGTGGTTCCCAATTAACGAAGTACTGCAGATCTCCTGTTTTTCAAAAGCCAAGCCATGGAGCCCCTACTTTAGATATTTGATATCTCTATGGTAGTTTTTGTTATGTAAATGCTGCCACGGACCCCCTGAGTGGGTTATGCAGATCCCCTGGGGTTCACAGACCATTGAACTAGAACAGGTAGGAAACCTCAGGCCTAGGGGCCACATGCAATCCTCCAAGCCTCTCTATCTGGCCCTCGGGACTATGCCCAGGCCATGACCCTCAGCCTGGCTGGAATGTGCCCTTAAGTTATGATAATAATGCCTCTTTGCTTCCCAGATGAAGCACAGAGAAGAATGTGTGAGGGTGCATAGAAACCAGCCTACAGTACAAAGGCAACATACACACTCGTTACTCTGCCAACTTTTGCCTCAGGCCCCACTACCACTTTTATGTGTGGCCCCCAGAAGGCAACCCAGAAGGGAATGTGGATGGAAAATGATTCTTCATCCCTGAGCTAAAACAAGGGTGAAGAACCTTTGGCACACCAGATGTTGTTGGACTACAACTCCTATCATCCCTGACCAATGGCTGTGCTGGTTAGGGCCGTTGGGAACTGGAGTTCAGTAACACATGGAGGGCACCAGGTTCCCTACCCCTGAACTAGAAAGTGAACAGCCTATTTGCATTGACCACCAGATACGACATGGTGAGCAAACTAGTGGTTTGTGAAGAAAGAGTGGTTGGTGTGTGTGTGTGTGTGTGTGTGTGTGTGTGTGTGTGTGTGTAGAATGGCAGCACTGGAAGGAGCATGGGGCTGACATGACCTATTTTCACAAAGTGGCATAGTCATAGCATACTAGCACGCTCACCTCAGTGAAGGAAGTGGGTACACTCTGCATTCTGCATATGGGCTCTTGCACATAATTCTTTAGAAATCATCTCATTTATATATTAGATGCAAGTGTTTGGTATGCACTTTCTTCCTTTGAAGGAAATCCACACATATTAATGGCTTACTATGTGGCCACTTCCCTTTTAGCACACCTGGCAAGGCTCCTGCTTACAAACTGCAAGGAGAGCACAGCAAGGTCAACATGACTTATTTAATACTTGGCATCCGCATCGAAGGACAAGCCTCTGCAGGTTTAGCCACATGTACACTGACAAATTTGTTCACTGGGTTTTCTCATAAATCTATTTCACAGACCTTCTCTGCCCATGTCAGATGTCAGCCTCTATTTTGTTTTGTTTTGTTTTTTTAAGAAAGCAAAGGTGTAGATTTCCTGTGTCATAAAGCACACCTTAGCTTTACAATCACCATCCTATCTCTGTGACTTCAGGACTGATTACAAGTCAGTGGAAGCGAAGGAGCTGCCCTCGGTTTTTTGGCTGGTGATATAAGCCAGATTATCTTTCCTCTCACTTCTGCAGTTCCTGGAGACCTAGGAGTTGTTTCTTCATTTGTCAGTTTACTTCTTGTTTATTTATTAGGGTTCTCACAGATGGGACAACATGCATTTATTGGGGAGCAAGCCTTGTTGGGTTCCAGCTCCAACCAAGTTATGAAATAAAATTCACATTAACGCTCTCACCATAAATGTACTTTCTTTGATTACCTATTGCAATTTCAATTCCCTATTGAGTTTGATAGCATTCACTTTCCATTGTGTCTCCATACACACCATACTGTTATAATTGGGAGGGGCAGCCTAGATGAAACCCTGGGTCCCCTTCCAAACCTTGTGATCCTGTGAAGGTCAAATGCATAACGGGGAGCTTGCCAAACCAGTTCCTTTGTTAAATTAATGGCTTTGGCTGGCGAGTTAAGTACCACAATCTACCATATCCAAAGAAGTTGCTCTGTGCCATGGAATAAAAAGGCGGGCCTTTTCCCCGCCCAGCTGGTACATAGGAGAACAATAGCCAGAGTTGTGTGAGAGTGAGCTGGAAGCAGCATGGAAGCTGGAGACACAGATACATGTTTGCTCTGGGCTGGACTTTGGGGCTCCCCCTAGAAACCTAAGGAGAAGCAAGATCTATGGACATGCTAATATTGTGAGCCCCTCCATCCTATGCTCAAGTGGAGATAAAACCATATATCCTAAAGACACCACAGTCTCCGCTGACCTTCCTTTCAACATAACTGAGCCCTGACTAAGTGCAGTCCCCCCCCCCCCCAGAGATTGGGGTGTTGCATAACAATACATTGAATGAACATTTATTTTATGGAGAGATAGATAAATGGGTATAATTTATATATTTTATGTATAAAATTTGTATATTTTATGAACATATATATAGGAATATTAACTAGAAATATATACTCCTAGTAGCAGTAATTTACGCCTCCTGGAGCTATATTTCCCAGCACCCTTAGCAAACTATACTTCCCAGAATCCTGGGGAGGGTGCTTTCAATGTAGGGTGTGTACAGCTCTCACACCTGGTGGTTCTTTTCACAGCACTGGCCTAAGGGAGTCATGGACAGCTGGAGCTGTGCCGCTTTCAGTGCCAACACCCACCCCCACTGCTACCTTCCTCCAGGATCCATCCTATCTATGATAAGCATTGTGTGGAGTGCAGGGGACGCACCTAGCAAGGGTCCCTTCAGGCCCTGTACCAGCCCTGCCATAGGGATAAGTCTGCAGGATAGTAATTAGCCTCCATTCCACATGCAGGTATTAGAAAAATTTGAGGTGGTCTATTGTTCATATTCTTGTGAGTCACGTATTCTTGTGAGTCACGCTGTGCCATTATCCAAGGTGTCCTTTGATCACTAGCAAATGGATGCTAATTCATGTGCAACCCATGTAGCAGAGCACATTGTCTGCTCACCCCATCTCTCCAGGGTGAAAGGAGGCTGTAAAACTCCTTTATCCAGACTCAGTGACACTAAGGACAAGGTGAGTTGAGAGCAAAAGCTGACAATATGTAAAGGAGGTGAATACATTTCAGGTAGCTAGCAATTTAACGGGGGAGGGGGGGAGAGTGTGTATTTAAAGAGCAGTGCAAGGGGAGCCAGTCAGGATCAGAACAAGTGCAAAGGTGGATTTCGTCCTTAGAAGCTGCCATTCACTTTGGCTAGGGAAGTGGCATTAGTGCCTTTAAAAAGCAGCTATTTGGCTCCATATACTTTGTGTTTGTAGGGATCAGACATATTAGTGTGATTTTACTCAGGGTATTGGCACTACACTTCAGCTAGCCAAGAACAGATGTGGCGAAGCTGCTGCCAGTGAAATAATTTGCCCTGATCTAATGCCCACTGCACAGATGGCGCTTCTGCAAACATGGGCTGACTTATTTGTTTCAATGGAGGGGAACAGATCAACATATATAAAGCAAAACTGGGTAGAATTCTGTTGGAAGGTCATATAACCAACATGCACAGGTCTAATTAATGTATGAAGGGGTTAAGATCATAGAGTAAGCTGTCCAGCCAGGCTTAGCTAACTCTTTGTTCTTCCATCCCACCATGTGAAACCTACAAGTAAGGAGATCTGAGCTGGTTGCTCCAAGCTCAAACCGCATGGCTTAAGCAAGCCATCCTTTGTGCTTCTATACAAATAATTTAGAAACCTTCACCACTTTGGAACCTAAGTTTTCCTGCCTGTGTTTTCTGACTCTTGTATGTCAGGAATCTGACATTTGTAAGTAAACCATTTTCAACTTACCAGATGTGTGGTCTCTTTCTATGCGTGAAGAGGGGGACTTTGAAAGCAGCTGAAAAGGGGATGTTTTAAAGGTCTAACAGAATATTTTTCAGCACTTTACTTCACTGTGTATTTTGTGATTTTGTGATCTCTGATTTAAAACACCAGCAGAGGAAACCCAACTGAGATCAATGAAGAGGCTTTTCAAGGTGAGGCTGTGCACCAGACTGCTAGATCAATTGGTATGTTTGTGCACAGGCTAAGCAAATCAGAATTGCACTTGTAGGAAAGTAACTTTGACATTTATTTCTAAAGCTTTCAGAAAACTATTAAAGAGAATGCATGAAAAACTGCAAACAAAATGATGCTACTGTCTCCTCATCTCCTATAAGGCCTATGCAGCTCAGGACCAGATTAATTGAGAGATTGCCTTATCCCTTATATACCCAGTAGTAGATGGCTGAAACCCATGGGTGAGTTTCTCCTGCTAGTTCCAAAGATCTCAGTAACCCAGAGTGGGGCTTCCAGTGTGGCTGTCCCTCTTCTGTGGAACAGTGTTCCTGTCTAGGCTCCTACTTGATAACACCAAGGTTGCAGGTTCAATTTCCCATATGGGACTCCTCAGGGTCTCTTCCAACACTACAATTCTGTGATTCTATCTGTCCTTTCCAGAAACAGCTGAAGAATTCTTGTTCAAACAAGCTTTCTCAACTGGAAAATGAGTTTTTGCCCTCAGTGTCTATTTTGTTTTACAAAATGTTTTAAATATATTGAAAAGGTTCTGGTGTTTTTCTGTCTTCATGCTGGTGGTTTTTGGGTTTGGGTTTTTTTGGGGGGGGTACATCCCTATGAAATGATTGCATAGAAGGTGATTAATAAATTTGAGCAGTTCTGTAGAGTCAAAGTCCTTATTTTGTCCCGTTCCCCCACAAAGAAAAACAATATGCTTGCAACACAAATGGAAACGAGTGGAAGTTATCAGTTAATAATGTGCAGTGGATTTAAGCAGCTTAATCGGAAACAACATCCACCATGATTAATAGCTAGGGAAGCACTCATTGAATTGAAGGCTTCAAGGAATTACAATCTGATTAAAATTCCATTTTAGAAATGAAGGGAAGTAGGATGCTAATCAGTCTAAACCACTGATTATTAGGGATAGCTGTTTGCAACAGCTGGAGCTGCTCTGGCCGGAAAATAAAAAAAGAAATCCAAGAACAACCCAACAACCTTGACTCATAGAAAAGACTGAAAAATATAGAACATGTCACACTGAATTTGCCCCACATCCACGTTTGGAACATGTCTACACATCCAGAACACTTTTAAGCAGAGGTCTTGCCAGTAGTGTTTTTAGATTTTTGGGATGGTTTTAGATGTTAGAATTATTTTATCATCAGCTGAACATGTCATAGATAAAGTAAGGATATGTACAATTTTACAACATGCAGAAAACAATATATGTAAAGAAATCAGGGAGGGGAGCTAAGGGAAGTCCTTGGTGGGGGGGAGAGGGAGGGTTGAGGGAGGGGGGAATGGGGGGGAATGTAACTGATTAAGCGGATTGATAAATTGTTATGTGAAAATTGGTTAATAATTTTTTTAAAAAAAATTGTTTTATCATCTGTGTTTCCTGCCCTGGGCTCCTTTTGGAGGCAGGGTAGGATATAAACCTAATAAATATTAGTGTAGTAAATAATAATTTTTAAGTGGGGCAGCCTTATTTGTAGTTCCCCAGTTAGTAATACACAGATCAGAGCACATATATCCTTCAGAGCATGCCCTTCTTTGAATTTAACAATGCTCAAAAAAAGGCCACTGTGGTGTAACGGTTTAACTGTTGGACTGTGACCTGCGAGACCAGGGTTTGAATCCCCCCACGGTGACCTTGGGCCAGTCACTGTCTTTCAGCCTAACTTACCTGACAGAGTTGTTCCGAGGCTAAAATGGATGAGGGAGAACCATGTACTCCATCTTGAGCTGCTTGGTGAAAAGCTGAGAAATACATGTGATACAAAAATGTGCCTAATAGATAGAAATGCGCACACACCAAAAGGATTCTAGGGGAAATGTTTGCAATGTACATGCAAAATTTTCTGCATTTTTTTAAATTGCAGAAATTAGGACAGAATGGACTTATGATGCAACACATGTGAAGCCGGTATGGATCAGGCATACATTTAACACCCTGTTCTACATCAACTGTGCAGATCCAGAGTTGTGTAAACTGTTTTATATGCTCCCCTCACAACCCTTTTTTAAACTGCTGCTTCTTTGCTGTCTTTTTCTGTACTAAGCTCTGCCATTTGCTTGGTCCCTAAGAGCATGTTCCACTGAATTATCTTGAAACAGTTCTTGTTCCCTGTGAACGATTTGTAAAGCTGGGGCACATATGCTGTTGCTTGGGATGTGTTGAATTCTTTCTCCTTAGCCTCCATGTGAACCTGACATCACTTTTCTCAAAGCACTTGTTCTGCTCTTCCTAGAAATGTTTTACGTTCTTTGTGTTTTCTTGACTTTGTTATTGGCAAGACCAGTTTGTCCGGCCAAAGGCTTTGTGATTACTAGATACAAGAACAAAGATTCCTGACATTTTGAAGGCGAGATGAGCAATGCAGCCTCTACGACTGAAATCCTTTAATTGGAGTCAACATCTGCTACCAATTGAAAGGAGCAAGCATTAACCCAAATATGTAACTATCCAGCAAATTGAAATATTTTCTAAACATTTCTCATCGTAATCACAAACTCGACTTTGTTTTTGGAGACAGATGGATGAGGTCTCTGTTTGCCTCTCTCATCTAATCTGTACTGTAAACACACCATTGTGGCTTCTTAAAAGGCACAGTGCTTAGCATAAAATCTAGATCTTCAGGAAGGATTTAAAAGCACACACAACTGAACTGAAAATTTGTATAGATAATTTATGCAGGACTGAATCATAGTCATTTGTATTGATCCAAGATTAAGGTTGTTAAATGCTAGTGCTAAGAATAGCAATGGATATTGGTATAGTTAATGTGATCATCTAAAAGGTGAAGGTCTACCAAGCTTGGGTGTTGAGCATGCTGCGTTATGGAAGTGAGTCATGGGCAACTTACAACAGCCAGGAGGGACGGATGCCTCAATGCCTTCCACATGCACTGTGTAATGAAGCTTCCACATGCATTGTGTAATGAAGATTTGGGGCATCACATGACAAAATCATAGAACTGTAGTGTTGGAAGGGACCCTAAGGATAATGTAGTCCGACCCCCTGCAATGCAGGAATGTGCAGCTGTCTCATACGGGGATCGAACCTGCAACCTTTGCATTATCAGCACCATGCTCTAACCAGCTGAGCTCTCCCTAGCCTACATTCCCAGCATGTTTGCACTCCTGTCCCAGCAATGACTACATTGGCTTGAGTTACAGATAGGTAGCCGTGTTGGTCTGCCATAGTCAAAACAAAAAAAATTCCTTCCAGTAGCACCTTAAAGACCAACTAAGTTAGTTCTGATAGTTAGATAGTTAGTTAGATATCTGAAGAAGTGTGCATGCACACGAAAGCTCATACCAAGAACTAACTTAGTTGGTCTTTAAGGTGCTACTGGAAGGAATTTTTTTAACATTGGCTTGGTTATGGCCACAGAAGGGAAGACAGCAGGAACCCCAAAGGACGTGCTCAATGGGGAGCTGGCTTCAGGCACCAGGCCCATTGACAGACCAACTCTGTGTTACAAAGCTGTCTGCAAACATGACATGAGGGCTGGCAACATCCACTCCACTGTGGGAGAATCCCAGACTTCAGTGCCTGGAGACAGACAGACAGGTCATGCATCCACAGCAGTGACCAGAGGAGGGAGGACCTCTGGGAGGAGCACAGAGAGAAGAAATGTCATGGTGCATCTGCAGCAGCACAACCGGATGTCTTCATCTGCCCCAGCTGCAACAAAACATGTCTCTCCCGTATAGGTCTCTACAACCACAGCAGATGCTGCGACCTTCCAACAGTTTGACCTCACCCCCAAAGGTGCATTCCTCCATTATCTTCTGAGACAGACGAATGCCAACTCTAACAGTTTTACTACAAACTGATAGCAGTTTTATACAATGGTATGTTCCCCACCCAAGAATCTTGGGATTTGAAGAGTTGCAGGATGAGGATGCTAAGCATTTTATAGAGCAAGGGTACCCAATATGTGAGGTCCTTCAGATGCTGTTGGATTCCAACTCCTATCAACCCCAGGCAGCATGGCCAACAGGCAGGGGTGATAGGACTCAAAGACCAAAAAATATGGAGGAACAAGGTTGGTAACTCCTCATCTAGAAAACCCTCTTCTCCCACTTTAGAACCTTCGTTGCCAAGGTTCCTTCTTAGAGATCTGTTAAACCAGTAGGTATTTGAGCAGTCACCAAGGAACAAAATGCTGAGGGAGTCTGTTGCTGGGCTAAACCTTACAAACCATACAGATATTGGGCCAAACAATTGTGCATCCCATTTATAGTCCAGTCCTATGTCAACCTTGTTAGAGTTGTTGTAAACAGAGTCCCTGATCTGGACCTTGTGAAGAGTCAAAATGGTTTCAAAAATAGGTTTCAAAGCTTTACTGGAAACAGTCTTAGAATAATTGCTTTGTATTTTGTGAGTTTTATTTGTAAGACATTGCTATTGACAAGCCAGCAATGTGCTCCAGTCTTCTTTAAGTCTTTAATTCAATCCAAAAACTTTCCTCTCTGTTCCCAGAGAAAGATTCTAAGCAACTTGCTTGTTCAACAAGGCTGAGCTGAGTTCCTGCTGCTGCTGCTGCTGCTGCTTCCATCTCCTACTGTGATGCTGACTTCTCAGGTTTCCCCTGGGATGAGTCATCACTCAGAATACTCATCAAAACAGAAAATCTCCAGCCTCTCCTTGCTGTATTTACCTAGAGTTTAAGCTCCTGCCTAATGCAAACTTCTCTTTATAAAATATTTTCAAACACAATGCATACAAACAGCACATTGAATGTATATTAAATTTGTATCTTTAACAACCCACCCCCTGCTTTGGTATCCAAAAGGCTGCTGGAGAAGCTATTGACTCATACCCACCCCACACTTCATTCATGTAAGCAAATCTACAGGTAAGTACTGTAGGTTTCTTAACAGAGTCAGCCCTACCACTAGGCAGAGGGAGGAGGTCACTGCTGATATTGTAGATCAGGGTGGGAAACCTCCAACCCAAGGTGAACATCATATGGGATGTCTGATATTCACCTTGCTCCGGAATCACAAAGAGGTTTAGCATTAAGCCTCCTGCTAAAACCAAGGCAGAAACTCTGTTTTAACAAGGGGTTCCATGCAAAGACTTCATGATCTTGGAGTACACCTTTACAGAAGCTCAGCACCTAATGTAATCGTGACATCAGGTGACTGGCAGCTGTGCGGCCCTGCCAGCTGTCAAATTTAGCCTATGAGGAGTAGGGTAGATATAGCTGTGGCCTGCTGGGGGAGAAAGTTCTTCTACCCCTGTAGAAGTGAGTCAGGACCCTGCAGAATGAGTCAGGCTGCTGATGTTGTAGATGTCACGGAAGGGCAGCTGAGTGTTTGTTATGTAATATGTCATTAGCATTGTACTTTTACTGCCAAGGAGGGAGGGAGAAGTTCTCATGGGACATCCTGCTTCAGGTGCCAAAATAACTTGGCCAACTTTGGGTGCTATGCACTTTGACCTGCTGTTCTGTGTCAGGTAGCAAAACACCTTGCACCAGCTTTGAGCAAGTGGAGCAGACCTAGAGGTTCAGCTATAGCTACACAGAGAATCATGCAGAGGTAAAAGAAGAAAAAGAGGAATAAAATAAAGTTTTAAAAAAATCCTGAAGTACTCCCCCACCCACTCCCCTTTCCATTTGTCTCTCAGTGTCGAGGACAATAAAATTTAAGAGGCCATCATTTCTGCGGGCAATACACAGACCTTTTGCTACAAGTAAAAGACAATATCGACACCCAGTTTCTCTGGGATGCAGCAATTCTATTTTAAAGACCTTATTGAGATCATAACTAGCTATACATAGCTTGCAGATATTCATGGTGCACTGTTTGAGAATGACTAATTCCTTACATAACATCATTTAATGTGCCTGTTCCTGTAACCATTAATCCAGTCACCATTGCCACAGGCACAGACATATCAAAGGAAGTCCCCACACATTCCCTGGGTCAGACACTGTTTAGAGAGGGCTATTTTGAACAGATGTTTTGTTTTCTGGGATCATCCTGCCTGCCCACCCCCCCTGCCCCCGTCATTTTGAAAGCATCTTCTCGCCTTTGCATGCAAATATTTTCCAACTACCGGTTGTTGAGGAAAACTTTTTTAAAATAATTAAGAGACACATGCCTTGTTACAAAATACTATTCAAACAGCAAGAAGTTCCTGAGGTGCTGTGCTTATGCACCTTTATTTTCCTTTGCAAGTTTTGCAATGGAGGCATCGTTGCGTTTTGCAACATTTGGGTGTATTGACTGTTGGAAGTTAAGGTGCAACTCGCCTTAGAAAAGAGGAGTTTGCATGGGCTTAAGACAGAGTGAGGGATATCCACATTCCCAGACTATCCCTGTACCTTTAACCTATCAGCTCACTTCTCTATCTCCTTGTTGTTCAGGCAGATACTGTATGTCTTTGCTTGCATCCTGTTTACAACTTTCTCCTCTCCCCACTTTTCTCTTGGAGCTAAAGATGAGAGGCCATCTTTAATTGTCACCTGAGAGGACACAGGTATATGCATGGCTGCTTTGTTCTTCTCTAGACTAGTTAGTTAGAACTAGAAATTTTTCTATCCATGTCATACATTTCCTACACAATAAACAACTTTATTTTCTTACCTGCAAGCATCTCTGTATGTCTGATTGCAACAGGCAAGGTCTACTCTCTAGCTAAATGCTGCTCACTCTGCACGCTAAAGGGCTTCAATAGGTGATGGATGCTGTTATCCCAGTATTTGCAAATATACAGGTTGAGCACAGGTAGAGGCACACTGCTTAAACAATCCTATAGACAGCTAAAGCTCATTGTTCCCATCTCATATTTCCAGCGAGAGGCATTTTCCACTTGCTCAGTCTCTTTAGGCAGTCAGCCTGGCCACACAAGAGCTGAACTCCTGAAGAGAGCTTCCTCCTCACTCAAAAACTGCAGTACCCCCTTTGTTCCCTTTTGCAGAACAAGAGCTCGATTGCATCATTCTTTGCTGCAGGGGATGTACATCTGTTTGGGTTTTTTTCCTGTCCAGAACATTGCAGAACAGTCTTGCACAAGAAGCATTCTGAATATTCTCTTGATGGTAATTAGTGGTAACTCATTTATTTTTTAATTGTTGTTGCCTGCCTTGGGACTTCTTGATGAAAGGTGAGTAAAAGACCACCACCACCACCTTCATCATCACTGGTATTCAACTATGTTTTACTCAGAGTAGGCCCACTGAAATTAATGAACATGACTAAGTTAGGTCCATTAATTTCAGCAGGTCTGCTCTGAGCGAAATACCGCTCAATAAGAACAATAATAGCTATGATCTGAACTACCATGATATTTCAGTTTGCTTTGCCTCTTATATTATGCTTGCCTTTTTTTAAAAAGAAAGAAGGTAAAACTAGAGTCAATATTGTTGCACACACACCCAATCTCCAAACGGTGCAAGACTCCAGGGGTTCTAGGTGTTTACCCAGGGTTTGGTTTCCTTTGAATATGGGACAGCGTGTGTGTTTATGATATATGGTTTATTTATATACAACCTGATCCTACAATGGAGGGGCTCACAGCATTAACACCCCAGGAGGTCTTGCTTCTCCCATAGCTACAGCCTTGGATTCCAGCAGAAACCAAACATGTACAGTGGTACCTCGGGTTAAGACCTTAATTCGTTCCAGAGGTCCATTCTTAACCTGAAACTGTTCTTAACCTGAGGTACCATTTTAGCTAATGGGGCCTCCCACTGCCACCACGCCACCGCCATGTGATTTATCTTCTCATCCTGAAGCAAAGTTCTTAACCCGAGGTAATATTTCTGAGTTGGCGGAGTCTGTAATCTGAAGTGTCTGTAACCTGAAGCGTCTGTAACCTGAGGTACCACTGTATCTCCCTCTTAGGCTTCTGCCTGCTTCCAGCCCAGCTCTCTCCTTCTAACTACCAGCCAGTTGAGGGAGCAGCTCACCCATTTGCCCTCTTACAGAAAGCCACTTCTTTTGTTCCCCTAATGTCTGATACTGAGGGGCTGCTAATTTACCAAGAAGCTGGCCTGGCTGTTCCAACAGTTGAATCCTTGCTGGATCCAAAAATTAGAAAGGACTCCGGCATACAGCCTAACTCCCCTCACCCACCCGCAACTCGCAACACTATAAATAGCAGCTAGGATATCCGGCATCACATTTGAATTCACTGGAAGGGGATCCCCTGCTACATTCCAGATTTGGCATCTGCTGGGAATAGCCATCTTTACAAGTGCCTGCTGGGTCCCTAAAGGACAGGGCTCTTGTCCAAAATACCATTGAACACACAGAGATACAAGAGGATATCACATGGGAGGGGGAGACTCACAGCTTAGAATATTGGTGTACTAATGAAGCACTACCTACAGCTATAAATATGATCTGCTCCTTTCTCCCATAAGCAACCATTCACAGTCTACGCTCACTTATTTAAAAAACAACAATCCTGACTCAAACTCAGGGTTGTGGGTTCGAGACCCATGCTGCACAAAAGATTCCTGCATTGCTGGGGGTCGGACTAGATGACCCTCATGGTCTCTTACAACTCTGCACTTCTGTGATTCTATTGCACTGGCTGGGCACAGGTAACCAGGACCATATGCAATAGCCTTCTCTCAGGAGCCAAGCTTCTAGGTCAACAAAGAAAAGCGCCAATGTTTTCCATTAGGGAGCATTAACTGCTCGCAACAGGAAAGGTAGTCTAGGATGAGTGCTCTTTGGTATTCAGAAATCTGAATTCAGGACATCTCCTGAGTTTCAAGGGAGAGCAGTAAAAGCATCCCAGTATCAGGGTTTTCTCTAAAGCCTGCTTTATTGGAGTATATGGAGAAGGACCATTGGTCAGTAATATTGCATCTGCGTTGCAGGCACAAAGTCCAAGGTTCATTCCCTGACACTTTCAGGTACGGCTGGGGAAAGACTCCCTACCTGAAAACCGGGAGAGTCATTGCCAGTCAGTGTAGACAATACTAATCTAGATAAACAGCTTCATATAGTGCCTACCTAATTGCAACTTTCTATTTGACGTCTGGGGACACGGGTGGCACTATGGGTTAAACCACAGAGCCTAGGACTTGCCGATCAGAAGGTCGGCGGTTCGAATCCCCACAACAGGGTGAGGTCCCGTTGTTCGGTCCCTGCTCCTGCCAACCTAGCAGTTCGAAAGCATGTCAAAGTGCAAGTAGATAAATAGGTATCACTCTGGCGGGAAGGTAAACGGCGTTTCCGTGCACTGCTCTGGTTCGCCAGAAGTGGCTTAGTCATGCTGGCCACATGACCCAGGAGCTGTACACCAGCTTCCTCGGCTAATAAAGCGAGATAAGTGCCGCAACCCCAGAGTCGGCCACGACTGGACCTAATGGTCAGGGGTCCCTTTACCTTTACCTATTTGATGTCTTCGTCAATGTGAAGGGGAGCCCTTTGCCCCTTCATATGTACTTTTACCTGCATGCCATGAAGTCTCAGTGACTTCAAAGGACTACTGTACTCAAGAGTGGATATTTTTGGAGTTATGATCTGTAGGCCCAATTCACTTGCATAAGGCTCGTTGAATTAAATGAATCTAAATTACAGAAAATCACAGCTATGCTTCCTCTTTCTTGCTGTGGGGTCTGCAGGGGCAAAAAAAGCTTCTTTAGGACGGAGTTCTGTCAGCTTAATACATATAGTGCTGATCAGCTGTTATGGTGACAGCATGTCGCACGGATCTGAAAGAAGTAGGTGATTCTGTAGCCCATAAATTTTCCCTGTGTGTATTCAGTGCCTTGAGGTTTACACATGGGGATAAAATTGGTCTCATTGCTTTACTGATCCATTTCCGACAATTTTCACACACAGTGAATTGCTTCCTGCTAATTATTTTTGGCATTATTTTATACAGGGCTGTTACGTGTCACAGGGGATTTTTGTATAATTTTTCTTTAATCAGTGTCAGGCACAGTCATTTGAGTTTCTGAATAAGGACTTTGAATAGTAACAAGGGAGGCAGCTGTGGTATCTAGGGCTGTAATGCAATAATTAATCGCACTTTCATTATTAAAATTGCTCCTGTACTTCCACTAAGAAACCCTTTAATAACCCTCATAATGTTCACTCTCAGTTGAATTTTGGAAAACAGGAGCACGCTCACCAGTCTTTCCGTTCTGAGAGCACCAGGAAATATTGTTCAGCTCAAGTTGTATTAAACCGATTCCTAGCTTATTTTCTTGAACAACGTGACACTTAAAACTTCCCATCTAAAACATTTAAATTAAGAACAGCGTCTTGTGAAGTGAGGGCATGCATGGAAAATGAATGATTGGAAATTTTATTTTTAAATGTTTTGGAAATAAGAATAGTTTGGTTGCTTCTACAGTGACCTTTGCATATATGAAAACCTAGGCCTGTGTAGAACTCCATATTGTCTCACAAAAGAAAGCCATAAAATGCTTAGCAAATAGTTCATTAAAAGCATTCACTATGATCCACATAACTCCTTTAGGAGGACCCAGGAGAGGCATGTTCACAGAGGTATCGCTTGGGATTCTGCCTTGGAATACTAATAGCTATGCATGTATGACATATATATTTATTTTTATAAAGAACCACAGCAAATAATATAACAATACATGACACTTTCTTTCTTGGCCATTTCTTTATTTCACTTATATTCCATCTTTGTTCCATCACAGAATCCCAAATAGGTGCTTTTCAGGAGCTCTCCCATCCAGACACTGACCAGACCCAGGCCTGCTTATGTTTAGTAAAGTAGCAGCCACAGGTGCTTTCAAACCATACCCTAATTTCAAATAGGTCCAAGAGAAGCAACTTTGGAAATTGCTGAGGAGATACTCTTTCTGAAACCTTCACTAAGCAAAGCTGAAACTATTCTTCCGGCTTCAGGTACATTGCAGCTGCTTTAAATAGGACAAGAGTAACAAAGGTAGATGCCAGGCCACCTGTTTTTCCATTTCCCTTCCTACTTTGCCACCCAAGATTAAAAAACACACACCGAACACCTGTCTTCTGATTTTCCTGAGCCCCAGTGAAGGGAACACATGGACCTTTAACTTGATATCAGTGCAGCAGAGTTAAATATTGCTGGCTGCCAATCTCTTGCTTCTATTGTTCTTGTCCATCAGGGCTGGTGGGGAAACCAATGCAATCCCAACAGTTCCTGTGATAATTTTTCTGGTATCGTTGCCAAGTCATTTTGGAAGGCTCCAGGTTGACATTGCAATTTCCGCTGGCAAACCTTCCCTTCCCGTTTCTCCATTTGCTCGCTGCAGGTTACACGGCTGGCTTTCTGCTCGCTGTACATTGTCAGAACAATTTCACAACCCCTTTCCTTCAATTACCAAGTGTGGCTACGGCACAGATGTCACCAGCTGCCACACAGACCGAATATCGCCCACGCACACTTGCAAGTTCTTCCTGTGCAGAAAGAATTCATCTTCAGGTCTGAAAGATTTGGGGGGGCATGAACCAATTGATATTGGTTTCCTGTGTAACCAAGGTACGTGTGATTGGCCTCTCAATGTAACATTAACAATAGACATAACAGTGCCTCTTACACGTAACATGAAATAAAAAATGAGAAGGAATCAGGTAATAGTTCTTAGTTATCAAGAGCTATTATTAAAGGTTTAATGGATCATTAAGGATGTCAACCTAGCCCCCTTTAGGGAAGAGGTCCTCCTATATGTCTATATGTGTGTATCTGAAGAAGTGTGCATGCACACGAAAGCTCATACCAAGAACTAATTTAGTTGGTCTTTAAGGTGCTACTGGAAGGAATTTTTTTTGTTTCTCCTATATGTCTGTTAAAGATGGGGAACTTGAATCTTAAGGAAGTGCTCCAGTAGTAAGTGAGCTGAGGGAGGCATTCATTTACTTCCTTTTCAAAGTGGCCCTTCTTCAGCTCTTGAAGTGGTCTACAAAAGCCTCTGATCCACTTTCATGCAAGCTGGGAAAGCTCAGAGGAGGAACGACATTTGCATGTGGCTTTCAAGTACACCAAAATGCATTCCAATCAAGTTCCACTACCCTGGGGAGAGAGAAAAAAGATCTCAGAAGATGTGAACCAGTGGGATAAAAACGATGACATATGGAAAGATTTTGAGATGCAAAAATAAAATTAAAAAATGCCTGAACTACACAAATACCATAATTGAAGCCTGCAGTACTTGGGTGCTGAGGAGGAAGGCTAATAGTCCTCAGTGATAGCCGAACATCACTAAAGAAGCTACACCCAAAGTTGGAACAGATGTAATGAGAACTGTGGGTTCTAAAGTGGGCTCCATGTTTCGATCTAGCTCATGATCGATCAGGCTCTGATCATGCAAATTGGCTCTGGAAGCCAACTGCCATGGGTTTCCCCCTCCACACCTCTGGGTAATGTGATGAGGGGATAGATAACATGTTTGGGATTGTTTGGGCAACTGGATGGGTTTTCTCTCACATAATTGGTAAGCTGCATTACAGGGAGTCTTCCCATTCGTGAATTTTGTTCTGCAGCCGGTCAGGTCCATTTGTTATGTGGCATTGGGAGGTCAGCACTGAGTCTTATGCAAAGAATGTTGCTAGGCCCGTTTCTTTGTCCTGGTGACGTGTAGCATGGAAGCATGTTAGCTATCTCCAACATGGAAATTCTGTCCTCGGTTACACCTGTTCAGCACTTCACGCGGCCTTCAGAGGGGTTTCCTGGATTTAAAGAAGAGAGGAATTTAGCCATGTAACTCTAGGCTATGTGCACCACAGAGAAGCCCCATCAGTTCTTGTCAGTGCTATTTTTGCAGCTATCCTCATCTGAGGTATTCAGTCAGCAGGGGACAAGGTCATTACAGTTTGGCAGCAGCACAGTGGGGAACACGCAGTTGTGAGAGGGCAGAGTGCGGAACAAAGACCTGGGAGATGAGGGTTCAAATCCCCACTCAGCCATGATGCCCATTGGGTGACCTCAGGCCAGTCACTGCCTCTCAGCCTAACCTACCTTGCCAAATTATTGTGAGAATACAACAGGGAGAGGGAGAACCTTAAGCTCCTTGCAGGAAAGGTGGGATATAAATGTAAATTTTTTTAAAAAAAACCTATGTATCACCTTCATATCCTGCTCTATCTACAAAAAGTTCAGGACATACAGCATTGTTCCCCATCACTTTTGACCACTTTGGCCATTTTGTTATCTCGGGAACAATCTGAGCAATGGTTAGCCTCATTTTATTTTTGCAAGAAATCTTTTTGTCTTGTTTCAGTACGACTTCCTCTCTTGCAACATCCCTCCCATGCAGTTGCTTTGTTGCCAGACTCTTTAAATCACCAAGTTACATCTCTTTTGCTGACTTGTAGCCAAATCAAACAAGGGAGAAGCGTGCTCTGTTTCTTCAACTCAGGTCATAAATTGCTACATAGGAAAACTGCCTGTTTATTTTCTCTCTTTCACTTCCTCTGTTCCAGTCCTAGGCCTACACCATAACTGCAATTAGCTCTACTGCATAAGCCATGGTTAGCGAAGGAGAAGGAGGAGAAGAATTAACTCTTTGGGGGGTTACGTAAAATACTGGTTCTAAAACAGATATGCAGACAGAAAACTAGAAAAATAAACCAGGTGATGTGCTGCCATTAATACAGTGATGAAGAATGTGTGCCCCTGCAGATGATGTTGGACCCCAACATCCACCAGCTCCAGCCAGCCTGGCCAGTGGTCAGGGATGATGGGAGTTGTAGTCCAGCAACACCTGGAGTGCTGCAGGTTCTCCTTCCATGCATTAATGAAAAACTTTCTATCCTATTCAGCTAAAATGAATCCAAAGGAGAGTCTTACTTATAGACTGAAAGAGAGTTCTCCTGTGCACTTAATGGAAATTAAAAAGATAAACTATAGATTTAAATTCCTCTTAATGGTTGAAAATAAAAGTTCAAACTCAAACTAGAAAGTGACCATTTTGGCTACAGCAAAACTTTGCATTTTGGAGTAGGTTCCTCTGTTCTGTTTCCCCTCCACCTTGTTTTCAGTCACACAGGACAGCATCCAGTGTTCTGGCTGTGTTTGCAGGTAGTTCATTCACAGACTCCTTCCAGGAGCAGAACTCTCCTTTAGGGTGCTTTGCCATGTGTCCTTCTTTGCAGATAGAGAAGGGAGATCAGGAGCCTTGAAGCTGCCCATTAACAGTTAGCACCTGGGCAGCAGACAGATACAGCTGCACAGGTCTTCAGGTCACTGTCTCCCCCACTATGATGTTCTACATTTCTATTTAAACTATTGTGATTTTTTAATCTAAATTCAGTTCTATACACAAATTAGCATGCACAAATGTTATGCAAATCTGTGACTTTTTTTTTTAAGTGATACATTTCCTCTTTTTTGATGATATAAGTGATCACCTACTTTTCTTTGGTTCACTGGTGGAAAACATAGGAAACCATCCCCCCTGCCTATTGACGCACGTAAAGTTGTGGTGCAAAAGTAAGGACAGGCCAACTTCTTTACCTAAGTTTTAAAAAGCTGCCTTGTACCAAGTCAGACTACTGGTCCAGTACAGTTGTACCTTGGAAGTCGAACAGAATCCATTCCGGAAGTCCGTTTGACTTCAAAATGTTCTGAAACCAAAGTGCAGCTTCTGATTGGCTGCAAGAAGCTCCTGCAGCCAATCAGAAGCTGCAGAAGCCCCGTTAGACATTCAGATTCCAAAGAACGTTCACAAACTAGAACACTCACTTCCAGGTTTGCGGCATTCAGGAGCCAGAATGTCTGAGTACCAAGGTGTTTGGGATCCAAGGTATGACTGTATTGTCTACACTTGACTGGCAGAGATTATCTCCAAATCCTCCCTGGAGATGCTGGGAATTGAACTTGGAACCTTCTGCATACAAAGCAGATTCTCTGCCCCTGACCTACGGCGCTTCCATTTTCAAAACCACGCAGGACTGCACCTACACCTCTTTTGGCTCTCTGGTACTTCTCGCATACACAACTGTGCAAAGCTCTTTTTATATAAAAGTGGCCTAGTTTGTCAAAGCCCTTCCTTGCCACATCCTCTCTCATTTGGCATATTGGCATATTGCTGTTGCCAGGCAATAATGGCCATCCTAATCAATGTTAAGCCTGAAGCCCTTCTGATGGCTGCGTAGCTTGGTGGCTTATTTTTAGATCCTAAAAAACAGCAGGGAAGTTTATGGTTCTATATAGACCAAGCAGCATGCTTGCCTGGGCTGTTGCATATTTAATGTCTGAGCAAACAAAGATTATTCAAGTTTCTTGGGGAGTTTAAAATATTTATGTGGCTATGGAAGTCTTTAGGTCAGAATCACTACCACTAAAAGTAAATGTATTGCAGCCATCGGTGTTTACGGTTCTTTCACTACAGGCTGCTGCATTACTCATCCTGCTCAATTATTTAGCTCTAGATAATTTAGAGAATTGGAACTCCTCACTAAAAGCACATTTTTTAACATAGGGCATAAGCACAGACGATGTCCTACACCATGCCCTCCATTTCTCCGATGAAAATAGGGACGTCTTAAGGAAAAGTGGGACATTCCAGGATCAAAACAGAAACTGGGACGGCATCTGTAAATCCAGGACTGTCCCTGGAAAATAGGGACACTTGGAGGGTCTGCTACACAGACATACACACTGGTTATTGTGTCTATAGGGAGAACTTCCAGAGATACCTCCTGGAATCTACAACCTTGCCTTTAAGCAAAAGCAGTTCACTTTCTAAGTAGAAGGCACAGAGAAGATGAGGCATTCTTTTCTGCCCCCCCCCCCCAAATCCTATTTACAATGGAGTTTGAGGAAGCAATCTGGCGAGCTGGGAGCAGAGCTTGCCTAAGACTTTTTCAGTTTTGAGTGTCTGGATCTCCACAGATTCTATTGGGAATCTTAGGGTCTGACTGAGATGAAAGCTTGTCTAGTGAGCGACCATCTCCATGAGAACTCAGGCCTCAAAGTTCTCTTCAAGCGGAGAAGGGAATTGAGTTCTGCAATACCAATTACTCTGACTGGCAGGAGAAAAAATAAGGCATCTGCATTACACCTGGCTAAAAGATCAGGAGTTTGGATTTCTCTCTTCAGTTGGTTGGTCAAGAGGGCAGACAATGCCTTCTGCTTACTGAATCTTAGGTTCTGGCTTCAGCCACTGACATCAGCAACTTTCAGCTGGGGAACACACATTACACACCCTCCAACATGTCTCTGATGAAAATAGAGACATCCCATTCCATAATGAAAATTTTACTATTTATACCCCACACATCTTACTGGGTTGCCCCAGCCACTCTGGGTGGCTTCCAACATATATAAAAATATAATAAAACATTAAACATTTTTTAAAACTTCCCTATACAGGATTGCCTTCAGATGGCTCAGGAGTTGGATAATTACATACCCTCCAACATTTCTCAAATGAAAATAGGGATGTCCTAAGGAAAAGTGGGACATTCCAGGATCAAATCAGAAAGTGGGATGGCTTCTCTAAATCAGGGACATCCCTGGAAAATAGGGACACTTGGAGGATCTGACATTATCTGAGGGAAAGGCCTATAGAACAGAGGTAGAACATATTGTCCCTACTGCACTGCCTCCGTATTCCTTCTGTAATTCCTAGTCTCATTCACTTAATTCCTTACCCCCCCTTAAAAAACAACAACCCACTGTTCTTTATAATGCAAACTCTACATCTTCTACTGCTGTTTAATTCAGTGCTCTAAATCCCCTGGGACTCCATTCATGCACAATAAATATTCTGCAAAATTCAGATGCCATATACTTAAATTTGCCTTTTCTTGAGAGCTGAAAGACAATGTTTTAAAAGTAAGCTTGGACAAAAATGCTATGACACGGCAGAGAAAAATTCATTTATTCTGGCCTGAGCTTCGGCAGACTGAGCTGTGGAGACGTGATTAGCCTTGCATCCTTCGTTCTTTGCTTCATGGGCACCACGTAGGAATTGGAAACATCTCTACTCCCAGAGATAACCCTGCCATGGATAATGCCCCTCTCTGAGTGTCCTTACCGCCTTGGATATGCAATATTTATGGCTAAGCATTATAATTCAATGTCAAGGCAATATCCATGCTGGGTAGAGCTCTGCAAACTTCTGTGGGGTGATTCATTCACTTGGTGAGTCAGCCGTGCATAACATTAATTGCCAAGTAATAATGTGTTCTGCTTTAACACTCCATGAAAATTTACTTCCTTGGTACCCTTCACTTTTCTTTTCTTTTTTACCAACCAACACACCATGCTACATAGTTTCTGTTCCTGTTTCCTCCCCACTTAAGCTTACAGAAACAGAAAATATGAAGAGCAAATTAATACATTGTGCATCTATTGTAACTATCCATTGTCACACAACCAGGTTGCTTGAATATAAAAAGAGGTCTGGCTCGCAATTGCAGGGTACAGAACATGGTTTATCTGTATGGAATTACCAGGCGCAATAGCGCCATTGATTTCAATGGGAACTGCCTGCAACGAAATCTGAACTTAGTGCACAGTATCCACTGAAAAGCATGGCATTTGGGGGGCATGAAGGTTCTTTGTTGTTGTGACAACCCATTCACACTTGGAAATCTTCAAGTAATGAACATGCATGTGTGAACCAGTTCATATAAGAAACATACTAAGTACACATGCTATCACGGATATGCAATCATAGCCTGCACAGAAATATGCATGAATAGAAACCTGATGAACTATGCTGGCATTCTCTTACCTGTTCTTGGGTGTGTGTTTTTTGTTAAACTTTGCTAAACTTTGTCCCTCTCCCTGCAAGCTTTTGCCCACCAGTGTCTTTCTCCAATCTCAAGCAAATACTAATTGCATAGTTTGCCATTTCTAATCCCAAATTATGAAGAAACAATGACTATCAGCTTTCTAATGTTGCACAGTTATTATTTTCTTTTTTAAAAAAATTCCCCGATTTTCAATAATTTACAAATGCAGATCTTACAATCTCATATTTCCAATACAAATACAAATCAGACTTCCCTCCCCCTTTTGTAGTTTCTTTTCTTATTTAAATTTTTAATGCTGCATTTTCCACTTTACTCCGTTTTTTAGTTCTTCTACAATTAAGCTTTATCTGCAAACATCTTTAATTTATAAGATTTCTATCACACTGTTATTCCTTTTATGTCTGCATTGTCTATTATTCTTTTGCTGAACAGTTATTCTTATTGCCGTTCTTGGGCACAGAATTTGGGCAATTCAATTTTTGAAACATGGAGGTTTACATGCCAAGTTCTCAAACTCCTGGTGTTGGAAGCAAAGAATTTACTTGCTGCTGTTTAATTTACACACGTAAGGGAGAATAATGAAATGGGAAACTCAGTGCAGTTCCCATTTTAAACCACAAATCTTAATGGTGTCCAAACTCAGGAAATTTTGACTTGTTTAAACTATGGTTAGTAAGAACAAACCAAGATCCTATGAAGAAAGCATTGTTTCTGAGAGTGATTCCCCCACCCCATTCCTGCTTCCTGTTTAACTTTGTGTCTCTATCTGTAGGGAATACGATCCTGCCTTTTCCAAGCTTTCTCAATTTTATGTTTGGCGTTCTTTCTCCCATAACACAGGAAACGGAGCTAAAGTTTCACGTTGTTAGCCAAAGCCAGAGTCCTCACCAGCTTCTTTTTTCTGGCATGAATGAGGAGGTATACCATCACAACTAGGAAATGCAAAACACCTCAGACTTCCTTCCTTTCTGGGGATGTGAACCTGATCCTAGGAAAGCACACGGAGATTTTGTCACTAACCTTGATGTGGAGCAGATAAAAGTCCAGAGAGAGCAAGGTTGCTTCTCACAAAGTGCAGCATGCTGAAATTCCAGACATGCCTGTAACTCTATAAGCAGTCTAAACTTTTTTCAGATATGTTTTGTGGCCTTCTCTCACTGGAGAGCATGGTGCATTACCACTTTGAATTCCATTCTCTGTTTTTCATCCTTGGAACTGTGCTACAGAAAGCCCAGTTCCCACGTTCTGGATGGTAGCAACATCCATTTCCCCATGCGACAGCAATAGAACTTGCTCCTGAATCCAACAGGAAAGGAAGAAGCAGGGAGGAGCGGCTTGGCACCATCCACCAGCACTCTGTGCATTCTCGCTAAACCATGGTTAAATTTAAACTATAGTTTACTGTCATACGTGAGCTATATAGTGAAGCCCTTTACTAGTTGCCTTCCACTGGAAAGTTTATTACAGAATCCTAAAATTTAAGAATCATAATGTCTATCTCAAACCAAGTGCCAATCATTCTGTAGCCAAAATGGCAACATCCAACATGCACGTTCCTGGGAACCCCAAAGTTTGTAGAAATAGATATATGAAAAGACCCTTAGGAGGGGACTCCCCAAACAGCCCACTGAGACTTTTCAACCACTAGGGATATAACAAAAGCACAGTGGGGTGGAACACAGTATCCTGGAAGGACATGTTGCTGGGTATCTTGAATCCTGAACAGAAGAACTCTGGCCTGCAACATTTCATTGTCAGTCCCACTTGTACTTTTCTATTTACCAAGGCCATTACCAAAAATCGAGCGGTAACATTTTATTTTTCTGCCACATTTAATCTTGTTTTATCTTAGGATTTGTTATTTTCACTCCTTTTTACTGGCGTTTTAAATTGTGTACACCACTTTGATTCATTTTATTGTCAAAGCAGCCTTTGAACATTGAGATTATTTTAGCAACCAGAATAATGCGAGCCGGGAGTATAAAACCTATGGCTCTCCAGATGCAGTTGGACTCCAACTCCCATCAGCCTCAGCCAGCTTAGCCAATATCAGGGATGAGGACAGCTGTAGTCCAGCAGTATCCAAAGGGCTGCAAGTTTCCCATACCAGAATTAAGAGACCCAATGGAGGGTAAAACAATCATCTAGAATACTTTTGTGATTTGAGCTGCCTATCTATCACCCCATGATACGGGGGTTTCCATCATAGGGTAGTGAAGTGCTTAGCAAGTCATAAAGGGAAAACAAGATGCAGCTTGTATGAGCAGAGGTCTGTTGATTGTGATGTCCTACCTATTTCATCTCATTTTCCCAAAATGAGTAGATGGATGAGCCTTGACTATTGCCTATAATGTTATTCTTGAGAGTCAGGTCAATCAGTAAAGTTATTTGGAGGTTTTTAAGCAGAGGTTGGTTGGATGGCCGTCTGTCATGGATGCTTTAGATGAGATTCCTGCATTGCAGGAGGTTAAACTAGATTGCTCTCAGGATCTCTTCCAGCTCTACAATTCTTTAATTCTGGTTGAATCAGTATTAGAATACAGAATGGACAACGTTAATGTCACTTTTTTGTTGGATGAGAAATCAGAGAATACATCATGGATGAGAAGTGGGAATCCAGGAAAGGAACTCAGGAAACGAGTGTAACTATCACCGCAAAACATTTGCAAAACATTTGCAGTTAGCTAGTTAATATGTACAACGCTTACATATGTAAACAGTTTCTTGGCAATTCTTGAAGAGAAACATACAGAAGTGGAAGTGTCAGGAGTACTTTCAGATCAGGTACTTTTGCTGCCAGGATTTAAACATCCTGCTTACTGTATCTCATGTGAGACCTTGCTTTATGTTCTCTCAATCCACTCTGCTCGCTTCAGGTTTTCAAAAATGAATCCTGCTGACTTTCTTTCCTTGTTTCCCAGACTTGGTGGATGACTCATCCCACAAAAATAATCCCTGAGACTTTCGTGGAAGCACTTTTGCTCTCCCACCAGCTTAGTAGGGGGAAACGCATAAAGCCATTATGTTTCCTGATCTAGGACAACCTATTTCCTGCCATGTGCCTAACACAGGATTAGTCTGGCTGGCCACCTTTGGTCCAATGTCACAGGAAGCTGTGGAAGTTAAGGGATTCTGGCTGAAAAGGAACTTGCTGACATAAAAAGCAGCCCACCTAGGAGTCCTTGGTTTGCAGTCACCAGGTTTCCTCTTCACTCAGATGAATGGCCTGTCTCACTGAGCCATCCCAACAGCTGCACATTGCCCAGCTCTGTTTCCCTACCTGTTACTTGATTATTTCATTGCTGGGGGGGGGGGTTCTTTCCTGTCATAAAACTAGACCAGAAATGGGCCTCATGTGAGGACATGAGGGTGGGGAGAAGATTGTGTTTTATAAAGTCAATTCCACATACACACACTCTAAAAAGGTAAAGGACCCCTGACAATTAAGTCCAGTCGCGAACGACTCTGGGGTTGCGGTGCTCATCTCACTTTACAGGCCGAGGGAGCTGGCGTTTGTCCGCAGACAGTTTTTCTGGGTCATGTGGCCAGCATGACTAAGCCGCTTCTGGTGAAACCAGAGCAGCGCAAGGAAACACCATTTACCTTCCCGCCAGAGCGGTACCTATTTATCTACTTGCACTTTTTGGGGTGCTTTCAAACTGCTAGGTTGGCAGGAGCTGGGACCAAGCAAAGGGAGCTCTACCTGACCCCATCTCAGTCTCCTCACCCCATGCCCAAAACTCCAAATGCCAACGGAGTGTCAAAAGGTGGAAATGTCACTGTACTTGAAACAGGGGGGAAAGAAAGATTAGGATCAAATAGGGCCCTTCTGTGTTTCTTAGGATGACCGCTTAAAGGTAAAGGTAAAGGTACCCCTGCCCGTACGGGCCAGTCTTGACAGACTCTAGGGTTGTGCGCCCATCTCACTCAAGAGGCCGGGGGCCAGCGCTGTCCGGAGACACTTCCGGGTCACGTGGCCAGCATGACATCACTGCTCTGGCGAGCCAGAGCCGCACACGGAAACGCTGTTTACCTTCCCGCTAGTAAGCGGTCCCTATTTATCTACTTGCACCCAGGGGTGCTTTCGAACTGCTAGGTTGGCAGGCGCTGGGACCGAGCAGCGGGAGCGCACCCCGCCGCGGGGATTCGAACCGCCGACCTTTCGATCGGCAAGCCCTAGGCGCTGAGGCTTTTACCCACAGCGCCACCCGCGTCCCCAGGATGACCGCTTACGCATCAGCAAAGAAAGTACAGTTGTACCTCGGGTTACATACGCTTCAGGTTACATACGCTTCAGGTTACAGACTCCGCTAACCCAGAAATAGTGCTTCAGGTTAAGAACTTTGCTTCAGGATGAGAACAGAAATCGTGCAACGGCGGCACAGCAGCAGCAGGAGGCCCCATTAGCTAAAGTGGTGCTTCAGGTTAAGCTCAGTTTCAAGTTAAGTACGGACCTCTGGAACGAATTAAGTACTTAACCTGAGGTACCACTGTATCATGTCAGCATACCTTGAAAAGGCAAGTGAATTTTTATTGACAGTCCTTCTGCTTTCAAGGTCAGTGACCAAGCAACTGGATAAAAGCAGTATGGCTTTTAGAGAAAGGTTTGTCTTCTTCCCCCTCTTAGGAGCATTCAGAATTTTAAAACAAGCACATGAAATCAGGCCAGATGACTCAGAGTTACAACTGTAAATCATGCTCCATTGAAACTGATTGCCCCCAACAAATGCCCCCATTTGTTTTTTGTTCCTTCCGAATACCTTGAAATGCAGGAGCACACTGGGAGATTTCTTTTCCTTTTGTTTTTTGAGAGGTGGGATAATGCAACCAAATGGAGCATTTTGCAGGATCGAGAAATCACAAGAATTAGTGCTCAAATTAGTGCTTCATAGAGAGAGCCCCTGCCTTAAGCATTAGGTATAGAATAATGGATACCTTTTCCAAGATAACTGGGGTGGTGTGTGTTTTGAAAAATGTAACACCTATTACATGCTCCAGTTCACTTTTCCTCAGTGGCAATGCAAACCGATGCACATATTTTGAAGGCAAAAAAATGCAAAGAAATATCTATTGACCTACTCAAAGTCGGTGGGGAGATCATAGAATTGTAGAGCGGGAAGGGATTCCAGGGGTCATCTAGTCCAACCCCCTTTGCCAGAGCTAATCCAGAGTCTTAAATTCAATAAAGCAATCTTTGTTTCTGAATTAGTTTCTCATGGTGAGCATGTGAACAGCAAATCCACAGGTGGAGTCCTATTATTATTATTATTATTATTATTATTATTATTATTATTATTATTATTATTATCATTATCATCATCATCATCATCATTATCATCACTGTTATTACTATTATTATTAAGTTTCTTGTGTGTTGAGCTACCAAACCACAAACTACACAGCATTTGTGTAGACTCTAAACCATTCATTCTCCCTTTTGTTTGAATTGCCAGCTGAATGAATGATGGGATCACTACAGGCTGTATTGTAGTCCACCTGAGAGAAACATAGCAAGTTTTCTCTGGCATAGCTTCCCCGACTTTTGGTTGGGCATTAAGGTATCAAACCAGGGACATAAGTTACTTCCATCTGGGCATGTATTACGCATGCTCCCCCAAACCTGTTAGCTCAGTAAAGGCCAATTTATACAACCAAGCACTCAAATGGTAAATAATTTTCTGCTGGAAATGGGGGGCAGGTGCATACTTGAATGCTTTTCCTTCTAAAAACAACTCCCAATACACACAAACTGTTTGACCTTCCCCTTTCCCTGACATTCTACATTTCTAAGGGCAGGGATCGTTCATGCATACAATGCCATCACCTCTTCCTGCTTCCGCCTGACCTTCAGGAAAAGCTTTGCCATTAAGAACGTGTCCAACTGTCCATGTTGTTTCTCAGAGTTCATGGAATGAGGAGGGAAGCGTTTTTTACATTCCAAAACCCTCAAGGGGAAGATCTAGGGGGCATGGAGAGCTGCAACAGTGAGGGAGACACAGCAAATTGCTTTACCATAGGTTGAGCAACACCATCCTATACAACCTCAAGAGCTAGCACATTTGCAAAGCTAAGCAGGGTCCGGTATGGTTTCAAATTGGATGGGGGACCGCATGCTGCATTGCAGGGGTGGACTCGATGACCCTTGGGGTCCCTTTCCAACTCTAAAATTCTATATTCTATTATACATGAGAACAGTCTGCTGATTCAGGTCTCTGGCCCATCTAATCCAGCATTCTGTTCTCAGAATAAAACCAGGATAACAGCTTTATCAACGGGTAGTCTGGAGGTGCGCTGGGTTGTTGAGTTCCATTTCGTAGGGTAAAAGTTCAGGTAAAGGGACCCCTGACCATTAGGTCCAGTCGTGACCTACTCTGGGGTTGCGGTGCTCATCTCGCTTTATTGGCTGAGGGAGCCGGCGTACAGCTTCCAGCTCATGTGGCCAGCATGACTAAGCCGCTTCTGGCAAACCAGAGCAGCGCTCTGAAACGCCGTTTACCTTTCCGTCGGAGTGGTACCTATTTATCTACTTGCACTTTGAGGTGCTTTCGAACTGCTAGGTTGGCAGGAGCAGGGACCGAGCAACAGGAGCTCACCCCGTCATGGGGATTTGAACTGCCGACCTTCTGATCGGCAAGCCCTAGGCTCTGTGGTTTAACCCACAGCGCCACTCGCGTCCCATATATAGGCCTGAACTTAAAGTTATAGCATATCCTCTTTTTCATCTCCTTTAACAAGTCTACAACAACAACAACAACAACAAAAGACAAAGGGAACCCGGTTGTAAAACTAAATTGCATGGAGAAAACACTACATATGTTTCTCTATTACACAAACTAATACATATTATTTCTCTTTCATGATTTTGCAGCGAATGCATTCAAACAGGAAATGTTAATCCTGTTTACCTTATGCCTTCTGGCCTGGCTGTTTCCAAGTCAAATGTCCAGGAAGAGGAGAATGCCCAAAGGAATCTGCCTGCTTTTGAAGCTGCCTCCATGATATCGCTTGCAGCAAGCAGCTGTAGAACATTTATTGGTGGCTCACAAACATGTTGCACCTCTGGCTAAACCCAAAACATTTGAAGCATTGAAGAGAGAACACTTCTCAGACAGGAAATGTTAAATAGTTAATGGCTATTTATCTTTCCTCCCCCGCCCCCCCCCCCCAACTGCTTGGCATGGAATCTTACAACCCTGAGCTTTCTATATAATATAAAAAGTACACCTGTCATTTCCTGAGAGAACATGAAACTAAGACTTTGCAAAAACTAAACACAGCTGTGACAAATTGTCTCCATTTCCAAATGTAAAGATTTATTTATAGTGAATCATGCCTTGCAGACCACTCTTTCATGTGAAAGCACTTGGCATTTTTAAAAAATTAACATGATCAGAGAGGAATTATTACAGAAGAGAAAACAATGAATATGACACTATAACTGTCTGCATGGACTTTGACATAATACATTAACTTTGCCATTAATGCCAGGATCCATATTTAACGTAAGGTTGTTTTCCAGTATTTTAAAAACCTAGGGCAGTTCTCTTTTTTAAAAATCCTGCCTGAACAGATAATATTTTTTATTTGTTTGTTTTTTTACATAAATATTATACATCACAAGTATAACAGTTCCAAAGGAAGAAAAAAAGAGGGGGGAAAGGTTCTCTTGAACCTTCAGACCTCCCTCCCTCTCTCCATGGGTTCCATTTCTAAATTTTATTCCTGCATCTTTAACTGTAATCTATCTGTTATATATATATCCATAACATCCAAAGTTCATGTTACTTTACAAGTGTCATTGTATTCCTGCCAATGATTTCAGCTGCTTACAGTGGTCTCTCAAATATGTTAAAAAGTTATTCCAGTCTTTCACAAATACTTGGTCTTCCTGGTTTCTGATCTTTCCCATCAATCTTGCCATTTCGGCATATCCCACCAGCTTGGTCTGCCACTCTTCTCTGGTCGGTACTTTTTCTTCTTTCCAGAGTCTTACGCCATTTTATACTGGGGGACTGGGAATGGCAAATGGTGAGAGCTCTGCTGCAGTCATATCTTGGTTGTGGACTTCCCTTAGGCAACTGGTTGGCCACTGAGAAAACAGGATGCTAGACTAATATGCAGCTTTTGTCTGATCTCCTTGTTTCATGTTCATAAGATGCTACTGATATTGTACGTCCAACGTCTTATTCCACAACCAATGCCATTGGGCAAACTATAACTCTTCCCTGTTCTCCTACACCCTTGGCACCCAAAAAGAATCCTGTGTGCTATTTGCAGCGATTAATAATAAATAAATTTGTCTAGCCAAATCTTTTTGATCTGAATTTTTGTGTGCCTTGTTTGTACGAATTGGAGGAGAGGGACAAGCAAGGGTCTTTTCGCTTCTTCGTAGGAGAACACATGGCTTTCCATAATTAGATCGAATACAGTTTCAATCCTATAATTATGCCGCAATGAAACAATGCCAAGTTTGTTAAATGTTAAGCTGTTCACTGTTTTAAAATGCACTTTTTAAAACAGATGGTTTTCAGGCCTTTGGTTTTCTCTTCAAAACAGGAAAGTTGCCATTGCTTATCCAGGAGACATTCAGCTCTATTTCACTTCTTCATCCACCTCATGTTTTCCCGCCATTTTGGTGCTTACTCGGTGCCTGGCCACTGTGTGCATTTCCTTAACTTGGAAAAATGTGGGAGCAAATGGTAATATTTGGGGTGGTATTCCAGCATACAGAGTTATTTCTGTTTTTGTGTGGGAATCCTGGTGCTACAGGATAATGTATGTGCAGAAAGGGTACAGGAGTAGTGACATTGTCCAACAATGTTTGTTGTTGTGTCACACCATGGACACTGGTGTGAATGAAGTCTAGCGCAAGATGCTGGTATATTGGTAAACAAAAAACAAACAAAAAACCAGATCTATAATATAACAGGTACCATAATATGAAAAGAGTGTTAGAAAATGGAACAGAAACACTAGCTTCATAATTAGGAAAACGAATACAATATCTCCCATGTCTAAATGTGCCATGAGTTGCTTTGAGCATTCCTGTATGATCTCTCAGCCTAACCAGGCTCACACCAAAAAATAACAGAGAACTTTGAAGATTTACAAATCTATGAAGCTAAAGTAGTGCCAGCCCAATACATTCTTCTGTATGAGAGCCTGAGCAGAGTCATGTTCCCCACACCAAGTCAAGCTACATAACATACCAAAGGTCATCCACATTATTCTGATATTTGAGACAGAAAACCCTCACAAGCATCCTCTTTCCTCCAGCTGTAAAAAGGCAATGGCCACAAATGAAATAACTAGCACTTTCCTGCCCTTTCATGACCCCCAAAATCTGCTGCCTGAGGTTGTCATTTTATCCTACCTAGCGGTATGGTTGGCTCCTTCCATTTGTTCCAGAGAGTAAATGAACTTTCCTAAGTAGGGTAGTGGTGTGTCCTACTTTACAGAGGACACTCCTCCATTTCAAGGACCATCTGCTCCAAATCCAGTATAAACATAAAGAACCATAAGAAGGGAGAGGACTTTGAGGTTGCCCATCAGTGGGTAGCAGACTGAGAAGGCATAAGGAAAAAAGGCCCAAGGGTTCTTAGCATATCTGGACTTGAGTAAAAATGGGGTCAGAAGGGAAGCATGGAAGCCAGGCAGACCCTGAGTGTGACATAAAATTCAACTAGAGTTGCCTGGCCTAATACTGTAAATCTAAGAACTGCATTGCCTACTGTACAGCAGCTTTACATTGATGGCTTGTAGAAGTCAGCCTAGATCTTGAGTGTCCTTGAACACTTGGTAGGAGGGAACAATTCACAGCTTAATCAGGAATCAAGAATCCAGACAGATAAGACAGGGCCCCACATGTGATTTGTTTGTAAACACCCTTCTGGGGGAAAAAATAATTCCAGTTGGTGATCATTTTTATCTGCAGTCTAGACAAGATTGGTGTCCCAGAAGAGCAGGCTGTTCAGCCCTTGCAGTATAGAGGTAAAGGTAAAGGTAAAGGGACCCCTGCCCATACGGGCCAGTCTTGCCAGACTCTAGGGTTGTGCGCTCATCTCACTCTATAGGCCGGGAGCCAGCGCTGTCCGCAGACACTTCCGGGTCACGTGGCCAGCGTGACAAGCTGCATCTGGCGAGCCAGCGCAGCACACAGAAACGCCGTTTACCTTCCTGCTGGTAAGCGGTCCCTATTTATCTACTTGCACCCGGGGGTGCTTTCGAACTGCTAGGTTGGCAGGCGCTGGGACCGAATGACGGGAGCGCACCCCGCCGCAGGGATTCGAACCGCCGACCATGCGATCGGCAAGCCCTAGGCACTGTGGTTTTACCCACAGCGCCACCTGTGTCCCTACACCTTGCAGTATAGAAGGAAGCCCCAAATTTCAAGAAGATAAGGCACGTCTTAAGAAATAGAGTTTCCCAAAAAGAAACGTTGACAGTTACTAACAGCTACATACTGAGAACAAAGCCTTGTTAACAGTCTAATGTGGTTATTATTCTTTGCTGATTGATTCAGGTCAGGGCTGGCGTCAGCACTTGGCATCTTTGGGCAGCTGCCAGGGTCCCAGCCTCCTGGCAGGAACCACTGCTGATACCTAGCCTGTTCTGCCTATTATTTTAACCCTTTGGCCTGGCCAGGTAGCTGGATCCTGCCACCCTTTTAATAGCTCCAGATGTGGCTATTGTGCAATTCCTGGGAGGACACCTTTCTTTTTTTTAAAAAAAAAGGTTTGCCCACTGCTCAATTGATTCCTGTGCACATGCCCCATTTCTACAAAAGTAACACATTTGAATCAACTAACTGGAAAGCAAAACAAGGCAAAAGAGAACACCTAAGTGGTGTAGATGGTAAGAAGTGGATTTGTCTTCAGCTTCAACTGCAAATGTCAGGTCTGAATGGAGAAAACATGGATTCCAAGCAAGATCCATCACAAATGTGGGCAAGTCCTCTAACACTTCAACAGGGTTTGAGACAGGTGCATATTTCTGCAGAAAAGTTAAATAATACAGACATGTTAATTGATCATTTCCCTATATGGACCACATTTACATTGCCTTGGGTTAAAAGACAGGAGAACAGGTATCTATGTATTTTAGTTAGTTCTTTTCTATACCCTAAACTAGCCAGTCTGGCTTCAAAAACCATGGGGTGCAACAAACAATGAGTTTAATGTGTAATGAAAGACCAAGGAATTGGGGGGGGGGACGACACACACACTAGGGAATCTAAGTTTATCCATTCTAAAGTCAACTTCCTGGCAAATAGAAGGGGAAGAGATGGAGGCAGCGAGAGATTTTACTTTCTTGGGCTCCATGATCACTGCAGATGGTGACAGCAGTCATGAAATTAAAAGATGCCTGCTTCTTGGGAGAAAAGCAATGACAATCCTAGACAGCATCTTAAAAAGCAGAGACATCACCTTGCCAACAAAGGTCCATATAGTTATAGCTATGGTTTTCCCAGTAGTGATGTATGGAAGTAAGAGCTGGACCATAAAGAAGGCTGATCATCAAAAAACTGATGCTTTTGAATTATGGTGCTGGAGGAGACTCTTGAGAGTCAAGTCCCATGGACTGCAAGAAGATCAAACCTATCCATTCTTAAGGAAATCAGCCCTGAGTGCTCACTGGAAGGACGAGCCTCACTGAAGATGAGGCTCCAATACTTTGGCCACCTCATGAGAAGAGAAGACTCCCTGGAAAAGACCCTGATGTTGGGAAAGATTGAGGGCACAAGGAGAAGGGGATGACAGAGGACAAAATGATTGGACAGTGTTCTTGAAGCTACCAACATGAGTTTGACCAAACTGCAGGAGGCAGTGGAAAACAGGAGTGCCTAGCGTTCTCTGGTACATGGGGTCACGAAGAGTTGGACACAACAAACAACTAAACAACAACAAAACTCAACAAAACAGAGTTGCTAATGGCATGTCCCATCCAGGAAATTTCATTAGAGAAATAAATAAAAGTGAGAGATCTGTGGTGCAACAGTATTGTCCCACCATTAAATGAGTTATTTGAACATGAGATTCTCAGAACTATTTCAGAGGGCCAGATCAATTTCTTGAACACCATTAACTGGGAGTAAGTAAAGTGTTCTCTGTCAGTCTTATGTTTTTTGTAATCTGAAGATGGTTTTCTGTAGTCTGCAGTACAGGAACAAATTGGAAGAGTTCAAAATTGGCACCACATAGCACCAGCATTTCTGTATTGTTGTGTTTCCATGGTCACAATCAGGCAGGTAGCACAGAATGGCTTTGTAAGGTGCTTTCAGTTCTAGGTCATGCTGCCTCCTGACATCACCTTACAATGTACCTGTAGCCAGATTTCTATATGATTTGCTTCATCCTGGATCACCTTGCTGACCCCGTGGACTATGCTGAAAAAAATGTGTAAGAACTCTGCAGAAATTCTTAAGACCTTTTCTGTTTTGAGAAGAGCTACTTTTTAGAGAACATGTAACATATCTGTGGCTCAATTCCTCTAGAAGGCATAGAAGCAGGGTCAACGAATGTTCATTGGCTGGATTGAGACAAAAAGACACTGGTTACTTTGAGCCACGATTCCAGTGACCGTAGGAGCATACGAAGTTGCCTTGTACTGAGTCAGACCATTGGTCCACCTACCTCAGTTATGTCCACACTGACTGGCAACAGCTCTCCAAGATTGTAGACAGGGGTCTTACCCAGCCCTACCTGAAGACACTGAATATTGCGCCTGGGACCTTCGGCCTGTGAAGCAAATGCTGTGCTACTGAGCTGAGGCGACAGGCACAAAAAGAGATGGTGTCAAGGAGCTCCCTGTATGACTTAGAACAGGATCCATGAGTAAGGAAGTACTTCAGACCTTCTACATCCATGATTTGGAGGGTGGATGGATGGATATGGTGATGATGAAACTTAACACCCTTGTCCCTACTCTCCCTGCTCATGCGTCATTTCTACACATGAACATACAGTGGTACCTCAGATTACATACGCTTCAGGTTACATACGCTTCAGGTTACAGACTCCGCTAACCCAGAAATAGTGCTTCAGGTTAAGAACTTTGCTTCAGGATGAGAACAGAAATCGGGCTCCGGCGGCGCTGCAGCAGCAGGAGGCCCCATTAGCTAAAGTGGTGCTTCAGGTTAAGAACAGTTTCAGGTTAAGTACGGACCTCTGGAACGAATTAAGTACTTAACCTGAGGTATCACTGTAATGCCCAAATCAGGCCATTGTAATTTCTCTAGTAAACAATGAAAGGGATCATTGTTTTCTACCACCTGCTCAACATCTACAGGTTTTCCTCCAAAGAGAAAAACAAGCACATGAACTTCTGCTCCATGATGACACATGCTCTTATGGAACAATCTGATTCAAAGGCTGAACCTCCTGCTGGAAAAGCCATTCCTTGGAGAGAAGATGAGTTCTTCTCTTTGGGGTCTTTGTTTTCAAGGGAGAAATATGGAATTAATAAACTCCATGTAATTACCTACACAACCAAGTAGTAGGGGCTGCTTAATGGATGCTGCCATTCCCAATTAACCAGATGTTTTAAGTCCAAAAGGAACTGGTAAGCAACCCAAATGGGTACACATGTTACCAATTAGTATGTCCAATGGGGCTGGAATGAAAGCATGCCTTTAAGCTTTGATTTTATTCTCTCATTAGCTCCAGACAATTTTGTAAATTAAAGCAGAGGACACCCCCACCCCGCACAAACTACCCCCTTATAAATGAGGAGGCCTAAGGCGTTGTTTTTACATTTCAGTAGCTGAGTGTCTCAAAGCTTCACATGAATGTTCCTGTGGAGCTTTTAAGACACCGGTAATTGACAGTTCCTGTCTGCTCTCTTTAGCCTGTGCAATCAAGTTAATTTGTGCTGGTTTCAAGCTGCAAGGCATATTTATGGCCATTTAGGACTATGGGTCTAGCAGACCATTATGTGTTGCATATACTATGTCAGGAGCCCACGGGAATTAAGAGGTTTCTGCACAATGCCAAGGCAGAGGATAATCTTTTTACCATAGCCAAATCACAGCCAAAGACTGAGAAATCAAGTTGCCATAAACCATAATTCCATATTAAGCTGATTTTTAAAAGTTTAGGTTGAGAGGTTGTGGCTGAACAGGGATTTGAACTTGTTTCCTCTACATCTCAAGCCATCACTTCATCCACTCTGACCCAATGTGCACAATTAGGTACCCATTACTGTATGAATGTTTAAATATGACTCTCTTTCAAGGTGGCCTCATCTGAGTCTGTGGACACGGGAACTATGATTCCTTTGTGAATATTAGCAGACATTTTCCATAACAGTGTCTGAATGGAATGGTACTGCATGATGGTGCAGATACCTGTAAGTTAATCCAGAATGTAGACCTAATTCTTGAGGAAGGAAGGGGAATAAGCTCAGTGGTAGTGCACCTGGCTTTCATGAAGGAGGTACTATCCCTGGCATTTCCAGGTAGAAGTGGGAGAGGCCCCTGCCTGAACTCCTAGAGAGGCACTAAGCCAGGGGTCAGCAACCTAAGGCCCATGGGCTGGAAGCAGCCTGCGGAGGTTGTATGAATGGCCCACGAGCCACCCCTGAACTGAGCTGCCCACTCTCATGCTGCACTAAACTGGTGTGGCACGGCATGGGGACCAGCTTCTGTGGTGCCAAAAATTGCTCCTGCGCAGACGCCGAAAATTGTGGGCACACACACGATACGGCCCACGGAGGGATCTCTGCGGGAACGATCTGGCCCAGGCAAGATAAACCTTGCTGACCTCTGGTCTAAGCCAACTTTGCATTCTCCTCAGTAGGCAGTAAATGTGTGTCTAGACTGGCCTATTACAAGTAGAGATTCACAAAATGAAATAATCCCCAATGAGGAAAGGATATACACATTATAAGTTTTCATGTGGGCAGATTTCTGTAGAGCTGCGTCCCCTCATTGGAGCCCCAGATGCAGCTCAGATGCAGGGGAGGACTTCACCGTTGTGTGTGTGTGTGTGTGTGTGTGTGTGTGTGTGTACCAGCCGCCATCCAAAAATGGCTTTCAGGGTGGTATACAAAGACATTTTTTGAATGCAAACACAGGAATATAAAACATAACCAACAGCACACTAAAATTAAGAGGGACAAAACCATTTAACCAGCTTAAAAAAAAGACCATAATCTAAAATGCCTGAGCAAATCCAAAGGTTTTAAGCTAGCGCCAGAACTTGCACCCCATTTTCTTGAAGTTGAAGCACCTTGTGTTTTCAGTGTTCCAAAATACTTAGCTTCATAACCTGCAGTTGCTTAAAGAAACCTCCCCTTTCAAGCTCTTTGGGTGGTGAACAAATGCTGGACCCTCGGCAATCCCAACAGCACCCCAGGGGACTTGTTGCTGTGCCCAGCCTAGGAGAAGCACCTGGGTGTGACAATACCTGGCTCCTTGGGCAAGTTGTGCTGATACTAATCTGAGCAAGCAAAGGCAATTTCTTATAAAGTATGAGAGGCTGGGAAGGAAGCGAAGCCTTTAAGAAAATGAAGTACCAACAGCCTGTGTTGGGCTTTATATAGCACCTGTTCATTGTCCTGGTATCTAAGCACTGAACAAAGACCCAGATGAAAAGCAAGAGGCCTAGAAAGGTATTTCGTGACATGACATTCATATTCTCATCTAGCAGTGACCTTTCCCAGGGACCTTGTCAGCCAAGAATAAAAGGAAGAAGTTCCTGTACAAGTGAAAACTGCGGCCCCAGAGAATAGTTTGTGGGTGAGGGGAGTGAAAGGAACAAGCCAATGGGAAGGCAGAAGAAAGAAGCATAGAACAGCAGAGTTGGAAGGGACCACGAGGGTCATCTAGTTCAACCCCCTGCAATGCAATAATCTTTTGCTCAGTGTGGAGCTCAAACCCACAACCCTGAAATGAAGAGTCTCATGCTCTACTGACTGAGCTACCCAAGCTGGGAGGGAAGGAAGGAAGGAAGGAAGGAAGGAAGGAAGGAAGGAAGGAAGGAAGGAAGGAAGGAAGGAAGGAAGGAAGGCTATTGTTTTGTTTTTTAAAGATAGGTAAAGGTAAAGGGACCCCTGACCATTAGGTCCAGTCGTGGCCGACTCTGGGGTTGCGGCACTCATCTTGTTTTACTGGTTCAGGGAGCTGGCATACAGCTTCTGGGTCATGTGGCCAGCATGACTAAGCCGCTTCTGGCGAACCAGAGCAGCGCACGGAAACGCTGTTTACCTTCCTGCCAGAGCGGTACCTATTTATCTACTTGCATTTTGACGTGCTTTCGAACTGCTAGGTTGGCAGGAGCAGGGACCAAGCAACGGGAGCTCACCCCGTTGTGGGGATTCGAACCGCCGACCTTCTGATCGGCAAGTCCTAGGCTCTGTGGTTTAACCCACAGCACCACCTGTGTCCCCTTTTTAAAGATACCAGAGGAAAATATAACAGGATACTGCAATCAAAAAAGGGCTACCAAAATGAAGGGAATGGAAGAACTCCACTATGAGGAAATGTTGCAATATTTGGGGATTTTTAGTATAGAGAAAAGGAGAATTAAAATGATATTTATAGAGGTATATAAAATTATGCATGGTGTGGAGAAAGCGGATTTTTTTCTCTCCTTCCCTCACAACACAAGAGCTCAGGGACATCAATTCAATCTAAATTCACACACTGGGAGAGCCAGTGTGGTGTAGTGGTTAAGAGCGGTAGTCTGCTAATCTGGGGAACCGGGTTCGCGTCTCCGCTCCTCCACTTGCAGCTGCTGGGTGACCTTGGGCCAGTCACACTTCCTTGAAGTCTCTCAGCCCCACTCACCTCACAGAGTGTTTGTTGTGGGGGAGGAAGGGAAAGGAGAATGTTAGCCGCTTTGAGACTCCTTAAAGGGAGTGAAAGGCGGGATATCAAATCCAAACTCTTCTTCTTCTTCTTCTTCTTCTAAATGTTGGAAGATTCAGGACAAAGGAAACTACTTATTCACATAGCCCATATTTAAAATTCTGGGATTTGCTCTCACCAAAGGTAGTGATGACCATCACCATGGATGGCTTTAAAAGAGAATTAGACAAATTCATGGATGGCTATGTTCTACCTCCACTGCCAGAGGCACTATGCCTCTGAATGCCAGGTGCTGGGAAGCACAATTTGGGGACAGTTCTGTTGTGCTCAAGTCCTGCTTTAAGGCAGCAGTTGGCCTCCATGAGAACAGGATGTTGGACTAGATGGGCCATCAGCCTGATCCAGCAGGACTGGCCTTATGTTCTTAAGATGATAACAAAAAATTGTCTCCATTTTTAAGGGGCTGGGGGCAGTGAAATCTTTATATATTTAGACATTTGCTGCGTCGCTTGTAGATTATGATATGAAGTACCATTTCTGGACAAACTGGAAAATATATAGAGGCTGCCTGAACTCCCAAGTGTTGCTTGAAAGGCAGCTTGTACCTTTATTGTACAAAGGTAGAATATAGATTCATTGCTCTGCACACTTTTGCCTTTGGCCCCACCTGCCACTGACTTATGGTCCCCAGAATGTTATCCAGAAGGTGATGAAAAGAAGAAAGGGTTCTTCCTCACTCCTGTTGAAAAGGAACAATTCATATAAACTAGTAAAGTTGGTCTCAGCATGGGCTGACAATACTTTCTCCTGGTTTTGCTCTCCACAAGGGTAGGAGGTGGGACAGTCATGCTCGCTGGGAAAAGTACCGCAGACCCATATGTGGGAGGGGAAATCCAGTCTTAAAACAGCACCCTGGATTCATGCTTGCTGATTCATAACTTCCTACATGCATTTAAAAAACCAGTTCAGCCATTTCCAAGAGATGCAGGCTAACAACAACAAAAAGTGAGATGAAAAATTCAGGCACCATTTAGTTCCTTTCTTCCCATGTATTTTTTTTTGGGGGGGAAGAAAGGACATCTCTTTGGTCTAAGCTTTGCAGGACAATCCAAATGACAGCCAGAGTTCAAACAAGAGCAGCTCTAGGAGTGCTCATGAACCTTCAGCATGTGGAGATATTTAAGATACTACTCCAAAATCCCACAAACTCCCTAGACACAATCAAAAAACAGTGGGAGAATGACATAGGCTATGAGATTAACCCCACTGAAAGGACCAGAATGTGGTCTAAACCCCCCTTTAAATTCATATCAACGAAAAGAAAAGAACTCACTCTGAAACTCACCTACAGAAAACTAGTGCTGATGAGCCCAGGAACCTCACCAAAATGCTGGCGAGGGTGCACCTCCACAAGCACATACCTCCACATGTGGTGGGAGTGCCCCAAAATCCAACTATTCTAGAAAACAACCATACGAGAAATATGTAAAATAACCAAGCAAGTATTAGAAATCACCCCAGAATTGGCCTTACTAAACATCTTCCAAGACAATAATGCCCACTTACACCACAAAGAACTCATAACCCACCTACTTTCAGCAGCCAGAAACATCATAGCCAGACACTGGAGAGACCTGTCAGGAGTAAGCATGGGCAAAATGAGATCTAATAGGGTTAAGTTGCAGAATGCTAAATTGCTGTTGAGTATTAGGAGAAACTTCTCAATGGCAAAAGCAGCTGGATAATGGGATACCTACCTAGAGATGTGGTGAGCTCTCCTTTTCTGGAGGTCTTCAGGCAGAGATTGAACATACATCTCTTGTGGGAAGCACTAGGTCTGATTTTGCTGTGTTGAGCAGGTGGTTGGATTAGATGGTTGGTCTAGAGCAGTGTTTCCCAACCTTGTGCCTCCAGCTGTTTTTGAACTACAACTCCCATCATCCCTGACTAGCAAGACCAGTGGCAAGGGATGATGGGAATTGTAGTCCAAAAACAGCTGGAGGCACAAGGTTGGGAAACACTGGTCTAGAGGACCCCGTCCAGCTCTATGATTCTATGAACATAGGCCAGGAATGGGGAACCTCTGACCTTCCATATGGTGTTGGACTCCAAACCTCAACACCCCCAGCTAGAATGGTCAATAGTCAGAGGTGATGGGACTGGGTAGTCCAACAACATCCAGAGGACCACAGGTTCCCCATCTCTGTAGAGCAACACAATGCCAAATGCTAAGCTTTGTGAGATACAGTATATTTACAGAAGTAAAATAGAATGGTCTTCAACAAACTTAATCCTCAGGCTGTGTACACATTACCAGCTTAAAATGCAGCTAGGTCATTCTTTGGATCAATATGGATTAAAGTTGGCTTGGGGTGAACTGCATCAAAATGCAGTATTTCGCAATAAAAATGGTCACATGGCTAATGTTGCGCATCCACCACTTTCCAAACCAGGGGTGGGATGCAGAGGAAATAGGGGTGTATACGCACAGCAGACGTAAGAGAGAAAATTTTCTTTCCAAAGCATTTGCATATCTTACTGTCTTCTTGCTATGCATCTGAAAATGAAAACAAATGAACTGCACTTCGGCTTCATCTAAAGGTACCATTCGTTTTTATAATGGTTCCAGAGCCTGGAAAAAACCCATTAACTTAATTGTAACTTGTTCCGCCCCCTTACTTTTTCTTGTAGCAATAAGAGGACATATGAGAAAGTTTTTTTAAGTGTCGCATTTAAGCGCTCATATCAGATCTGAGGCTGCAGCCTTGTTTTCAGTTCTGAGAACATAAGTCCCTGGAAACCCATTACTGTATTATGTAATCTAGGTATAAGGTACCCCAACCAATCATACCGCTATATTGCCTTGGGGAAATGATGTATTTTCGTGAAGCTGAGCCATGGAACACTTTCTGGGGTCATTTGTGTCCTCAGAAATATTGGAGGAATCTCAAACAGCGTGCACCCTTTGCCTCCATCATTGCTCAGAGCCGAGTATTTAGAATGGCGCTGCCCACTGTGTGAAATGTTCTCCTTCCAGTTATTAGATCTTCAGTTTCCAGTATTTTCTGTCATTTTCTTAAGCTTATAAACATTGCACGTTTTGGGGTATATGGGGTGCTAGGGGAGGGGTAGTACCTCTGATGGGGGACACGTCATGCATCTTCTGGGGTAGTTTGTTCCCCTTTGATCCTCACCCTGCACTCAGCTCTCACCTGTGGGGCCTAGAAATTGTCAGCATGCGACAGTAGCCACAGCCTGTGAAAACAGCTTCAACTGGCCACCTCAGCAGGTGAGGGTAGCCGATGGGTCTCAAACCCTCAGTGAGTTTGGAACTTGCCCTGCATTTGAAGACAGGCTCTGGCAGATTGAGTAGACGAGACTAATAGTGGGTCCAACGGTCAAGAAGGTGGCTTGTACAGAGAAATGAGGGGCAGATAGGGATTGTCAACCTGGGAAGATAGTCCATCTAGGAGAAGGAGAACTCTGATCCTAAACCTCTGCTGCCTTGCAGGATATCTTCGGGAGAAGAGTAAACCCGACACAAATCCAGAGTCCCTAAGACGGTTAGATGGTGCCTTGTACACCAACTGCCAGCAACTCCTGCAGTCAAGCTGGTGCCAAATGTATTGCTCTGCTTTCCTTTGGACCACAGCAGAGAGGCTGAGGGGGGGTCTTGTCATCTGGGCAGCCCAGGACCTCCAGACACATTGCCCAGGCCAGCACCCTGGGAAGGTCACTTTGGTGCTGCTAATGCGGTGGTTTGACTTCACCCCCGGAGGCGCACTCCATTGTCTCTCAAGGCAGACGGATGCCAACAACATTCAATGTTCTACAAATCTGATGCACCACTTTGGGGTTTTCCTAAATATTAAGCAGCTTATAAACACTTGTAAATAAAGAATGAATGAAAAAGAAGCATTTGCCTCTAGGCAACCTTCCAGGAGCTGCATGCCCACGGTGGCCATGGGAGTCAGAGGCAAGGGTGCGCAGAACACAGAGTGTACATTTCAGCTCCACATACCCTCTCTATCCTCCATCCAAACAAGGAACAGACTTTATCAGACAAATTCTAGCCAGGCAAAAACACTTGGGGTGGGACGCAAAGCCAGTGAGGGCTGTGGCCTCGGGAGAGATCCAAGGGAGATGGAGGGCCATTTTTCTCTCCCACGTCTGAGGTTCCCTGTCTCTGAGCTAGGCAGACTGTGGTTTGATTCTGTATAAGAAAACTCCCTACATCGCACCAAAGTACCGTATTCCCCTTCCGAACACCCTGTTACTACACTGCTTAGCATTTGGGAAGCCATGAAAGGCACCAGAGAAGGAGAATCTCAGGTTTCACGTCTCCTTCTGTTTCCATGGACACCGTTTTCTAATTCTGTGGTGGATGTGTTTAAATCTCCCAACCTTGTTAATTCTGCTCTAGGAGCTTTTTTGCTTAATATTTTGCGCAAATGCCCTGAAATAGTTTGGCATCAGCAAAGAAAGTAAACAAAAATAGAAGATAAAGCACTTCTTCCAAATATGTTCAAGTGGGCAAGGTGGTGAAGATGAATGGGAGACACAAAAATCCTTAATCATCCTCGTGACTCTCAGAGAAGCAGTCCAGGCTAGAACAGTCTGGATAGCTCAGTTGATTAGAGCATGGTGCTGATAATGCCAAGGTTGCAGGTTCAATCCTTGTATGGGACAGCTGCATATTCCTGCATTGCAGGGGTTTGACCAGATGATGCTCAGGGTCCCTTCAAACTTTACAATTCTATGATCTAGGGCACCAGAATCTCTTCAAACAATACGAATGCCATGAGTCTTTTGACTGCTTTACAAAAGTTGGTTGTCATCCAAATCACGTCCCTTCACCTTGCTGTGGCGCAGGTCCATTCCTGGCTTTGGCTCTATTCTTCCCAGTTCCTGTCTTCTCCCTTCTGGACACAAGGTAACTCCACCACATAACTAGCATCAGTTGTCACTTTAGTTTGATCAATCAAATTTTGCCATGAAGGTTTTGCGCCGCTCTCACAAAAAAGCAAATAGCACAAGCTGGGAGGCCTGGTAATTATTGGTCGGGGTAAATCTACCGTATTTTTCGCTCCATAAGACGCACCTGACCATAAGGCGCACCTAGTTTTTAGAGCAGGAAAGGGAGAAAGCCCCGTTTTGTGCAGCTTCTTTTGCAAAGGGGAAAAGCCCCTTTTTTTGAGGATCAGCTCAAAGTTGTTGAGCTTACTTTGCAAAGGGAAAAAAATCCATGTTTTATGGGGTTCAACTCACAGTTCTGCAGCTTCTTTAGGAAAGGAAAGGAAGCCATTTCTACAGCTTCCAGACAGATAATCTAATCAGCCAGTCACATGTCACTGGGAAAACAAACAGCCTTCAACAATGGAGGCCTGGGCAAGGGGGCAGAGCCAGTAAGGGAGCCAGCGATAGACCACATGTTCGCTCCATAAGACGCACAGACATTTCCCCTAACTTTTTAGGAGGAAAAAAGTGTGTCTTATGGAACGAAAGATACAGTAACCACTTCTGTGAACCTACGAACATAAAAAGCCCTGCTTCACTATGCCAGAGACCCATCTAATCCAGAATCCTCTTCTCAGAGTGGCTAACCAGATGCCTGTGAGAAGCCTGCAAGCGGGGGGCCCAACTTGAATTAAATGTTGGGTGGCAGGTAAGCCCTATGCTGCATAATCGACCAGAAGACATGGCACATGCAAACCATTTGAATGGGGGAGGGCAGCCCCCTCAAATATTATATTGGGGGGGGCGGGGTGGTGAAAGGACCTTGGCCCCTGGGAGTTGGCTCCCATGCCTGCAAGTAGCCCCTGAGAGTCTCTGCCCTCTCGCCTCTTGTGATTCCAGGCAACGGGCATTCAAAGGCACCCTCTCCAACAGTGGAGAGAGAACAGAAACCGTCATAGCTAGTTGCCATGGTGAAAAGCTCTCTTCTGAAGCTAGTATTTACTGGGGGAGGGAGTGCTTGGATGTCAATGAGGGATTTCCTCTGAATGCAGAGCTACAGGGGATTTTCCCTCAGGGCTTCAGCAAGGGAGGAAAGGGCCAAATTTCCCTTCCATACCTGCTGCACTCCTAATAAGTACTAACTCTTGATGCTGCCTGTGTTTGGTGATGGTAGCCCCAGAGGAACTCTGCACTTTAGAGGCATTAATCCACAAACATAGTTTGGCCATTAAGTTCTTCATGGCAGAGCTCCTCTTCCCCGCTTTCCCTAGAACCTCAGCCAAGGATTAGTTCCTTGGCTCACCAGAGCATTTCCTTTTGGCCAGAGGCTTCCTGTCTGGCATCACAATCTGCCTTCCGTATCCCGGGGCTGGAGGCTCCTCGGCTGGTTCTCTCTCTCTGCCAACTGGCTGCCTGTGTTTGCTTTCCTTCCTCTCCTGTCTTCCTTGCCTCGTAGCTTCCCCTGGGTTCCTTTCAAAGCCCCATCTGCTAGAGCTGTGGCGTGAGTCATCAGGACAGAGGAAGCTCCTTATATACTGTCAGATGCATTGCTCCATCGAGCTCTGCACCCTCTACACGAACTGGCAGCAGCTCCAGGATTTCGGACTGAAGCCTTCCTCAGCTCTGCCAGGAGATGCTGGGGATTGAACCTGAGACTTTCTGTTTGCAAACCCACTGCTCTGCTGCAGAGCCACAGCCCTTTCTCAAAAACATCTGCTTCCACAAATAGCCTTGGACTGTTGCCCCGCAGCTCATGCTTTGAACAGTCCTTGCATTTGCCCAGTTTGCTTTTATATCAGGGGAGCTGTGTTAGGAATTAAGCAGGCTCTGCAGTTGGAAAGCAAGGGTCTGGATTGGAACAGCAGCTGGGGAAAGGTGTGCTGGCCCATCCTCCAATTCCATTTCTTCCACTCTTCCATTTACTAGTTTAAACTAGTTTATTCTCTTGTTTATTTGCCCTGATTAGGGGTAGGGTGGGAATACAGGCCCCTTCACACACACCCCTACACACCCCTTCAAACAAGGTAAACAGAGACAGGGGCAACACTCCGAGATCCGCCATCACTGATTCACTCTCCATCTGAAAGCCAGCTGGGAACATTTGGGGCATGTTAGAATGAATGGCCTCTGTCAGAATTAAACTTTCCACTCACCTTGCCAGAATTTCATACCCACAGGAACAAGAGGGCCTGACACACTTGGTTAGATCTACTGTCCTGCAATGGTTTCGTATCTGATCAGGAGAAAACTATCCACAGCAGATACAGTGTTTGTTTTCTGCATCGCATCGTTTATATGCAGACAGCGCATTCGAAGCATCAGAGACCTCCTGCAATTTCAAAAGACCATAAACACCATTTGCAAAGAGAAGTGTTCACTGTTAAATTCCTCTATCTCTGGCAGAAGGCGGCAAAGCCCTTCTGTTTTCTTAGACAACCTTTCTTTTTCTGCTCCTGTCACTAGAAAAAAAGAAAAAAATGTTTAAGGAAAGTAAAAGGGATGTAGCTCAGCAGTAGAGCATCTGATTGCATGCAAAAGGTCCCAGGTTCTATCCCTAACATCTTCAGGAAGGGCCGGGAATGTCTCCAGTTTGAAACCCTGTAGAGTTGCTACTAATCAGTGCAGACAACTGAGTGAGAGGAACTCATTGTGCAGGGTAATGAAAGTTTGCCAGAAACTTAGTATTCCATGGGCAACCGTGGAAGCACATCACCACCCTGTAGGCCTGGAATGGTCATCTGGAAGTCAGCATGAAGAGAGCTTTGCTCCCAAGTAAAAATGGGTGAAAAAAGTGAAGGACCCCTAAACGGTTAAGTCCAGTCAAAGGCAACTACGGGGTTGTGGCGCTTCAGGTCAAGGGAGCAGGCATTTGTCCACAGACAGCTTTCCAGATCATGTGGCCAGGATGACTACGCCGCTTCTGGCACAACGGAGCACCGTGATTGAAGCCAGAGGACACGGAAACACCGTTTACCTTCCTGCCACAGCGGTACCTATTTATCTACTCACCCTGGTGTGCTTTCGAACTGCTAGGTTAGCAGAACCAGGGACAGAGCAACAGGAGCTCACCACCATCGAGCAGATTCGAACCGCCAACCTTCTGATCGGGCAAGCCCAAGAGGCTCAGTGCTTTAGACCACAGTGCCACCCACATCCCAAGTACCTGCATGTGGAATAGACCCCAAGCCTTTTGCTTGCTTCAGTCCCAAAATATTTGCTTCAGCATCTATAATACTTGAGAGAGAGAAAGAGGGAGGGAGGGAGGGAGGGAGGGGGAGAAGAGCTCCCCTATCATTAAACAGCTAGATTTCCTAACAAGCTCTATGATAATATGCCAAAATCCTTGGGATTTCAAGCATAAAAGCATCCTCTGAAGGCAAACCTCGTCACCATGGTGTTCCACAAGTGGTAGGAAGTTCCAAGAGCAAGCTTAGTTCATTTCCCTCTGGTGACATCACCAGTAGTGTAGAGTGTATTTTGAAAAATGGGTTTTTTATGGTGCCCACAACAGTTTCTTAGACCTCCAGCTATACTCCTGAGCTCAAAAACGTTTGGGGGTCCTGCACTGCACACATGACATGGGGATGCTGTATAAAAATAAAAATAAAGCCTTCCAGTCCAGAATGTCACATCTGGAACTGCTTACCATGTGGCTCATTGTCGTCATCTTGCGAACCTTTTACACTCCTGCCAGATGCTCCTAAAAGTCCCACTCAGTATGGAAGTGGGTCACGTAAATTCACAACGTGGCAGCAGTCACCCATGGGATGATGGAGATGATTTTGTCAACTTTGTAACACCGAAGTCCCTCAAAGCCACTTGCCTAATAGGTACCCGCCTCCTCAGCTGTGTCCCATGTAAATAAACCAGGGGAGTCTAGAATATACGTCGATGAGTATCAGCTAGGTAAAAGCACACTAATTCGCCTCCATTACCAAATTTGTTCATTAAAAAATGATGAAACGGCAAGCAGAGTCGTGACAGTTTGGCACAATGTGGGTGATCAGCCTTTAGCAGCCTCCAGCTACAAATAACACTCTTCAGGAGCGCTCTCCCTTAGATGGAGAGAAGAGAGACAATCACTTTTCTGACACCTTGGAATAAAATTAGATCCCAGGATTGCAGATAAAAATAGACTGAACAAATGCACAAGAATCTGGGAACTGAGTTACTGTCTCGTTGACGAAGGATATACACAGTCGTGCCTGACAAGTGTTGTGTTCAAAAATTGAAGGCTCAGATTTTGGGGAAGTGAAAGTCACTGGGGCGGGGAGCACCAAAAGCCCATCACTTCCTAATGCTTAGTAAGTGTTGTCAGAACTGATAGCACTACCATAGTTCTGTGGGGCAGGTGCTGCATCCCACAGCCTTTTTGCAAGAAAAGATGTTGTTCTTTCGCTGGATCAGGATAAGCAATTATTTTAGGCTGCAGTCCGAACCCCACTTACATGGGAGTAAGCCTCAATGAAATGGTTAGGATTGTGCTGTTAATCAGTAAGAGGGTCACATCTTTGACTCCAAAGAAAGCAGGCTGTGGGGCTAAAAAGAAACATCATTTCAGACTGTGACAGTCTACGGGGCAGAGAGGTGTTAATCTGGATATGGGATGACACAGAGCCTGAGGAAACACAGTATTTTTTTCAGAATGCATAAGGAGGGGAATGTTAAAAGCAATGTTTAAAACAGGTTCAACCAATCAAAGGGGTTTCTAATAAAAGATATGCAATGGGACCAGCTTTCTCACTGCACTTTGTACCCTTCTTCTTCTTCTTTGGCAATCACTCATAGTCAAGTAAGATTGTCTTCCATGAACACGGTCTTAACAGTGAGTCCATAAGTGACGGTGGAGGCCGATTCTGGATCCACATGTCCTTCCACAGTGGGGACATAGGTTTCTAGGCAGGTGTTGATCATGGTGAGGGTTTGAGGTTTCTGGGTGGGAGCTGATCATGGTGAGGGTTTGCCAAACATGCCTTCCTCTTAGCATGTTTCTCCCTTTCACCCTGAGTTCAAGTGTCTTCAAAACCCATGACACCTTTGGTAAAGGCTCTTATCCAATTGGAGTGCTCACAGGCCAGTGTTTCCCAGTTGTCAGTGTTTATACTATGTTTTTTGAGATTTGCCTTGAAAGAGTCTTTGTACTCATTTCATACCTGAGTGGTGCATCTGCCTTGCCATTTCCACACAATGCCTACTGCCCTCTACAACACACCCTGGTTCCATCTCTGAGTGCTATCTCTGAGAGGTAGTGAACACTGCTACAAAGAGCCAACCTTGCCCACTTAATGTTCCTTGCATTGTCTTTGAGGTTAAGAGGAGGAACTGTGGGTGTGATTCCATCTGCCTCTCCATCCCACACAGTATATCATCTGGAAAGTGCTCCAGTGTGATGGAACAGACAGAAGGAGTCGGTGAATTTAAGCCAGCTACTTAGTCTCAGCACAAATAGCCTACATCACAGGGTTGTTTCGGAGAATAAAAATCAGGTTGGATCGTGTATGCAGCCCACTCTCTGGATTTGTTCTGTTTCAGTTGATTCACTTTGTATTGTTCTTTTTAATTATTATTTTGGAGAAAGGCCATTCATAAATACTTTAAATCCATCAATCAATCAATTAATTTCTTTGAAGAAAGAATGCAGTGAAAATGTAATAACTTAATAATACACTATTTAGAATTTCAGACCTGTCAGTCACCTCACTTTACGTACACTTGGATCTCTGTTGGACTGTTATTAAGTAGGTTGAAACTGTTTATTGATTATTATGCATGTTTTAATTGTATTGTATACTGTTCTATTGATGCATTATTATGGAAACAGTTTGGAGATCAATTTGTTAAAAAGCAGTATATAAAAGCCTCGAATAAATTAAATAAGTGGTCAGGAAACACATAAAGAAAATGGTTGTCCTTCAAAAAGTTGCAGTGGTGTATTTCATTTCTGGCCATTCTTCTGGTATTAAGAAGCGACCTAGTGGAAGACATAGCTAGTTTCACATTAGTAAATACATTGGTATAAATGAACATTTCAATAGATCAGAGTAAGCACAACAAGTTCTGTTCAGTATGGTATGATTTTATTTCCTATTCAAGCTATTAAACTCATGGAAGGGGAGTTCCCTTGGCTTATCATGTACTGTGGCTTTCAAAATGCGAAAGGCTGGGCTGGATGAATCCCAAACTGGAATTAAGATTGCCGGAAGAAATATCAACAACGAGCCACGGGCCCGACGCAAGCGGGATTTTCTCGGAAAGAGAAAATCCGGGCTTCCGGGGGAAATCGGGGGTGCTACAGGGCGCAGTAGCCCCCCAAAACCCCTCTGGAGGGAGACCAGAGGGTCAAGATCCCAGCGGAGCCAACAGCGGATCGCCTGGCCATCAGGTAACTCCATAAAAAGGAGCGAAGAGAACGGCGGGCCAGTGGCGTAGCGTGGGTTGTCAGCACCCGGGGCAAGGCAAGTAATTTGCGCCCCCTAACCCGTGGATTTGCGCCCCCTAACCCGTGGATTTGCCCTAACCCCAGATGTTGCGGCCGGGCCCCCCCTGCACCCCCCACGCCACGCCACTGCGGCAGGCAGAGAAGCAGGCACCGGGAATCCATTGTCTTCCCCCCGAAAGCGCAGCCCCAGGCTTGCAGGGCGAGTGGTCGATTCTCAATCAACAAGGAATTCGAACCAATTTGGGATTTATAATTGGATTTTTATAAAAAGGAAGGTTTCGGAATAAAAAGAAAGAGTGAAAACGGAGGTCAGCTTCATCTGAGATCGAACAGTAACACACGACTGAGAGCGGAGTCGGGAACGAGAGGTTGGTGAAACAACAAGCGGTTTGAAATATCAACAACCTCAGATATGCAGATGACACAACCTTGATGGCAGAAAGTGAGGAGGAATTAAAGAACCTTTTAATGAGGGTGAAAGAGGAGAGCGCAAAATATGGTCTGAAGCTCAACATAAAAAAAAACGAAGTTCATGGCCACTGGTCCCATCACCTCCTGGCAAATAGAAGGGGAAGAAATGGAGGCAGTGAGAGATTTTACTTTCTTGGGCTCCATGAACACTGCAGATGGTGACAGCAGTCACGAAATTAAAAGACGCCTGCTCCTTGGGAGAAAGGCGATGGCAAACCTAGACAGCATCTTAAAAAGCAGAGATATCACCTTACCAATAAAGGTCCGTATAGTTAAAGAAGAAGAAGAGAAGAAGAAGAGTTTGGATTTGATATCCCGCCTTTCACTCCCTTTAAGGAGTCTCAAAGCGGCTAACATTCTCCTTTCCCTTCCTCCCCCACAACAAACACTCTGTGAGGTGAGTGGGGCTGAGAGACTTCAAAGAAGTGTGACTGGCCCAAGGTCACCCAGCAGCTGCATGTGGAGGAGCGGAGACGCGAACCCGGTTCCCCAGATTAGGAGTCTACCGCTCTTAACCACTACACCACACTGGCTCTCACCATGGTTTTCCCGGTAGTGATGTATGGAAGTGAGAGCTGGACCATAAAGAAGGCTGATTGCCGAAGAATTGATGCTTTTGAATTATGGTGATGGAGGAGACTCTTGAGAGTCCCATGGACAGCAAGAAGATCAAACGTATCCATTCTTAAGGAAATCAGCCCTGAGTGCTCACTGGAAGGATAGATCCTGAAGCTGAATCTCCAATACTTTGGCCACCTCATGAGAAGAGAAGACTCCCTGGAAAAGACCCTGATGCTGGGAAAGATGGAGGGCACAAGGAGAAGGGGACGACAGAGGATGAGATGGTTGGACAGTGTTCTCGAAGCTACAAACATGAGTCTGACCAAACTGCGGGAGGCAGTGGAAGACAGGAGTGCCTGGCGTGCTCTGATCCATGGGTCACGAAGAGTCGGACACGACTAAACAACAACATGGCTTTCAATATCTATCAGTATTGTTCTTCTATCTCGGCATTCAACTCCTGTAAAAGATAATATAGATTAGAATCATTATTCTAAAGTTCAGGCAGGTCAAGTTATAATAAATGGTAACTTACCTGTTCAATGGACTCAGCTGTGGAAGAATAACTATTGCTTGTACATCCAATAATTTTATTTCTTTGTTTTTCCTTATGTATTTTAAAAACTCAGTGAAAATGTGTCTCTAAAAATACGTTGGTATGAAGCTGTCTGCAAAAAGCTATTTTATTTAAATATTCATTTATGGAGATAAAAAATTCAGAAGATCCACAATTATCTGATGTTATAGAAACAAACAAGGCCTACTTGATTTAGATTAAGAGAGCAACCAAAATTGAGAATTAAGGCTATCAAAAACACCACATGTTTAACTGGTAAAATAAATAATTTGATTCTGCGGTCTAACTGGAAGCTAATTTTATTACAGACAGAGTAAACAAGTAGCTTTGCAATCATATTTGTTTAATGTTACATTTAGTTCATTTAAGAAATGCTTTGTTGGGGCGCAACCCAATGTGCAGTATCACAATTTTAAAGCATGAAGTGACTTCAAAGAATTTCAGCGTGAAGCTTAATTAACAACTGAAAGCCTTGCATTCTTTACAAAACCTTTTGACCTTTGGGTGACATTTAATGACCAAAAGTGAAGGGATGACTGACTGCTTAACACTTTGCCAAAAGATCTAAAACTGTCTTGCTGTCAAAACATTTTCAGCTACTTGTTACCAGAAGCCACTACCATGATCTATCAAAGAACAAGAAAGTAGAGTGAGCCACCTCAAAATATTAGTGCTATATACAGAGTTTATGAAATCTGATGGAATTGTGCTTTGAAGTGGGAGCCAATAATTATGGTCTAAGAGAACATGAGGATCCGGGAATAAACACAATCCTCCAAAATAAGACCAACCTAAGTAGAACCAGTGTGGTGTAGAGTATCAGACAGGGACAGTGCCGGATTTACGTATAAGCTAAACAAGCTATAGCTTAGGGCCCTACTCTCTTGGGGGGGGGGGGGCAAAAAAATTAAAGGGAAAAAAACAACCACTGGATGTACATTTCCAAAATATAAGATCAAAAACAAATAAAATAAAACCTGCATACAGCAACAGTGTTTTGTATTGTGTAGGCTCCTATGATCTAAGTAATGGGCCCCGCCTGCTAGCCTGCTCCCTAAAATATCACTGGTTTGCTCATTTCTATATATAGGGTGCCTACATTCTGGATGGACTGGTTGCATAGCAACATGTGCAAATGGCTTTAGATACCTATTAGGTCCATAAATTACCATATAGCTTATATTCAACACAAAAAACAGCGACAATTTGTTGTTGGCAGCTGGACATATAAAGGGCCCCATTACCTTCAGTAACTTAGGGCTCATCAAACCTAAATTGGCCCTGGACGGGGCCTTGGGAATTCAAACTCCACTCAGCCATGAAGCTCAGTGAGTGACCTAGCGCCAGTCACTACCTCTCAGCCTAACCTACCTCACAGGGTTGTTGAGGGGATTAAATGAAGAGAGGGAGAACCATGTGTGCCATCGTTAACTCCTTGGAGAAAATGGTGGGATGAAGATGCAATAAAATCTAAAGAAATAAGGGGTGATATTCAAATAAGTGCTACACAGACTAGACCCACTTAAATTAATGAACATGACTAGATTAGGGTGATAAATCTCAGTCAATGTTATCTGAGTAAAACTTAGTTGATACAACCCAAGGTCTTCTGGAACCTTAAAGACTAACACAGTTTATCACAGCACAAGCCTTCATAGAGCTGTGTCCACTATATCAGATGCACCTGATAAAATGAACTCTAGTACATGAGATGCGGGTGACGCTGTGGGTTAAACCACTGAGCCTAGGGCTTGCCGATGAGAAGGTCGCGGTTCAAATCCCCGCGGCGGTGTGAGCTCTTGTTGCTCAGTCCCTGCTCCTGCCAACCTAGCAGTTCGAAAACACATCAAAGTGCAAGTAGATAAATAGGTACCGCTCTGGCGGGAAGGTAAACGGCGTTTCCGTGTTCTGTTCTGGTTCGCCCGAAGCGGCTTAGTCATGCTGGCCACATGACCCGGAAGCTGTACGCTGGCTCCCTCAGACAGTAAAGCAAGATGAGTGCCGCAACCCCAGAGTCATCTGCGACTGGACCTAATGGTCAGGGGTCCCTTTACCTTTACCTTTACCTGTACCTTTACCTTTACCTGAGAATGTATGAGACACAAAATGTGCTAGTCTTCATTGATTTTGCTGCAACAGACCAGCACAGCTATCCTTCTAGAAGTTGTTGCAGTAATTAGCTGGTTCTTAACATGAAAACTGTTGCTTGGCCGTCTTATGAGAAATGCTGTCCTTTAAGAAGGTGATAAATGGACAGGGCAATCGGGTGGTCTCTTTGCTCATATGTCACAGGAGCCCATCTATAGCTAAATGATGAGAATTCTGGCAATCACACAAAAGAGGAACTCCAAGGAGCTCATCTATTAACAGGCCAGTGAGAAGTCAATTGGCCTCCATGCTTGCAGTAAAGAGTAATGGCCCTGCCATCATTTCCTTGGCTTGGGCCTCTCAGAATGTAGACTGTTTGCATTCAGTCAACACTCCCATTTTATAGGTCTGCGGAGCCAAGCACTGCTAGACATTTGAACCTTGGGCTGCCTTCTGTCTGGCTACACCCTCATCTTCTGGAGCCAAAATCTTTTTAACAACTACACAATAACAGGTAATTAGGATGAAGTCTGCTAATCCTCTCTTTTAGGCCTTGAGGCGATGTATTTAGCAGAATCAGCTGGGGTGAAGGTTGAATTGCTGTTATCAAAGCCTGAGGTCACTATGTGAAAGGCTGAACTATGGGGTCAAGGAAATGTTAACTGAATAAAGGAAAGCCCAGTCAGGTAATGTTCAGATTAAAATCACTCCATTGAGACATTGGCTGTGGTTCCCTTTCAAAACAAGTCAAATGTGTTTGATGTCTCTGGACTAGAGGAAAGTTGACCCATTCTTTAAAAACAAAAGAGCTTTCTAACACTAGCTGAGACAGTTTTCCACTCATATCTATATCCCTATCTTAGGGTCAAGTTAAGATCTTAAGTCGGTATACCAGTTATACTGCACTGTTTATCACTTGGGCAGAGGAGCTTTTGATAACAATTACAATTAATCTCAGCGGTTTTATCCAGAGTCAATACCCAGGCACAGAATTTCCATAGAGGAAACTTCCAGACATAGAAGCCACTCTGTCACAATTTTGATGTAAATAAAGGGAAAAGTAAATAATTATACTGTGGTGGTTGTCCTGGAAGGCTTCAATGATATTCCAGTCAGGAAGCTAGTGGAGAACTTTATTGTTGCTCTTACATCAGAAAATCTTGACTCCAGCAAGATACCCCTAAAATCCTCTTCAGGATTTCGGTCTGAACACACAAAGGGCAGATGAGAATATGTTATACCCTCCAACATTTCTCCAATGAAAACAGGGATGTTCCATAAGGATAATTTTACTATTTATACCCCACACATCTTACTGGGTTGCCCCAGCCACTCTGGGCAGCTTCCAACATATATAAAAACATAATAAAACATTAAAGAATACCTTTCCTATATAGGATTGCCTTCAGACTGCTCGGGGGTTGAGAATATGGCACCTGATGCAAGTCTCCTGTGAGGCTCAGCAGAGTGAGTAGGAGCTTTTAAAAAATAATAAGGGGAAAAGACACACTCCCGGAAAACAAGCTTATATCCCAGCCAGATACCCTCCAACATTTCTCCAATGAAAATCAGGACATCCCTAAGGAAAAGTGGGAGATTCCAGGATCAAATCAGAAACCGGGATGGCTACTTTAAATCAGCGACATCCCTGGAAAATAGGGACACGGGGGATCTGAGATGTATGATGAGCCCTGCCTCCCCAATGGGGACATGCCCCAGCCAATAAGTGCTAGGAGTTAGTCTGAAGGGGGCTGCCACACTCACACATGGAGTTTTTAACACAGGCATGGGTGCCTAAGTCAGCCATGGTTGATCTAATGCACAATCTGACAGCTAATTCAGAGCAGGGACAGCCAGCATGGTGCTCTTCAGATGTTGCTAGACTACAACAACCCCCAACATCCCTGACCATTGGCCACGCTGCCTGAAGCTGCTGGGAGTTGAAGTCCAACAGCATCTAGGGAGTGTCTCCTGCCCCTCCCCACCCACAAAGCCAAGGTGCAAAGGATCCAAGACCAGTTAACTTATTTTTACACTGGAGTCAGAAAAACCCAAAAGTGCTTCTCTCCCTTCCCTTCCATAAAAATGCAACAATAAGAAATTAAATAGCTAATAGTTTGCTGCCCTTTCATGATCCTCAAAATCATCTGCCCATAGGGTTGGAGGTGGAGTAGGAACTGAGAAACACAAGTGTGGGTCACCTGGGAAGAAGGCAATATTGCTTTTAGCCCAGCTGTGTGGTACTATCTGCCATCTTTTCCATTACAGGAATAGCTTGGTTCTTGAACTTAATCCACTCAGGAAGTCTGAAACCATTCGAAAAAGCAAGGTGTGGCTTCTGATTGGCTGCAGGAGCTTCCTTCACCCGAGCGGAAGCCGTGTCAGATTTTCAGTTTCCGAAAAATGTTCGCAAACCAGAACATTTACATCCAGGTTTGCGGTATTCGGGAGCCGATTTGTTCAGCATCTAACCCAGGGGTCTGCAACCTTTAAGACAAAAAGAGCCACTTGGACCCGTTTCCGAAGAAAAAACAACTGGGAGCCGCAAAACCATTGCGACATTTAAAACAAATATATCTCCGGAGCCGCGATCTGACAGCGGGCAGGAAGGTGACGTCGGGACGGTGCGTGACTAATGCACACACCGCCCCCATGCAACATCACGGCCAGTACAGCACGTGCCACAGTGAGGAGTGTTGGGGCGCACAATGCGCCTCCTCCCCTCGCTAGTATCCGCCCCGGAGCCGTGGCAAAGATGTAAAAGAGCCACATGCGGCTCCGGAGCCGTGGGTTGCAGACCCCTGATCTAACCCATTCGAGAACCAAGGTATTACTGTACATCCCTGCAACTTAGCAAGCATAAATCAAACCCCTTAAAGATGCAAGAAAGTCTGTAGTTTCCAAAATTAACTCTCCAGTCCCATCTGTTGCTACCATGGCAATAGATGTTCTGGACATCCCTGGCATGTCTGTGTGGACAGCCTCTCTTATAATCGCCTCATTATTTTCTTTCAGCGACTCAGTGACGTGGCTTGTGATGACACTTTAGGTGTATAAATTAAGAGAGACTATTTTCCCTAAACGAGACACAAAATTGGCACAGGCAGGTGCCAGAACACTCAGTGAAAAAAAGTCCGTCATGTAACTACTCCCACATTGATCCAAAATGCAGAGATGTGGGCCATTAAAGGAATATTAACATCTAAAGGTGGGAAGCCCTCTATGCAATACAGTACATGGCCACCACCTGGTTTGCAGGTGACAAATCACATGGTAACCGTAGGGAGGTGGGGGAGGGAACCCCAGATTTCTAAAAGAAGTCTTTTAAATAGTGAATCATAACAGTGGCAGGTGCTAAAAAAACCTGCAAATCATTTTGGAAATTGTCATATGATGTCCTTCCTCAGCCAATTTCAAGTTTGCTTGGTTTTTATTTTTAACTAAAACCCATTTCTTGCTTCCTATATTTGGATTCCATAGTTTGTTTCTTTCATCCAAGTTTTAGTTGCATACGAAGGGATGCAAACTAGAATTCAAAAAGGACTGAAGCTTTATTCCGCCCACCCCCCATTGTATATCATCTATATTCGTTCCCCATTTGTGCAGATCTTCCTGCATCAGCAGCTATATGGCAGCATTAATTAATCATAGAAGCAAGTCTAAAAATATCATATATATATTCATATATATATATATATATATATATATATATATATATATATATATATATGAATGATGCTAGTTTGTTATTGAGCTGTACAAACCTGGCAGACAGTAGCAGAAATAAACATAGAATCTACTTTTCTGGACTCCAAAGGACACTGCTACACCTTTATTACTTATTAAATTAATGGCACAGAATCTTTTTTTAAAAAAATGCAATGAAGTGGATACATTGTAACACACAAGACAATAGACACAAACACATAAGTAAATGGAGTAAGCAACCATTTTCTTCAGCACAGATATTTCTCTGATGCTTAAGACAAACAGCCATTCCATTTCCACTTACTCTAGATGTTTTCTTTCCTTCTGCACTCCTTATATCCATCTTTCATTTCCTTTTTAGCCTAAACTCTCAGCTATTGCACATGTGCATGTGCGCACGCGCACACACACACACACACCCTTTCATGGATCCTGGCAGAAAAAGAGATGCTGTCATAGAGAGGGCAGGTGGGCCCAGCACTTCCAGTGACAGATCATGAGATATTGTATGTTACTTTACCATAGAGACCACAAATGCAAAACACGATCCTGGAAGAACAGTAAAAGATCCCATCAAAGATGGTGTGACCCACTCTGGGAAACTGGGAATTAACTGGCAGAGGAGGATGAATAGGACCCAGCTGAACAGCTAAAGAAAGACAGCGAGTAGCTGCTCCAAGATAATTGAGCCCCAGTCTAATACAGTGGTACCTCGGGTTAAGTACTTAATTCATTCCGGAGGTCCGTTCTTAACCTGAAACTGTTCTTAACCTGAAGCACCACTTTAGCTAATGGGGCCTCCTGCTGCTGCCATGCAGCCGGAACACAATTTCTGTTCTCATCCTGAAGCAAAGTTCTTAACCCAAAGTAATATTTCTGGGTTAGCGGAGTCTGTAACCTGAAGCGTATGTAACCTGAAGCGTATGTAACCTGAGGTACCTCTGCAGTGTCAAATCTTCTCAGTTATTCTCCTTCATTTGTTCCTTCTGTCTGCTACCTCACTGCAAAGCAGCAGTTACTGAATATCTTTATTTATTAAATTTATATCCCACACTGCCTCCCAAAGGAGACAGGGTGGCAGACACACAAGAGATAAAACTCTTAAGACTTCATTAAAACATCATTGAAAAAATTCCAGTGCAGATGCAAATCTTGCAGATGAAACAGAGCTTGCCCCTGTGGAATCTACTTTGCCTCCCTGTTTTCCATCACTTTTTATTTTCCCCCAATTGCTGCCTTTTGTTTTTTAAGAGTGTGGGGTTCTGGGAAAGGAAGCAAAAACCACTAAAACTATCTGTTCTGTTTTTGTCGTCAGCATGAATCTGGATGGGACTACCCAAAACGCACAGCTTTGTCTTCAAAATGAATTTTTTAACAGTAATTCAAATGGCGTGATTAACGGAGACTGCAGCAGGGAGTGGAGGTGAGGAGTAGAAGTAAGTCTGTTCTTACATAATAATTGTAAACCCATCAACGCTGACACACACATGCACATTCTGTAAATAGGTCTATACACACACAAAAGAGAGAGAAATGGGAGATGTTTTTAACCAGCATGGATTTCTTTAACAGTCATGCTTTTGGCCCCATGAACAAGGTCTTCACCCCAGTCTCCTGCTGAAAATAAACAGACCTCCCATCTAGTATCATTTTTTTGTCATTATATCTCCAATATCTGCATGCTGGATAACTCAGCCAGCTGGAGAATACTTTGTCTTGACTCCTACGGAACTGACACAGTTGTGAAATAAATTAGCCTTATTTCCCCTCCCAAATATAGACCTGAAATTCTTGCTTCCTGTGCTCCAGTGGGTTTTCTCCCTCTTCTAAACATACCCTTCATTCTCTTGTTACACATTATTATGAATTATGGGAACATGTGTCGGGCACATGTCTCTAGACACACAGGCGACTGCTGTAGACGACGGCAGACTTAATGCACAAACAGGCTACCTTGGTGGCTTCCCTCCCCACCCCACACCCCCTGCTCCTGAGGGTTGAAGAAGGACCAGAGCCGTCTTTCCCATTGGTCTTAGTGGTTCATTGCGCCAGGGCGCCAGCCTCTCAGGGGCGCCCTAGTGAGTGGGGGAGCTGCGTGGCTTTGCTGGCAGCCTCCCCTTTCCCTGCACACCCACCAGCTGTGCCCTGCCAACTATATGGCTGGCAGGCATGCAGCTTCCTTCCCAAGCCACCACAGGAGGAGAGAGATCCCCGCAGAGGCTTAGGATGGAAGCTACGCACAGCCTCTGCATCTGCTAAAAACGGCCTTCCTGGCAAAAGGTGGCGTTGCAGCCTTCCTGGGTTGCCTTCTCGGGTGCCCCGACGTCAGAGAGCATGTCCACCAGCACGTTTTCCTGCTTGGTCACCGCCACCATGCTGGGGATCAGGGCGGTGGGGGAGGCAGAGAACATCTTCCACCGCCTCCTCCCTTGTTTTGGAGGGGGCTTTGCACCACGGCACCAGATATGCTTAAGAAGCCCTGAGAAAGACAATTCTCCATAGGCTGTCTATGTAGCCAAGCTCATCAGCAAAAGGACACTTTCCTTTATGCCTTTCCAGCTACAAGAAATGTGCTGCACAAATGGAGATCCAGTTCAGATGAAGCAGGGAGCATTCTTGTGCCCCTTTTACCTGTAGTCACCTCCTTTATCCTTTGGTACTGATGCCTACCTGCAGAGCGGCTCTGTTAATAGTGCCTACTTCATTGCCCTCTCTTTTTTATGATGATTTGTGCTCATGATGGTATTGAGACAGATAATAATAATAGTAATAATAATAATAATAATAATAATAATAATAATAATATTTATACCCCACCCCACTCTGGGCAGCTCCCAACAGAATATTAAAAACACGATAAAACATCAAACATTAAAAACTTCTCTAAACAGGGCTGCCTTCAGATGTCTTCTAAAAGTCAGACAGTTTTTTATTTCCTTGACATCTGATGGGATGGTTATCAAACCATCAATTCTAGCACGCGGGCGGGAGGCACCTAAATTGTATAATTTGGCATCTCATGGATTGGTATTACTAATTGTATTATAATTTGGCATTGTTATAATGAGGCTATTATTGGATTCTTGTAATTGAAAACTAATAAAAAATATCATCAAGACATCTGATGGGAGGGCATTCCACAGGGCAGGCACCACTACCAAGAAGGCCCTCTTGCATCGGCAAAAGTTTCAGAATACTTCTATTGCTTGGTTTCCAATCAGCGCATGCCCCCGGTACCTTGCTGCTGAAATCCTGTAGGTTTTTACCCGTAAATGTTCCAGGGTGTTTTTGTTCCACGGTTGATGTGCTATAGCGCAAGAGAGGGCCATAGTGCAGCATCACTGGAAAAGCATTACAGAACGGCTAAGAACTCAGAACGCTGTGTCAACGGTCCAGTCTAAACCCACCATGGATGCACTAGTGATGCGCCGATGACATATTGCAGAAATAAAAACCCTGTGGCAGAAATAAAAACCCTGTGGCAGGTTGTATTTTCGTATGTATGTGGGATAGAAGGGCCCTTTTGTGATCCTTATGGAATGTGCAGACATTTGGGAGGGGGGTGGGAAGCAGAGAGACGACATTGTAGGTATTGAAAGGGGATGGGGTGCTCAGAGTGAGAAGTTATTTTTTATTATTATTATTATTATTATTATTATTATTATTATTATTATTATTATTATACCCCATCCATCGGGCTGAGTTGTCCCAGCCACTCTGGGTGGCTTCCAACACATATAAAAACATAATATAACATTAAACAATAAAAACTTCCCAATACAGGGCTGCCTTCAGATGTCTTCTAAAAGTTGTGTCCTTCTTTATCTCCTTGACATCTGGAATGCAGTGCTTGGAGGTAATAAAACTTCTGACTTTCTTAAGAGATCCAAATACCCATATACAAATGTGGCTACAAAGTCAGCCAAATTGTCATAGCGTATGCAAAAGAGGGGCTTCAAAATGCAAATGAGTATTTGGAGTCAGTCTAGGAAGGCAGATCCTTTGCTCTGATCAGTGAAACAGAGGAGATTTTCCTCTTTAAAAAAAGTCTTTGAAATGTTTAAGCAGATATTCAGTTCTCTCCCCCCCCCCCCCCGCTTTTCCTATCTTCTTGTTGCAGCTGGGATGCACACCAATTAACACGGAGAGATGACTTAATGAAAGAATCCTCCTCGCCCCCTTCCAGTTTCCAGCTGAAGACTCCACCTCCTCGCAACTTGTGGGGCTTTTGCTTCAAGTCCAGATAATTTATGACTCCATCTTTCAAATGATTTTATCAGCTGCTTCAGCAGCTGCCAAAAGAAACACCAACGTACATCACAGACCTCCCTCTTAACTCCGTCAAAAAAACCGAAGGAAATGACATTTGGCAAGGAGAGGGGGATGGGAGAGGACAGGATAGTTAACCTCCAACTGGGTGTGATAAATGGCAAGGTTTTCCTGGTTAGCTGTGTCCTAAAATCAAACAGGCTGTGTCCTACAAGAATGCACTCCCCCCAACACACATATATAACATCCTGTAAAGATGGTAAGTTCTTCATCTACTTGTCTGCATCCCCCACCCCACCCCACACACTATTTATTTATTTACCTACCTACCTACCTACCTACCTACCTACCTACCTACCTACCTCTTAATTGCCAAAATGGCTTCTAGGTGGTTTACAAGTAAAAGAAAAGTTAATGGTAAGGTAAAGGACGGTTAAGTCTAGTCAAAGGACGGTTAAGTCCAGTCAAAGGAGACTATGGGGTTGCGGTGCTCGTCCGAGGGAACCAGCGTTTGTCCACAGACAGCTTTCCGGGTCATGTGGCCAGCATGACTAAACCGCTTCGGGCGCAACAGAGCACCATGACGGAAACCAGAGCGCACGGAAACGCCGTTTACCTTCCAGCTGCAACGGTACCTGTTTATCTACTCACGCTGGTGTGCTTTCGAACTGCTAGGTTGGCAGAAGCTGGGACAGAGCAATGGGAGCTCACCCTGTCACAGGGATTCAAACTGCTGACCTTTGGATCGGCAAGCCCAAGAGGCTCAGTGGTTTAGACCACAGTGCCACACGGGTCTATATCTATATCTACAAATGAATGAGTTGCAAAATACCCAGTTTCATTTCCCCCCTCCCCATTTCTGTTTTATCTAAGAGGAAGGGAAAAGGAAACTCTTGTGACTAGGGGACTTTTGAAGTACAACTTGCAAACAGGATTCATTCTATTTCCGCAGGTGACCAAAAACATGTGGTCACATGTGGCCAAAAACCGCCACCTTTTTAAAAGATGGTTTGAACACGGTCTTTTTAAAAGATGGCTTAAGGTTTTGTCTGCTTCTGTTCTTGCTAGCACCCGCCTCAAATAAAATAACTGCTCTAAGGTGGGCAGCTGGAGGCTTCAGTTATGTAACGTGAATAAGGCACCTACTCAAGACTCCGTGGGTAGCACATTCGGCTGTGGCTGGGAATAGGAACCATTTTGCAGGCACCACGCTCATAAAAATAGTACTTTTATCACACTTATATCCCACCTTTCATCCAAGGAGTTCAAGAGAGTAGGTCACATGGTTTGCTCTTCCCATTTAATCCTCACAGCAACCCTGTGAGGAAGGTTAGACTTAGAAATGATTAGCCAGAGAGAGAGAGAGAGAGAGAGAGAGATTTGAACCTTGATCTCTCCAGTCCTACTCTGTTACTTTAACCACTATCCTTTACTATCTCTCTTTTTGCATACAGTAAAAAACCACAATCCAGTCATATTTCCCTATGCCAGAGGTGAAGAGTCTCCGTCTCAGTAGCTGAGTATGGCCCTCCAAGCTGCTCTGTCTGGCCCTCAAGACTCCCCCCATCCCATACCTCCATCTGCCCAAGACATAACCTTCCCTGATCTGGCTCCACACACACACAAACACACCAGGTGTTTTGCTGCCTGGAATGTGGCTTAAGTTGTGATAGCGCTTCTTTCTTGCCTAGATGGAAGATGAAGAGGTCTTTACTATGTGTGTACATAGCATATCCTGACTCTTCTGGTTGAAATGTAGCCTACCCCTGTACCAAGGTCAATGTCTTCGTCCACTTTCTCCTCTGCCTCCCTCCACCACTGGAATATGGCCCCTGGCAAGTTGTCCACAAAGGAATGTGGCCCTCAGACTGAGATGGGTTTCTGCAGCCGTGCCCCAGCTGAGTTTTGCCACCCTTGCTAGCAAATGGAGAGACTCGAGTCCCATTGCTTCCCTTGCCAGTGAGAGACAACAACAGGCCTTCGCTGTCAGTCAAGCAGAAACTCTTCCAGTGTTGTGAATCTATGATGAAATGCAAAGGTTTTGCAGTGAATTCCCCCCTCCTTTATTTTAAAATGAGTGGGGCGGGCAGGAGGAGGGAGGGGGCAGGAGGAGGGGAAAAGGAAGCCGTACACTTTGCTGAATGGGAGCGGCTCAAATTATGCTCAGCTGGTTTAGTTCACACTGTGACCCTGCCTGGCTTCCTGCTATTCAGATGTGTGACTTCCCCTTTGTGGTAATGGCCTGTGGCACTGGGCCAGGGAACGTTATTAATTTCAGAAGTGGCCTGACAGCAAACCCACAGCGAAGCGAGAGGAAGTGGCAGGGAGGCCATCTGTTGGTTTCGGCAGAACAGTAGGAGCCCGGCTCCGTAGGCTGAATGAGGAAAGCAGATTAATAATCCACAAAGAGGAAACTGCCTAAAATTATCCACAGACATTTTTTTTTTAAAGGGAAAAAAGAAAGATCACTTGAGCTGCAGCTGGACAGGAAATTGCTAGGGCTGCTTGCACTTTTCTGCTTTGAACGACACAGAACAGGGAAGGCCGAGAACAGTTCAAGGCCGACTTATAGGCAACAAAGAAGGTCTCTCTGTAACTCGCCTCTGTTTATAGGCACTCGTTCAAGGCTCAGCAAAGTTGACTCTCCCCCCCCCCCATTCCACTGCAATGTTTTGTTTTGCATTCCCAACCTTACAATTTCCCATCTTTGTGTGGGTCAGAATTTCCCCCGATTCTGGAAGCTTCCAAGCAACCTGCTTATTGAGGCTCTTGAAGGGTGCTGCCTTATTTCTGTGGGTCCCAAACATTTTCAGTCTGCCGCCCCCTTGGCTCCATAAATTCATAGTCACCGCACCCTTCTCTACCCTCTGAAAAGCATCATTCAGAACTGTGGTTCTCACAACCCACTAAAGAACGACAAAACCCAGGAAATATTGCATGGAAAGTATTTTTTGATGCATTCTGTCTAACAAAAACATAAGGGCGAAGGAAAATGATAGCGCAAAATATTTATCTAGAACTAGTTACCAAAGATGCACAATCCGTTAGTACAGCAGTGAATTCGCAACAGAATCAATAGCTGTTACCCAAAATTGGCTGTCCTGTGACAGCTCTGAATCCTAAATACAAACAAACGGGACCAAAGGAAATAGCTTTGAAAGTGGTAAGAGTGGTAAAACTTTAAAGGTGTAGTCCGTTTCAGGGGCCTGTTCCAGCTCGCCAGTTGGTTTATTTTGGCCCCTGTGGCAGTTTATTTCCTGGGGTAAAATCCTAAACTTCAATCCTAAACTCAACAACTTTGGGGTAAAATCATAAAAAAAAAATCTCAACAACTTCAATCCTAAAAAAACGTTAACAACTTTGGTGGGCCCTTTGATCGGCCCTCACAGCCCTTCACTTCATCAAATCTGGCCCTCTAGGCAGTGGCTTGGTCAATCATAAATCAAAGATCAGTACTCTTGGAGGGGCCAATCTCCAGTGCCCCCCTACTGCCCGTTTGTCCCTTAGCAACCCCCCCCCCGGTAATCCCACCCTGCAGGGGGTAGTACCACCCAGTTTGTGAACCACTGAACATCCCTCCTCATGAGTTTGTAGGGAGATTAGACCAACATTGTACCAAATGCCACCCCACACTTTCCAGTGCATTTCTCTATCCCTATTCGTCTGGCAAAAAGTCTATGATCTTTTGGGAAAATGGGTTTCTTGCCCAAGGCTTTCCAACCCACAATCATTGTGCAACCCTGAAAAACAGTGGTTGTCTCGCAGCACCCTATGAATGAGGAAGCAGCCAGCTCCTCCTTTGCCAGGCTACACATGAACCTTGGCTGAAATAAACAGGAAGCGGCAGTGTGCAGCATTTCGGTTTCTGCCGTGTGATTTGTTTCCCCTTCCTTTGAAAGAGAGTCATCTGGAGGCTTTTAGGGAAGGGACAGCGCTGTTCACACACTGGTTGCACGAAAATTGCTTCGCTCACCTCCCCAGCCTGGCTTTCTCTGTGCAGCTCCAGCCCATGGGTTACCCAATGGCACAATCAGCTGGCCACACAAGAACAGGGCATTTCATTTCTGGAATGCTCTCCCCAGGGAAACACACCTGGTGCCCTCTTGGTCAGTTTGTAGGCACCAGGCTAAGGCATTATTATCTACCCAGGCCTTCCATAGTTAAGCTAACCTCCATTCATTTTTCAGGGGGTGCTCCAGCCCAGATTTTCCATTTTCCTCCATAACAGTCAGTAATCATGCTATGGGCAATGAGCATGGTCAGTCTTGGCCAACGCAGGCAATGTGAGCCTAGGAATACAGTGGTACCTCAGGTTAAGTACTTAATTTGTTCCGGAGGTCCGTACTTAACCTGAAACTGTTCTTAACCTGAAGCACCACTTTAGCTAATGGGGCCTCTTGCTGCTGCCGCGCCGCTGGAGCCCAATTTCTGTTCTCATCCTGAAGCAAAGTTCTTAACATTAAGCACTATTTCTGGGTTAGCGGAGTCTGTAACCTGAAGCATATGTAACCTGAAGCGTATGTAACCTGAGGTACCACTGTACAAGACACATGCCAAATCATACTGGGTGCTGAAACTGGAATCCACCAGAGAATAATCCACTCTGCTGCATAAACTAAGCAGAGCACTTTTAATGTGTTCAAGAAGTGCTTCACATACATTATCTTGCTATTATCATGACCACAGCTATAATCATTTTTGTGTGTGGAGGGAGACAGGATTCGGGATGTTTGATACCAGTTTGATACTCTTTTTGCAACTGGTCTGCAGAGAAAGACCCTCTAGGGTACGAATGAAAGGTCCCATTAGCGTAGTGTTAAAGGGAACTGGATGAACACAGAAGACCAGGCTAAAATCTTAGCTCAAATATCAGAGATCTTGTGGAGGATGCCCAAGACAAGAAATTCTCTCTACACATTAGGAAATCCTGCGTCAATTTTCACTGACAGAGGAATCAGCAGCATACTCTTTATATGGGAAGTGAAGAGAGTGCCTTTGCAGTAGAGAGCTCACCTCCCCTTCTCCATGTTGGAAAGAAATGCAACAAAAGGAGTGAGATGAGATTTGAAGATGAGGGCATGTTTAAAAGTCATGGAATCCTTTTTCCAAGCCCAGTAAGGGAGAAGCTCTAGAAACAAAATGCAGACCAGCTAAAACAATCTGTATATCGGGTACAAGCATATGGTTAGGGGAAGATGAACAGCTTTATTGAAGACTAAGAAAAAAAGGAGATAGAAGAAAAACAATTCAGAGTTTTCTTCACTTAGCTGGAGCCTACTTCATAAATGCACCTTTGTCACAACAAAGGCTAGCATCTAAGGGTGATTTGCATTTGTGAGCAAGCCACCAAAGATCTTCTGGCACTTACCTGTCCCTCACAGCCTTGTTGCACCTGTTCTAAACATCTTGAAAATTGCCAACAAGGTGATTGTACTTTCAAATACACATCACAGTCCAGAAAGGGTGAAACATTCATGGCAACAGAAACTATGGGTGAAATTCAGACATACATCGTAATGGTTTGGGGGGGGTATTAAAAAGAGATGATTTACATTGCTTTGCCTTCAATAGCATGTTTATCTGCATGTACAGCCCTCCCAGAGGTGTAGGAAAGGGGGTGTGGTGGGTGCGGTCCGCCACAGGTGTCATGACTGAGGGGGGGTGGCAAATGGCAGTCGAGTGGGAGCGCGCCCACCCCAAGCAGCACGGGCATATGCTCCGCCGCTGACCCTCCCCCAGTAAAAATGGATGTAGATGCTTACTCTGCCGTGTTTCTTAAAGCACATCCCATTGAAAGTAATGCAGTGCAAATAAATGACCCACATTCAGACATGCGCTTCCAGTTTCTGATCCGGCAAGTTCCACGCATAGAGAAGTTTGCTTGGGTGCACTGATCATCTCCACTTTTAAAGGTAAACAAGTCAGCTAGCTGCACCACTCTTCTGCAAACGACAAAGTGCTGAACGATGGCAACTCTTACCAAGAAACAAATCAGTCCCATTCTCAAATAGCCAAAAATAGTTATTTATTAATAATTTATGATCTCAACATTCTTAGAATAAAATCCCAACTCTTACACTGGCAAATCAGAGACACTCCCTTATGGACAATTGTGTGCAAGACCTTCTTGCATATTACACAGGTACACATGCTCACACCCACACACACTTCCAGTTTTATACAAAAATAAATGCAAGATATTGCATTTGAGGTGAAGCTCCCTGAAAAGTTTGTACAGAGGTAATGCACTGTTTAGCACAAAATTGTTTTGTTTTGTTTTTAATTTGATAATTTACAGAAAAAAGAATCTTCTGTTCTGAAGACATAGCTCTCTTCCAAAAGAAAAATGCAAACTAGGCTATTTACAAAAGGTAAGGCCAAATTAAGTCATAATGAGACCCTATGCTGATGGCACACCCCTGCAAAAGAAAATTATATATATATATAATCACCACAAAAGATACTTTATCCATTCACAAAATGAGAGTAAACAAACCCCAAAGCATAGACACAGATTCCCTAAACAAGGAAGCAAGTTTGCCTCATTTCAACAGTAAAATCAAGCATGCTGCAAAATTGTATCCTTTGCATACAAAAGGAAGAATGGAGAGAGAAAGAACGCCCCTTGCGTTGACCTCTTGTACCTATCATTTTACTGATGTTGCTTATCGATTCAGGATTTAAAACTTTAACATCAACCAAGCCAAGCATTACAAAGCTCTTGGCAAACAAAAATTCCAAACACATTTGAGCTTAAACCTCTCTTTGGCTCCTCTAAATCAAAATTGCGGGGAGGGGGGGCACACAATTAGTCTTCACTGAAGACAACACAATATATTACAAATGCAATGAATACATTTTCCCCAGTCTTACATGTGCTCATATAGTGTCCATTCTTCCTCCCCCATCTGTGTTTGGAAGTCCTCAGTTCCAAGTCACTGTATGGGTGGCGGTTTGTGCATCGAGCAAAAATGCGTGGCCTACCTAGAGGCAAGGTCTGAAGAGTTTATGGTGGTTGTTTCCCCCCCGGGAGAACTCTGCTGGTTCCCTCCCTTTGCAATAGCAGATTCCAAACTTTGTTAACCTTTTTATTTTTAAGCACACAGGCCGGCTACTGCTGAAGAGCAGCATCCACAAAAGAGAGCTGGATTCCTTTGCTGCCGTCAAAGAGAAGCATCGTCGAGGAATGATCACACAACCCAAGGTTGGAAGAGCTGGGACGTGGCTGGTGCTCACGTGGACTGCAGGGAGTCCACCTGGAAGACGTTTTGGTTGGAAGGGGTGGTGAAATACAGCTGCTGGCTGGGGACGCGGTTGTCACAGGGGCAGCTGAGCCCCAGAGTCCTCTCAAAGTCCAACAGCTGGCCCATGAAGTTGAAGTTGGGGGAGATGTTGGATTTCTTCATCTTGACAATGTCGTAGGCGTCGTTCATGGACAAGTTGAGCTTCTGCATCAGGTAGGCGACCGTCACGGTGACCGAGCGACTGATCCCTGCCAGGCAATGCACAAGCACGCCACAATTCTTCCCACGAGCTTCATCTGTGGAGGAAACAAGACAAAGACAAGAACCGTGAGATCTCTCTTCTTCTCCCAGTCTAAAGGTCACGCCACTAGACGAGACCAAACATGACAGAGAGCTTTGTGAGCCCTTCATAGAATTTGCATCGCCTTCCTTCCTACTCCCATCCTCCAGGCTCGCTTTGCATAGCGTTTTCAAAGCCTTGCTTTATTTGCTCTCCCAATAACAGACTTATTTCTATTTTGACTGGGCCAAAGTCAAAACGCAAGAGTTCTAGGCAGTGGTCTTCTGAACTCAGGTCTTGAACCTATGCCAGCTTTGAATGCACCAGGAACAACATGAAAGCAAGTTACACCTTCAACAGAATTATGTGGTACAGCCTTTGTTGAAGTGTACCAGGCAGCTTACAGGGTGAGACCGACTGTTCGGATGCTCAAGAACTAAAACATACTCCCTGGACACCGGAGACTCAGCTAGGAGCAGCATAAATGGTTCTAACCTAATTTGACGTGCAAATGGGAATATTTTTTGCTTACTAGGGAATATTCCAGAGGGTAAACCTACACCTGTAATCTGAAGTAGACTACAAGAGGAAGATGTGGTTCCCCACCACCACCTTCCTATGTGTTGTAACATGAGCAGCAATAAACAACAACATGCTGTCAGTCACAGAAGCAGCTTATGGTGGGTATGTGGTAGATGATCTGTGGTTTTAGAAGATTCCATCAACATTGGAAGGGTTTGTTTTGAACTATAAAAATGTGAAGTGTTTTATGTGACTTTTCTGCTCTCTTTTACGGCATAATGCGTTTGTGTTGACGTTGTTCAATGCAAATTGCTTGGAGACCTTCTCAGGTAAGTGACTAATACTAAATAATACTTCATAAATTCTAATACTAATAGGTCACAAAAATAATTTGGTGTACATTCACCCTAGCATATAAATAGGGAAACCTTACAATGCCACCTTTTTTTTTTAATGGAGACAAGCAGATTGCAAAGGTCTATTAAATTATTCTCCAACTGTTGTGCAGTGCAGCTGAACAATGGAGGTATTCAGCTGTTTTAAAAGGAAGAGAGAAGTCACAGGGGACAGCCCATTAGGAGAAACAGGATGTCAACATTGCCAGAAAATGGGTTCCTTTGTAATAGGAAATGCATTATAATGCCTGGAGATTAGTTTCTTTGTGGCTTCCAGCCTACAGTTTCTTCTTGCTGGGCTCAGATTACCTACATTCTGCTCTATTACCAGTATCACTCAATCAGATTACAGCACAGTATTCACTGACAGATAACACAATGACCCTCCCCAAAGAGGGGGTGGGGAGCATAACTGAACTAATTCACAAAGAGAAGGGGAAGGAGTCTAAATGCACTCATCAGCACTTCTCATATATTTTAGGGCAATACCTGCTTCTGAGAAAACACTGGTTTTTATGGAACACTCTATAGATTAAATTCAATAGAGCATGCTTCCACATGAGTAGGTACAGAAATGAAAGCTTGGAGGCTCTAGGGGGTATACTTCTGAGTAGATGTACATTGGATTGCACTGTTTGAGGGAGCATAAAAGCCTAAGGAATTGAAGAATCAGGTGAGGAACAGTTAAAGAAAAAAGGGAATGAATGCATCCAGTTAACTACCAAAACACTGGAATCTCTCTATATTGTGTTTTTAAAAATCACTTGCTTTCTTTTAAAATACAGTTTTCCTGGACAAAATTCAAATATGCTGGCATGGAAATTATTACTTTAAAATACAGGTATCTAAAAGATCAACTTCTTCTTCTTACAAGCTTTAACAATAGCTAAACCCTGGCAGAAGTATCTTTCTATTTCTTAGATCCCCCGAAGGCTGAAAATTACATTAAAATAAATAAGTATTAAACAAGCTGTACTGCTAATAATTTGCAGCATAATCCTGTACAGTTCTACTCAAAGGCAAGTCCCACTGAATTTAACAGGGATGACTCCCAGGCAGGTGCATTGAGGATTGCAGGCATAATTATGCTACCACAAGACACACCCAACACTCACTTTGCAATTATTATAAACTAAATCTCACCTATGAAAGAGATGGCCTCAGGGAAAAACTGAGACAAGTTTTGGCTCCAGTGGTCAGAGATGGGGATCTGCTTGTATTTAAACTCGCCAGCATTCTCAAAGAGATTAGGCAGGTTGGGGGTGACATTCAAGATGTATTTAATGCCAAACTCTTCTAGAACGTCCAAGTTGGTGGAATCCTTGGCACAGCCCAGGTAGAGGTAGGGCAAGATCTCCACCGGGAAGGAAGGCTGGTTATTGGACAAGGGGCTGCCGTCAGAGTCGGTGGCACTGTTAGGGTCTCGGTCAATGTCAGATTCAATGTCCGAAGAGGAGTCTGAGCTGATTCGGAGGCCACCCAAGCCCAGGACTGGCAGAGGGGGAGAACTGCTGCTACATGAACTGTCCAAGTTAGTTTCGCAATGCAGGGCATACTCTGCCTGGAACTTGCTGAAACCACCTGGGAAGGAAAGAAAAAAAGAAAGGAAATAATTTGGATGAGGGATCACATTAAGGCTTTCCGAACCACCACTACCACCCCACACACCGGGGGTCAGTTCTATAGCTGTAAGATGCAGAAGCAGAAAGCACAACAACAACATACAGTTTGAGAAGAGACATAGCTCTGTAGTGGTGTAACGGGTTCAATTGACTTTTGCCTGAAGCCAGACAGTGCAGGCAGCCCTGACCAATGGCCCTGCACATCAGAAGGCTAGTTTCCTCTGTTTCAGACTATTAGAAATAAAACTGGGAGCTAGGGAGGTTGGAAAAAAAAGAAGGGGATTCCCCTCTATCACGGCTGTCAGATTAAGGATTAAAAAAATATTAGTGGCAGATGCTGCTCCTGTGGAGTTCAGTAGAGGAAGGGGGATTAGGAAATGAATGGACAGTCCTGAGAATGACAGAATGGAGGTGCTGCAAAATGCAAGGGAGCCAACGCTTATTCCGCCATGGAAAGCAGAATTCTGTTGCCCACCAATAAATACACTGGATCCTTTTACTTGCACCGGAAGGAACATTAGGCAAAGTGAAACAGCCCTGATTCAGACGACAAATTTCAGAGTAATGTTAAAGGGCAGGAAGTTGCCAGCATTTCTGTAATGACACTTTTTAAGGGTGTTTTTTTTTTTTTGCCCAATCGGTGTAAAATGCATATCCCACCCATCATAAAAGAAATGAGCTATTAGGAGGAAGCATTGAACAGCCCTAAACTGAAGAGGACAGCACAGAAGGGGTTATAGCTCTTCTCCCACTCCACTTCCTATCCCAAGATTTTGCAAGAGCCTTTGCTCTTCCAAAGAAAGGGAGGGAGGAAGCAATCGGGTTATCAAAACCATCCCTTCAGGGCATGTCTCCTTTGAAGCGGCTGCCTTTTAAGTCCAGACAATATAAACCAGGCCCTTTTATTGCACCACCGTATCACCCCTAGTCTCCCTATACGTAACACTTTGACCTAGTAACGCCAGACTCATCCCCGGGGTTTTGCCTAGTTTGACTGGAGGGAGGAGGAGCAAGCAGAAGATTTAGAGCCGCCGGCAGATTTCGGAGTGACTTTGCGATAGATCAGCAAGGATTTAAAACGAAAAGGCTCGGCTGAGCTGGGAGGGGGGCAGGCGGGAATGGAAAGGGTGTGTGAGCGAACTGTCCGTGAGTGAATATCGGTCTGAAAGGATTGTGAACTCAGTTCAGGTGCTAAGCATCTCCCGAGAGGGCACCCAGTTCCTTCTGCTAACCCACCCCCGCAAACCAGAGTCGCTCTTTCACACGAGTTTTTTTTGCTAGGAAAAAGATCTAACAGCCTTCAAGAGTTGGGATTTTCAAAGTTTGTCCCTCGGATATATTGCCCCATGTTAAACAACTTTGGCAAAGGGGTTTGTGTGTGTCCTGCCCTATGGGCTTTCCCTGGCAGGTTTTAAAAGCAGTGAGATTTGCCTAGCATGGGGGTGGGGGTGTTTTCCTCCTCTGGGATTTCTTTCTCCTTCCTTCCTTCCTTCCTTCTCCCCCAATCAGGGGCCATCTGGCAACGCTCCGCTGCGTACAATAGGGGGCGAGGATGTCTTGCGCCCAGACGCAGGGGGCTGGCGTCTAGACACTCCCCTGGCGGCTGGAGGGGAAGGGGGCGGTTCCGAAGGCGCCGGGGGGCCGGGGATGGAGGAAGGGGGGGAGGAAGGCAGGACTGGATTCCGGGGAACCCGCTCCCGCTCGGCTTAACCCCTCACCTTCCAGGAAGAAGGCCTTGCAGCCGTCGTCTTTGAGGCGCTTGAGGAGCAGCCCCAGGACGGAGTCGCCGGCCGTGTTCTCGTTCCAGTCGCTGCTGCTCTCGTCGTAGAGGACGACGGTGTCGGTGCCGCAGCGGCGGGCGAACTTCTCGCGCTCCTCCTCGCCGCTGGCGAAGAGGGCGCGCAGGGGCAGGTTGCCCTTCTGCAGGCGCCGCAGCATGATGCCCGGCAGCGCCACGCTGATGGCCGACTCGATGTGCGACGACTCGTACAGCTCCTGCGGGCGGCAGTCCATCAGCAGCAGGCGCTCGGTGCCCAGCTCCAGCTGCTCGTTGAGCCACGCCACCGTCTTGCACAGCGCCATGTCCGACACCACGAAAGGAGGAGCGGCGGGTCGGAGCGTATCTAGCATCGGGGAAGGCGGGCGGCGGCGGGGGGCTGTGGAAAACGCCCCTCTCCGAAGGGCCACGCGGACCACCGGGGCGGAGGGCACGGGCGAAGCCGGGGCGAAGGCAGCCGCAACTCGGGAACTCCTCGGGCGAGCTCCCGGCCTCCGTTAGCAGTGGAGAGAAGGGATGGAGCAGGAACCCCCCTTCCTCTTCTTTTTGTCAATGAATCCTCGAATGAACCTCCGTAATCGCCTCTGCTTTTTTGCTTCTCCCGAATAAAAATCCAGTTAAATGTGCTCAGAGGCGTTTCTTACGTGCAGCAAAAGGAAATGCATTTAAATAACTAGTTAGAAGAGACAGACCCTGCTCTCGCTACCGGTGTTATTGCTTTGCCTGCTTCTCCTGCTTCTCACATCTTGCTTCGCGGCTCCCCTTCTCCTCCTCTTTCTTCCTAAGTCCTCGAGATGCGATCAATGTCCCTTTTAATCAGCCCTGCACGCTCTGCTGCTGCTGCTGCTGCTGCTACCGCTGCTCTCCTCCTCGCTTCGCCCCTTCCACCCCGCGCCAGGCAGTTCCTCAATGGATACAAACATGGAACGTCTCAATGGATACATTCTCTCGGCCGGCCAATCAGCGCTCGCGGAAGGGGCTGTTTCCGTGGAGACGGGCCGGCTGGAACAGGTTGTGTTGATGAATTGTTAATGAGTTTGTCATTCACAAAAACGGAAAGGAATTTCCGCTCCGGATAAGCCGAGTGCAAACAAGCAGCAACAGCAGCTCAGCGGGAGGAAGGAGGGAAAGGAAGGCGCGGGGGGAGAAGAGAGGGAGGAGGAGGTGGAGAGCTAAGAGGGGAAGACACACAGCCGCTAGAGCTGCGCGTCTGCGGCTCGAGTTTCCTTCTGTTGCAGCTCACGCAGAGCAGCCCAGCGATTACACAACAAATGGTCCAATTAGAGGAGGAACAAAAGGCAGCCTCTCCTCTTCGGTGTTTTCGCTGCACAAGCGCGCTCGTTAAGGGCACTTCGCAGCCGCGCTTTTCCTCCTTCGCAGCGAAGCGAGGGAACTTTTGGGACACCCCGCGTTGCTTTTGCAGGGCTGATAAGATGCAAGAGGCGTGGGGGGTGCCTTTTGCAAGCATTAGGGGACCCCCCCGTCCCTTCCCCTTGCCTTGGATTTTTTTTTCCGTGGGCGAAACGGGAATGACTGACCCACGCGTGCACGCTTTATTTTCCGCTCTCTACAAACACGTGCGCTGATAGTAACCATAATACATGCGGGCACACAAGTCCTCCAAGTCAGGAGACTGGAATTGAGAAAAGGAAGCGGGGGGGGCGGGAGCCCGATCGCGCCCGTGAGTGACCTCAAAAAGTCAGCTACGAGAAAGCGGGCCGCCGGCTTGCTGCGAGAGCCGCAGGTTTTATTCTCCCCTCCGGGCAAGCCGAGTTAATTGTGGAAGAAGGAGCCGGCTTTTCATTAGAGCGGAGCGTGGGCCGGAGTTAATGGGTAGCGGAGCGGACAGAGCCGCTTGGCATTTGCAAGGGTGGCTGCTGGCGCTCGGTAATTGTGGCCCATTGTTCCCACAGCCTGAAATCCAGGCCGGGAGAGCGGCTCTTCCTCCCCCTTCGGCCCGGGCGCTTTTCTTGCTATTAACCCTTCCTGGGCTCCCAAAAAGGAATATTTCCCACGCATTTGAAACCCATTTCCCCGCGGAAGTGCTGCGTCTGCCACCGCTTTCCTCGAGGGGGCCTTGGGGGGAGTCCTCGTCGGAGTCCGATCCCCCCCCCCCACGCGTGTTTACTCGGAAGGAAGCCCCGGTGGCCATTCAGACGGGTCCAGCTTCCCAGAGGGTTCGCCTGCTCGAAAAAGAGGAGCAAGGGCGAATTCGTTGCGAGGGAGGCGAAAGGCCAGCAAACCACCCCTCAAGTTCGAGCTGGCACCTGACGAAGTGGTGCTTTAGCTCCGCGGAAGCTCCAGCCACCGGTTAATCTTTAAGCACACAGGGCTCTCTGCTCTTGGTTTTGCTACACGTCCTAAGGGCTGCTACACAGAGGCGTTGTTGCGGGGTTGGCTACGTTAGCCCCCGCCAAGGACGCACCAGGTCCAGGCTGGGCGCAAAAAATCCGCCTCTCCACAACGATCCAGCTCCTTTCCAAGGGCGCAAGTACATCCCTGCTGCTGCTACTACTACATGCATGTCAAAGATACAAGGGTGACAGGGCTACTCTCCGCCATCAAGTTTAATGCAAGCATTTGCTGGGCCACCCTGGGAAGTGGTTTTCTGCTTTTTCTCTACTGTCCCACAGTGATGGGGGGGCTTTCTTAGAGAGTTGAGAATTTGCTAGGTATTACAAATGGGAGGGAGCTGACCAGAGTGGCTGGGGCAATCCGGTAAGATGGGCAGCATATATTATATTATTATTTATTTCAGTGCATCGGTGTGGTCTGGTAGGAAAAATGCCCTTGGGTAGCCAAGTTAGATGCACCTGGGTGTTGTTGGCCTCCGGTGGGACACAAACATCACTATATGGATTTGGCTTCTAAACTGCTGTTGTGATTATGATGGTGGTGATTCATTTGTAAAATGAAGTGAGAGGTTCCTGCGGTCCCCTAACCAGAAAGGCCTAGAACATGGGTAGGCAAACTAAGGCCCAGGGGCCGGATCCGGCCCAATCGCCTTCTAAATCCAGCCCATGGAGGGTCCGGGAATCAGCGATTTTTACATGAGTAGAATGTGTAGGATGGATAGGAATTGGTTCATTCCCCCCCAAAAAAAATATAGTCCGGCCCCCCACAAGGTCTGAGGGACAGTGGACCAGCCCCCTGCTGAAAAAGTTTGCTGAGTCCTGGCCTAAAAAATGAAGCACTTCTTTATTTGGGCTGGCTTTTAAGTCATTCCCAGGCAGAAACGTAACAGCAGAACAAGATAAAGCAACTTAAGATTTCTTGCTACACATGCACACCCTTGTGCTTTCCCACTCTGTCCACTTTCCTTCCTCCCCAGAGCGCATTAGGTCACATCAAACACTAATAGCGGAATATCCTGTTCCCACATAATGGGAGAACGTGTGGGAGCTGCCAGGATGATTGTGTTGTCCACGACATCGGCTTTTATTGATCTGATAGAAGTTAGTTTCCCCTGCCCCTTCAGCAAAGTATAGGAAGGAGGGGGTGTATGCCACCAGGAACTTCTACTATTGTGTGTGTGGCCTGGGTGATAAAAAAGTTGTTGGGGGGGTGAGCAGTTGCTTGAAAGGAATGTCACCCAGCAAGCTTCAACTGGACTGGTAACAGGCGGAGCAAGTCACAAGGACTTTACTGTGAAACAAGGCATATAAATGACCACCCCTTTTGAGACAGTAACAATAGGGAGAAGACCAAACCATCAGGCTGCACAGCTCCTTTGAATAATCAGCATGAATTATATCTATGGGGATCACTGTGATATACTGTGAACACATAGGATCATTCCAGTATGCGGTATGGTATGTTGCAGGTCCTAGGATATGCCTCAACTGTGATACCTTTGGGGCAATATTAGGTTAGCAACAGAGAGACAACAATAGCGGGGAGTATAGGAGCATGAATCTGGATTTGTAATAAAAGGCCTGTGACACTCCACTTCCAACCTGACCCCTGCTGAAAAGCTTACACTACAGGCTGGTGGGTTTTTCAACAAGTGTCTATAGTTTCATCAGAACTGATTCTTTATTCAAACTAAGTGTTTTTACCTGCTGAATAGAGGCTACTTAGATGTTTTAAGGGCACGCGGGTGGCGCTGTGGGTAAAAGCCTCAGCGCCTAGGGCTTGCCGATCGAAAGGTCGGCGGTTCGAATCCCCGCGGCGGGGTGCGCTCCCGTTGTTCGGTCCCAGCGCCTGCCAACCTAGCAGTTTGAAAGCACCCCCGGGTGCAAGTAGATAAATAGGGACCGCTTACTAGCGGGAAGGTAAACGGCGTTTCCATGTGCGGCTCTGGCTCGCCAGAGCAGCGATGTCACGCTGGCCACGTGACCCGGAAGTGTCTCCGGACAGCGCTGGCCCCCGGCCTCTTGAGTGAGATGGGCGCACAACCCTAGAGTCTGTCAAGACTGGCCTGTACGGGCAGGGGTATCTTTACCTTTAGATGTTTTAAATGGTTATGGATGAGATTAATCAGGGCTGTAAGAGAAAAATGGTATTGGCAAGTTGCGCAATGGAAAGGAAATGACCGAACTCTAATGGAGTCACTTCTCTTATTTTGGAAAGATTCTCCAATATCACACCTTTTAAACAAAAGTTTCCTAGGTGGCTGATGGGTTTATGAAGTTACAAATAAAATTTGCATCATATATCGGATGTGATGTTGCTTTGTTATTAATTTGTATATCGGCCTTCGTCCAAGGGGCTTAGAATTATGGCACAGTCCTGCTCATATCTACCCAGAGGTAGGTCCTACTGAATTCAAGTGGATGTACTCTCTGGTACAGGTGTATAAGATTGCGACCTTTGCCTCACAACAACCCTGTGGGCAATAGTGGCAAGCTCCAAAACGGCTGGTGAGTTTCATAGCTGAAGAGGAATCCAAATCTGGGTCTCCTCAGCTCAAAAACCATGCTCTAAGCAAGGATTTCTTCTTTCTTTCATTGCTGCAATGGGTTCTGTAGAGCAAAGAACGTTTTGGAGGTGGCACGGGGTGAAGGAAGACTCAACCAAATGGCACTTCTTTTTGTTCTCAGAGTCTGACTGATTTACATTTAGCTTTGGCAGGGATGTGATGAGACAGGCAAGCTGCTGCGCCATTGGCAGCTGGAGGGCATGACGCTTGGGCAGTTGACTTGCTTTAAAAAGAAAAGAAAAAAATACCCCAGAGGTACAGGTTGTGCTGAAGGCAATGGGTGAGTAGCTGTTTTAGACTGAACCGCAGGATGATGCTGGAAGGCAATTGGAAACAGCATGTTCTAATTATGAAACATGCATGAGCCCTAGCACTGGGGGGGGGGGCATATCCACAACAGTCCGTAAGATCATAACAACTCTGCTGGCTGAAGACTCATCTCAGCCAATGCTCTGCTTTCAAAGTGGCCAACCACATGCGCATGAGAAGCCTCCGAACAGAACCTGCACCATTTCATCACGGTCCCCTACCTGCAAATTTCAGTAACTCATGTTCACAGCTATATTGCCTCCAACAGGGAGGTACAGCATCACCACCATGTTCAGTTGCTGTTGCTGGCTCATCCACCATGAAGTTGTCTCATCCTCTTTTAAAACCATCAAAGTTGGTTTTAAAAATTCATGCACGTTTACTTGGAAGCCAGTTCCACTGAACTCACTATTTTGTAGAATTTGGGTTGGTCCCTATAAAGCAGGTGGGGAAAATCTTTTGCACTCTGGTCATTGCTGGACTACAACTTCCATCATCCTTGACCAGGCTTTGCTGGGGTTGATGGGTATTATTGCTCTACTATAGATCTGTTGCAATACAGTTCTGTCATTTTAACCCCTACCTTAGAGGCATGTGGTTTGCTCTTCTTTCACCTGGTCCTCTCTAAAGATCCCCAAAGTGTAAACTTCTTCCTCATGACACAGCACTAAAAACTCTTACCTGTTCTCTCTGTAAAAGAGTTGTTTTCTTCTGGGTTTCCAGGCTCCTCTTATTCCAAGCCTCTCTCTAGGTAGTTGCTCTGACCCCTCGGGACTTAAGTCACAAGAGAACTGAAGGGTTGTTTTATAATCTGAAGAAAGTAAACAACTTCCAGTTTTCAACACCAGTGCAAAAGTTAAAATGACAAGAAAAAAAGAAGAATGTCTCAAATGTTGCTTTTCTGGAGTTCACATTAGGGAGACAGATGTGTTCCAACAAACAGGCCTTGCTGTTCCAAAATGGGGGCAATTAGGATGCCATCGTAGATAAAATAACCTAGTTTTCATGTGGAAGTTTTCCGTAGGGAGTTGAAATAACGTATATACAGAAGTACAAGCCCAAAACAACCAAGAGCAGGTGTTCAGGGTTGTATAAAACCCTGAACCAGATTGTACAAAAACCTGCTGGATAGCTGGCTGTTAGAATACGTATGAAACAAAGTTGTTTTTGCTCACCTGTTTATTGGAAAGGACTAAGACTCATAAGTTTAGGAAGACTTTTTACTATCTTTAGATTTTTATGGGCTATGTAGCAAATGGTGCTTTATGACAAGTAACAAGATTTTTCATCCCCATTACAGGTGGTGCTGTTACACTGCTCATAAAACCATTCATTTTTCTCAGTTTATTACATTAATATAGTGGGCTAAGTGCCACAGGTTTTGCACAATGACTGGTTGAACTGAGTCTTCTTTTCCCTGTGGATTTTAGCCTAGAGTCAATTTGAAAAAGACAAACTTGTGAGCTCCCTCCTCTGCTCTGCTTCATGCATGTGGCCAAGACCTACCTTACTGAACCCTGGTGTCTCACATCCCAGGGTGAGCCAGCATGGTATAGTAGCAACTAGAGTGTCTGAATAGAACCTAGGAGACCAGGATTCAAATCCCTTCTTGGGCACGAAGCTCACTGGGTAACCTTGGGCCAGTATAACCTACATCACAGTTTTGTCATGAGAATCAAATGAGGGGGAGAAGCACATATGCCACTCTGAGCTCATTGAAGGAAAAGGTGGGATATAACTGCAATAGATAGGTCACAATTAGCTCTTAAATAGGGTGGTTACACCTGGTATAACCAAGTGAAGAAAGGTAAAGGAACAATCTGATTTAGGATAATCTGCCATTCCTTGTTCCTCAGGTTCTTCCACGCTTCCTCCTTCTTCCTCTAATGGGCAAAGCAGACAATTATATCACAGTGGGGGTGGGGAGCTCCCTCCTTCAGTTTGGGTTCAAGTGCTCTGTGTGCCCATTCAAAATCATCAGCAGAGATTATGAGGTCTAGAAGCAGTGATTTAAGCCAAAGGGCAATAAATTGTGCAGGATTATTCTCTTCCATTCCCTTGTCAAAAAATGAGTAAATATAAATTCATTCTCCTGTTTCGATTTTCTCCCATCTTCAAGCTTGTTGCATATCTCTATCTCTATCTATCTATCATCTATCTATCTATCTATCTATCATCTATCTATCTATATCATCTATCTATCTATCTATCTATCTATCTATCTATCTATCTATCTATCATCTATATCTATCATCTATCTATCTATATCATCTATCTATCATCTATCTATATCTATCTATCTATCTATCTATCATCTATCTATCTATCTATATCTATCTATCATCTATCTATCTATCTATCATCTATCTATCTATCATCTGTCTGTCTATCTATAATTCTTTGATATTTTTTGTCATGGATTTTTGGCTTAGTTCTTTTGTTGCTATTGTTATTTCTGTTACAGTGTCCTTGCATTAAATTCTGTCAGTTTCATGCTTCCATTGGAAGCATTCGTTCCTTCCAAGTATTTTTAATAAGCTTCTTTATGGATTCTTGTTGCACTGCAAATTTTTCTCTTAAGACAATGTTATGAGGTTGGGGTGGTGGGGGAGTAGGCTATATGCAGAGACTCTTCTAATACATGGGCTCCCCTTCCAAGTCTTGGAATAGCCAGGTTAGCTTCCTGGTGAAGTAATGGGCCATTAAGATAACAAAGGCAGGGAAACTGTGCTAGACAAATGGGTGGGGGCCCCTCCCCCCGAATTGCTGGTAGTTAGAAAGAGAAAGGTCAGAGCTGAGAGCAGAGAGTTGAGTGATGTGAGCAAAGCAGCAAGTTGAGAAGACAGAAAGACGGAGCAATGTTCCATTTCTGTTTGAATCCAAGGCTGTGGCTATGGGGGAAGCAAGACTTTTTGGGGGTGTTAATGCTGTGAACCCCTCCCCTGTAGGCTCAGGTTGTGTGTGTGTGTGTGTGTGTGTGTGTGTGTATTCATATATATATATATATGCAAATAAACCAATAAACCATATATCATAAAGATACTACAGTCTCCACTGACCCTCATGCCAAAGGAAACACGAACTCTGCGTAAGTACCTGGAATCTCATGGTGCTCAGAGATTGGGTTTGCATGCAACAATATTTTTAACACTTTATTTCCCCAATGAAGATTTTGAGGAAAGGGTGTCTTGGCTAGTGTCCTTGTTGAAGTGAGCCTTCTATCTTGGGGCCGGCAGAATTGAGCAAGGTCTTTCATTTGCAGCTTTTCTGAATCCTATTGCGTTCACCTCTCTCTTTCTTCAAGGCTTGAGGTGGGTTTTTTTAGACAGCAGGGCTTTTGGTCTAAACAGTTCTTCTGAGCCTTGGAGCAGAGCTTTAAGTTAAGTGGCAATCTTCTTTCTTTCCTGGCCATGTCTCCCCCACCCCCAGCTGCCATTCCTTGTTGGTCTGTACTCTATAGCTTCTATTCAGTGTGTGTGTGATGGGGGAACTTGCAGACGCCACAGCTCCCCTATGTTGAGGATGCATTGCTACAGGAGAAGGGTCACACAACATCTCTTTGCTCATTTTTGCAGAAAGGGATTGAAAGAGCTGGCCAATAGTTCTCAAGACTTCGGTACAAAAGCAAAATGGATGGCACAGCCAACAGGCTGCTGTGAACATGATGCTTAAACAAATGGGAACTGAGGGCAACTTCCTTGAATAACAGAGCTGGAACTCCAGGCCAATCAATGTATCAATCAATTACAGCTATTTATATCCTGGCTTTCGAGATACTTCCAAGGAGACTTATAAATAACACCCAGACACATTTTTAAAGAGCTCAATAAACTATATCAACATGTAACAAGCCAACAGGACTTCCCCTTAGGCAGATAGCCCAGAGGTAGGATTGCAAAGTAAAGCAAGTATCGGCTCTGAGGTGATCTTTACCTTCCAACCTCTTTCCTGGAATCCTTCCCAGAGGGTACCGTATTTTTTGCTCTATAAGACCATAAGACGCACCTAGTTTTTGGAGGAGGAAAACAAGAAAAAAAATATTCTGAATCTCAGAAGCCAGAACAGCAAGAGGGATCGCTGTGCAGTGAAAGCAGCAATCCCTCTTGCTGCTCTGGCTTCTGGGATAGCTGCACAGCCTGCTTTCGCTCCATAAGACGCACACACATTTCCCCTTACTTTTTAGGAGGGAAAAAGTGAGTCTTATAGAGCAAAAAAATACGGTAGTTGTTGGCCGAATTCCCTCTGGGTTGGGAAGAGTCTGACTGAAGTAGGCTCTGAAGTGGTTTTCACCTGCTTCCGTCTCTCTCCCAGAATCCTTCCCTGTAACGAGACTTTAAAGTGGCATGACTAAACTCCCTGCAAAAGTCATATAAGAATGCCGTGCATCTTGAGGCAGGAGAACAGCATTCTGAAGGCTTCCTCTAGCCTGTACTTCTGCAAAACTGTTCTCCTGCCCCAGCTTTTTCCTTTTCTTTTCTGCAGGGCACAGTTCAAGTTTTCAGATGGTGGTCCATAACATGGAAAAGATTGCAGAACATTTGAGGATTTCTGGTCTTGGCCCTACGCTTGCTTTTCCCCCTCGTTGACAATGGAAGAAGTTAAGATTAGTTGGTCCAGCTCTTTTCCTGTTCATTCATGGAACTTGGACAGTTTTGCAAGAGGGCATGAAGAGTTTTCTGAAATGGGGCCTGTAAAAGACGAAGTACTTTGCCAAACCTTTTGCATTTGTTAGATGAAGCTTTCCTTGAAGTGACACCCACTCCTTAACTTTCAGCATTATAAATCTTTTCTGAGAATAAAAATTTGGATGGAATTTTGCATAATAGGAACACACCATGACTCACACATGCAATTTTGAATGGTTTAGGGTCTATTCCAGTGTGTGGGTGTCTGTGTAGGGCAATTATGTAAGTGTCAGGATAGCTAAGAACTTTTGACATTTGTGGCAGCTTAGCAGAATTCCTCTCATGCTCTCAAATGCTTGTGTGAGGGATTTTACGCACTGAACTTCCCATGCATCTATGAAATGATTAGCAGGATTTTTAAATTAATGTCTGATTTATTATTGTCTCAACACATTAGGGTGCGTTGGTTTTAAAGAGAAAAAATATTTTAAAGCAGTGAGGAGAGAGACATCTTATACAAATTGTCTGGAAATTGCATTATAGAATAAAGCTGTTCTATATTCCTGACATTTTCAATGCTAATTGAATTCATCACATATTTGAAAGAGAATGTTTGGATAGATTACATGTGGGACCTGCAACAAAATGCTGCAGCATGGTTGCTCACGTACACTATCCCAGCCATGTCTCCTTCCATGACAGCCTCATTCTATTTTCCCTTCCACCCCGACTACAGACACAGCATACATTTAAAGCACTCTCATACTTACTTAGGATTTGTCGCTCCTCACAAAGTATTTTGGTAAATTTAGTTTGTTAGCCTTCATCCAATTGTGTGCAGAGGGGGAATCACATTTAAGAGTTTTGGTGGTGTATCTTCTACCACAATGAGATTTCCAATATACAGGGGTGATATTTTGGCCCCAGATATGTCTGTTATGTCAGAAGACCCAGAGCCAGAAAAGACATATTCAGAGGAGGTAGACTTTTTCTGTGCAGTGATGATTTGTCCGTTTCTGTTTATTTAATAAGCTTGTGGCTTTAATTTTCAATTACAAACAACAAAAACTATTGAAGTAAAAATGTGACAAAAATATTGAAAGCTGTTTAGAAACAACTTTATTACAACTGACATTTAATATTAATGGTTTTGTGGGGTGCTTTTCTAACCCAATTCAGAAACCTGCAGGAAAATTCTCCTTACTGAAATGTCCCCAAACAATACGGTTATATGGTTTGTGCCAACATGCTGACACCTCCAAAAAATACATTTAATAGTGCTGAGAGTCTGTGCATGTATGTGTTAGCACATTAGGCTCCCTTGGCTTCTCACCTGTTTGTTTGTTTGTTTGTTTGTTTGTTTGTTTGTTTGTTTGTTACACTTAAAGTAATATTAAATATTTCCTGTGAAATCTTGGACACAGCACCTGGTCTCCACAAAAAGCAGTGAAGGAAGGAAAAGGTTTAAAGATTTGCTGCTGCATCAATCTGGTTTTTATGACTTTAGTCAACTATTTTTACTGAGGGTTTCTTTTGAGCTCTGTAAAATATACTTACACTTTCTTTTCATTTGTTCCCACAGCATGTGGCACAACCATGGGACTTCCTAGACAACAGCCTTACTGGGAAGTGAATCATTGCTATGAATCATCATCATTATTATTTAACGGATGAAAAATGGAAACTGAAATACTGGCCTACCTGTGGCTACTAAATCAGTTCATGGATGAAGGCAGCTTTGACCCCAGAGCTCTCAGGTCTGATTCTATCAACTTGTGTATCACATTTCACGGAACACCGCCATCCCCAAATCTCTTTGTTCAGCACCTGAATAGCTCCCTTGCCTGGAGGCTTTCATAGAAACACACCTGAGACAGGGGTTCAAGATTTACTGCTCAGCGGTAGAGCACATGCTTTGCATGTTTCAATTCCTGACATCCCTAGTTCAAGACAGCCAATGCGATGCTTTCAAGATGTTGTTCGACTCCAACTCCCATCATACCTGTCCCATTGCGCAAGTGGCTGGAGCTGATGGGATTTGGAGTTAATATCTATGGAGGGCATGCTGTTGGCGACCCTCTCCTAGTGGAAAGTGTTAGCATTTCACTCCTCCGTTGCTGGATGTGTGATTGTTACATCACATGTGTTTACTTTCTAGGCTTGGAAAATCTTAGAACGGAAGTCAGTCTTATCTGTTCCGCTGTACTGTACTTTTGTACTGTTTTTTGTTTTTTTGGTCTCTCTCGAAGGAGAAGTGAGAGGACACCATGGTTGCTTTGTCCTGTATATATTGCTTAGAATGTTACTCTCACACTCCACAATCGTTTCTGCTATACCCTGCTGAGTGAGAATGCACATGTCTTTTAATATGTGTTGCAAGTGCGCATCGGGACTGATTTGTGAATGTGCCGGGCTGCGCTTCATCAGGAAGATGCCCGGAGAGGTCTGTCTCATTCCAAGGGCTGCATGTGCCCCCCCAGGTGTGTTCCAACAGAAAGGATCAAGGGACAGGTGCTGCAAGCGGCTTCTCCATGAGATCCTGAGCTTCTGCCACCAGTCAAAGGAGACAAGGTCTGATAGAAACCAATAAGATTGCTTCCAAACTTCCCACCCTTTCTATACATCAAATTCAAGCAAGCCACACTGACTCCCTTGGCAGATAATACCCGTTCTATATTCGTAAGAACCCGGTCATTTAGTGTGACAACCACTCACACTTTAGAGATTAAGAAGGCTCCTTTGCTTTACTCCTTTCGGCTCCTGCTGAAAACATTCTTGTTTAGACAAGCCTACTTAGATGCTTAGAAAGTTGTGTATGGGCAATCTATCCTGAATATATTTGTATTTCGAGGAGTTAGTGATCTGACATGGTTATCCTTCCTGCCCCCTGCTCCTTCCTTTTCCCTATCAAAGCTGTTTGATGTCTGAGAACAGCCTTTAATGTCTTAATCAGTTAGGAAGAAGTGAGAGGGCTAGGTACCTTCTTTGATGTTGGGCATTGTTTGGAGAAAGTGAGGCACTGGGAGAGGGTGGCTAATGAATACTCTGCATGTAGCCAGTCTGGCAAGCAACACAGGCTAACAGGTAGCTATCTATAAATCGGATGGGTGTGGGCAGAAGCTCGCGCATGGACTGATGGCCACAGGGCTGTGCAACCTGGGGCTACCTGGGAGAGTCACTTCGCCACTTCTTGAGGGCTTCCAAGTGGCAGATTGAAATGCTTGCTTGGTATGTACCATATATATTGCTTGCTGTTTAGAACAAAACCTTCAATCTTCTCACTCACTTGTGTTTTGTATTACTTCTGAATCTCATTTTTAAAAGAACCACCTTGCATTCAGCAAGACAAGTTGAGGTAATGTTAATCCGTTTTAGTATTCTAACTTTAGTATGTTTTAAAGTAGGGCTGTGTTGTTTTTTCTTGATTCTATGGTTTTATATTTTGTAAACTGTTTTGAGGTTTGTTTGTTTTTAGCAATCAAGTGGTGCATTCATTTTTTAAAAAATAAATAAAATACATTAATAACCTGTCTGTCCATGTCCCGGGATTGGTGAGTTCTGGGTATTGCTCACTAAGTGCAATTCACTCGGGGAAGTTCTGTGTTATGACGTGCACAAGCCTGCATGGTATTGTTCTTTCTTTGGGAATTGCTATTTGCACTAAACTGACAGGTGGCGAACAAAGGAAGCTTCTCTTGCATGAACGCAATAGCCAAACAAAGCAGGGATAGGGAACCTGCGAACCTCCAGATGTTGTTCAACTCCTATCAGCCCCACCCAGTGTAGCCAAGAGTCAAAGAGGATGAGAATTGTAGTCCAACACCATTAGGGGGGTCACAAGTTCCCCATCCCTGAAGTAGAAGGAAGAGGGAAATGGGGATTTCTCTTTGATATATCTGTGCCTAAAAGGCATTAGGGACGCGGGTGGTGCTGTGGGTTAAACCACAGAGCCTAGGACTTGCTGATCAGAAGGTCGGTGGTTCGAATCCCTGCGACGGGGTGAGCTCCCGTTGCTCGGTCCCTGCTCCTGCCAACCTAGCAGTTCGAAAGAACGTCAAAGTGCAAGTAGATAAATAGGTACCGCTCCGGCGGGAAGGTAAACAGCGTTTCCGTGCGCTGCTCTGGCTCACCAGAAGCAGCTTAGTCATGCTGCCCACATGACCCGGAAGCTGTACGCCGGCTCCCTCGGCCAATAAAGCGAGATGAGCGCCGCAACCCCAGAGTCGGTCACGACTGGACCTAATGGCCAGGGGTCCCTTTACCTTACACTTAAAAAGGCATTAGAGTTGTAGCTATGCCTTTTAAATTTGTGAAAAAGTTTAAGTGGGCAGCTTTAAAAAAATGGTTTTGCCATTTGAAAATGTGTTCTAGCATGATGAATTCCCGAAGGAGAATGTCATCTCCCAACAGAGTTGCCTGTACCAAAAGCTCCAAAACCTTAGTTACCAGATGTGAACAGATGACAAAGTAAACTATTTGGCTCCTTGGGCTTGCCTGTGTTTCAGTGCTGGGCATCGCTGAAAGGTCGAGGACATGACATGCCAGGCTATGCAAGAGCAGGCAAGTCCTTCTGAAGTCAGTTTTTATGCCAGCATGATAAATCCTTTCCTTTCTGGTGCTACTAAACTAAGATTTAACCTTTCTCTCTCATTAAAGAATCTGGGTTGTATCGAATGCTAGTGCTACTCAGAGTGTAGACCTTCTAGAGCCAGTGAAGCTAAGCTAGGCATCTCACTTAATTGCAATGAATCTACACTGGATATAGCCGTTCTCTAATATTTTTTTGCACATTAGATTAATTCTTTTTTCAGCTGTGTCACCATCCCTTTAAAAGCAAAAGCAAAAAACCCACACACAGTTCTTTCCATCAATAGACAGCACTTAATAGGACCGGCATGGTAGGAAAGAAGAGCAAGTAGATATCTGGAAGCAGTAGAAAGGCAGTTCTATCAAAATAGTTGACTTATAATCAAGGGGGATGGGGACCATGCTATATATAAGAAGTAGTAGCTCAATTTAAATCTTCACTTACCTGGGAGTAAGCTCATTTAATTCACTGAAACTTACTTCTGCGTAAACATAGTTAGGATTGCAGCCTAAATCATTTGTTCATGCCAATGTGTTTGTATACCATATGTTATTCATGTTTTAAGGGTGGTTTACATAACATAACATGGTTTTCAGTACTGCTCATTAAACCCAACTTATGCAACCCGTCAGACTATCCAGCTCTCTGTATGTTGTGATGGAGAAAAAAATCAAGAGAAACAATACAGTTTGGGGGGGGGGGATCAGTGTTTCCTAGGATCTTGTAGGGTTCTGCATAACATTCTAAATGACTTGGTTGCGACAACTAAGGTAGGGTGGCTTACATTGCCTTTTATCACTGCAGAAGGCCAACTCGAGATGGCAGGGCTACCAGGGGATGTGTGCAGCATCCTTCAGGAATTGTGGGTGTCCTGGAATGCAGGTCTTTTCCTTTTCCTGCACCCCTGGTTTATAGTTCCCTTATTCCTGGTTAAGTGGTACAAGACAGTGGTGTCCACTTACGCTTTGCTGAAAGAGAGAAAATGCATCACTAAACTAGAGGATAGGAGAGGACACTGCTTAGCATAACATTTGCACATGCAACTCTAGAAATACTATAGTTTAACTAGAAACCCAATACATTGCAGCCAGGGAGACCTGTGTGGCTGCCTAATCTGCTGCCCAGGTTTAAACCTCTGATGGAAGAAAGATGGAAACTAGCAGGTCTCCTTCGGCGACACATGGGAAAATGGCCCGAGTCCATCTAATGTGTTGATGACGATGACAACAACAGCAACAATAATTTATTCTTTGTACCCCGCCCATCCGGCTGGGTTTCCCCAGCCACTCTGGGCGGCTCCCAACAGAATAAAACAACAAATATTAAAAACCTCCCTAACAGCAATGGGACACACAGAGTCAGCAGGGCCTCTGACGTTTATTTTTATATATGGGAGAAGGGGGGTTCTTATAGCAACATGGCCCAGCTATACAGAGTTGGCCATTAAGGTTGTTTTGCCCTCTCCACAAGTCATGCTCATGAAAGTAATATTGAGCTTCATCCTCTGCATTGTAAGAGGATATTTATCTCACTCTTTCAAAGGTGGAAGAGAAAGGCAAGGAGGAAATCAGAAGCAGGAAGCTAGCCTGTGAGAGGAGGCTGGGGAAGAGAGGAGAGTGCATCTGTGAATGCCAGAAGTCCATTAGGTTTCAGGATAGCGGAAGGTACAATCGAAGTCACTCAGCCATAGCTGGTGTAAAGCGGTGAGGCTGAATGGAAGCCTGCCAGTTCACACCATTTGAGTGATTAGGCTTGCATCCTTAGCCCCAAAAGAAAAAGAATAAAAACTCACACTGATCTCATTTAAACAGTAAGTCAATATGAAGCAATCCATGCCTTTTCCTTTGCAAGGGGGACTCAGTTGGCATTACTGGCTCCTCTGATCTGCAGCACCTGTGCTTTGGGAAGATGGAGACATTATCAGCTTTTTATCACTTAACAGAGGAAGGGATCCCTGGCCTGATGTTATTTATTCAGCTGGATGTATTGACTTTGTCTGAGAAGATCTACCCTAAGTGGAAGGCTGGGGGTTGTGTAACTTCAGCCTGTTAATTACCAGAGCTTCAAAAACCTTGATTTATGAGCTTATGCCCATGAATGGTTCAGAGTCAGGAATCTGAATGCCTTTTGCTTTCAGTGGAAATAAAGGTATCAGGACCTGCAAAAGATCCTACAGTTAGAGAAATTGACATTGTGACCTCCCCAATAACATTACATTAAACCACATTGTTGACAGGCTTGTTTCTGGAACTGTTTGACAGGCAAAGGTAGCTCACGGAGTCCATTCTGATACAGTGGCCTTTGTCATTATGGGTTGTAGCCAAGGAAGTTTTACTCAGAGTACAGCCATTCAAAGGAATGGAACTCAGTTTGCCAAGTCCATTAATTTCATTGTGTCTTCTCTGAATATAATGTTGGATAACAACCCAAAGTTTCCAGGTAGCACTCAGAAGTTCTGATAAGTTTTCCTCAAAACAAAGAAATGGAAACACTTAATTAACCTAGGCAGGTGGTGGGGATTTTAAAACAAATTACCTCAGAAAACCAGAGCACGTTTGTTGCGTTTCACCAAGGTAGAAAGAAAAGCCATTAAAACAAAATCCTCTTCAAAGAAGATGAGTTTTTGTTTTTGTTTTGCTGATATGGTACCCATGTTGGAACTATCCTGTAAATAATTTAAAGCAGGCATAGGCAAACTCTGGCCCTCCAGCTGTTTTGAGACTACAGTTCCCATAATCCCTGACCACTGGTCCTGTTAGCTAGGGATGATGGGAATTGTAGTTCCAAAACATCTGGAGGGCTGGAGTTTGCCTATGCCTAATTTAAAGCATACAAATTAGTTATTGTTATTAATGTTACTGGTTTACTGCTCATGGTTCACACATCACAATAGGCCAGATTCTGGGCTGTGCAGGGTAGCCTGAAACAACACAGTCAAGAATAGAGAAGGAGCAAAATGTCCATATGCACCAAACTATTATTATTATTATTATTATTATTATTATTATTATTATTATTATTAATCAATTTGGTTTTTTGGTTTTTTAAATATTTTATTAAGGATTTTCTTGTTTTACAGAAGTGTAGTGCCTCGTATATTTTTTTTCCCCATGTAACATTTTTGCAAATTCGTTTCATTTGTTGAGGCATTAGGGGGAGAAGAAAAAAGAAAGAAAAAAGAAAGGGGGGTGGAGAGAGGGAAGATGGATGGGGTCGGGTGGCGGTGTTTCTATTATGTTTAATGTATGTAGAGTTTGGTGTCAGCGTTGCTTGTGTTGTTCACTTGTGTTCCTTTGGTGGTGAGAGAGGTTGGGGTTGGTCTAGGGTGTGATTGTTTGCTTGTGATTGGCTGTGGTGATCTTTGTTTTCGTGTGTGAGTGAGGTGTGTGTGTGTTTTGGATCAGGTTAGCCATACGTATTGATTTGTATGCTGTTGGTGGATTATTGTCATTAATAAATTTGTTTTTAAAGGCAGCCCTACCAGGAATTTGCCCAGCATGTTCATACAGCAGCAGTACAATATCATGCCTTGAAATTGTCTTCTGTGAGATCATACCAACATAGCTTATGATGGTCCATCATACCTTTTGAAAGCAGACTGTTTGAGAACATGCAAAGTGTGAGTGGAGGGGAAAAAGGGAGGGGATGTCATGCGGTTTTCAAAAGGTCAACTGCAGATGCTGTTGGGAAAACACCTAGAAACAATTGTTCTCAAGAAGACAGGAACTTTGTCTGAAAACAGGATGGTCTGCCTCAAAAGACACCAGCAGATCCTAGTAGAGTTTGAGAAGGAAAACAAGCTGGGCGCCTCAGTGAGCTGCGAAGGGAAAACATCCCACTGGGTAACAAGACAGCATGTCGGGTAAACAGGAAAGGAGCAGTCAGCAGAGTGAGAGGTCTGGGGGGTGAAAAAGGCTGGGGAGAGCTCTGATCTACGAGCATGATAAGGAAACTTGAAATGAAAGATCTCTTTGCACAGCCTGGCAAAAAGTGGCTGCATAAACAGAAAGAGGCATCGGCCTTCCGACTTAAAGTCATGTGTGCTTCAGGGTAAGCAGAACCAGTCAAAATGAATGTTGGGAAACCATAGATTTCGTTTGCTCTCGTATGAGAGACATGTCCGAATTTTGCATACAGGAGGGTTACAAGTTCAATCCCTGGCATGTCTAGGAAATATGTCTTTCTGAAAGCTGCCAGACAGTGCAGCAGACCAGATGAAGCAATGGTGTGAATTGGCAGAAGGCAACTTCCTATGATCCTATGCGGTTGCAGCACTGAGGTAATCACATTTCCTGTCGAGATAAGGAAACCTTGTCCAATACCTCCTTGCTGTGCTCTGTTTTTCTTCTGAGTTGGCTATTTAAAAACAGGACTGCTTGGAAGTACTAAATTACTGACAGCTACTTACGGCCATGGGCTCTTCCCTTCCACACTGCTTGAAGCTGAGGCTTGAAGATGCAGCTGCCGGTTAAATAGGTTAAACTTCTCTGGAGTTTCTTCTCTTCCTTGTCGGAGGATTCTTTTAAGGCCTCTGTGGGTGGCAGCTCTTTCTTCCTTCAAACTCCACAAGGCAAGGCTCTAGCAGAGTAGGCCCTTTCCTGCTCTCTCTCTCTCTCTCTCTCTCTCTCTCTCTCTCTCTCTCTCTCTCTCTCCACACTTGCTCTGGGAAAACTTATCAAGCGCTACAACTCCCATGACCACCACATTTTCCTCCGCATGACTCACCAGCACTCCCACCTCAGCCCCATTCATCATAATCCACCCCTAAACCTTGCTTGCTTGCTCAGCACCATTCTTTCCAACCATCTCAACCACATTGCCTCGTTTTTGGATCTCTCATCACTTGCCCTCCTCTTGCCCTTAACTAATGGGATAAACATCTCCCTCCAAAACACTGCAAAATATCCATCATTTCCTCCCCCTCCCCCTGTTCCTGTGGCCTAACTGAGCTCAGGCGTAGCTTTCTTTCTCATCCAGACTAATGCAAACTCTCTCTTTGTCTTTCACCAGTTGCAGATCCTTCACTTATATTTCAACATCCATAGTTAAAAATATCCACTTTAGTGGTGATAAAAGTTTCTCTCTAATACTCTCTGCCTTACTCCATTGTCCTGTGTATCTTTGCTGGGCATCACTCACCATTCTTTCCAGCTTACGTACCTGTGTGACCTCCATGAAATAATACAGTAATCACATGTCAATGTCAATTCAAGTTACACAGGAATAGTTTCTGATTCAAAATAAAGCCATGCTTAACCTCCTGTGTAGTTTGACCCCAAGTATAAGCTTTGTTTTCCCTCCTAATTTCAGATTAATTGGAGAGACTACCCTCTTGCCATGCTTATATACTTTGTAAGAAAGCAACCATGTGTTCAGCTAGTTACCGTATTTTTCGCACCATAGGACGCACTTTTTCCCTCCTAAAAAGCAAGGGAAAATGTGTGTGCGTCCTATGGAGCGAATGCAGGCTTTCGCTGAAGCCTGGAGAGTGAGAGGGGTCGGTGCGCACCGACCCCTCTCGCTCTCCAGGCTTCAGGAAGCTATCCGCTAGCCGTGGGAGACCCAGCTCTCCCACCGCTAGCGGAGCGCAGCATTAATCCCAAAGCTTGGGGCGTGCGGAGCGTAGCGCGCCCCAAGCTTCTGGGTGCAAGCAGGGTCTCCGCTAGCCCTGGGAGAGCCCCGCGACGTCGCGCGGCTATCCCAGGGCTAGCGGACCACTGCGCTAATCCCGAAGCTTGGGGCATGCGGAGCTCAGCGCGCCCCAAGCTTCTGGGTGCCGGCAAGGTCTCCGCTAGCCCTGGGAGAGCCCCGCGACGTCGCGCGGCTCTCCCAGGGCTAGCGGACCACTGCGCTAATCCCGAAGCTTGGGGCGTGCAGAGCTCAGCGCGCCCCAAGCTTCTGGGTGCCGGCAAGGTCTCGCTAGCCCTGGGAGAGCCCCGCGACGTCGCACGGCTCTCCCAGGGCTAGCGAAGCGCTGCGCTAATCCCGAAGCTTGGGGCGTGCAGAGCTCAGCGCGCCCCAAGCTTCTGGGTGCCGGCAAGGTCTCCGCCAGCCGTGGGAGAGCCCCGCGACGTCGCGCGGCTCTCCCAGGGCTAGCGGACCGCTGCGCTAATCCCGAAGTTTGGGGCGTGCGGAGCACAGCGCGCCCCAAGCTTCTGGGTGCCGGCAAGGTCTCGCTAGCCCTGGGAGAGCCCCGCGACGTCGCGCGGCTCTCCCACGGCTAGCGGACCGCTGCGCTAATCCCGAAGCTTGGGGCGTGCGAGCTCAGCGCGCCCCAAGCTTCTGGGCGCCGGCAAGGTCTCCACTAGGCTAGCGGAGACCTTGCCGGTGCCCAGAAGCTTGGGGCGCGCTGAGCTCCGCACGCCCCAAGCTTCGGGATTAGCGCTCTGCTAGCCGTGTCTAGGCTGCAGATAGCAGCCTGCTTCCCGGAGCGTCGGGCGCCCTGAAAGCAGAGCTCCAGGAGCTTCGGGAACACATCCGCAGCGTGGGGAGGCTTGCAGGAGTTCCCCACAGGGCTCCCCACAGGGCTCCCCACGCTGCGGATAGCAGCCTGCTGCCTGGCGGGTGGGGCGCCCTGAAGCAGAGCGCCCCTCGCGCCAGGCAGACATCCGCAGAGTGGGGAGCCTTGCAGGAGTTCCCCACAGGGCTCCCCACGCTGCGGATAGCAGCCTGCTGCCTGGCGGGTGGGGCGCCCTGAAGCAGAGCGCCCCGCGCGCCAGGCAGACATCAGCCAGCCCCACAAGCTCGGGGGACAGCAGGGAGGCGCAGCGCCACTATCCCGCTGTTCCTCGACCTGGTTCGGTTTCCCTGACCTGCTTTTGGGGGGGAAATAAAGGGAAAAATTTTTTCCTTTATTTCCCCCCCAAAAAACTAGGTGCGTCCTATGGTCCGGTGCGTCCAATCGTGCGAAAAATACGGTATATTAAATTGTTTTCATGTTGTTTTATTTCTATGGAGGATCCAAATAATTGAATCTACTTACAAGCCTATTCTGGCATTAAGCTACATATAGACATAGAATAACAGCAACAAAACAATAACAATAAATTAATCGTCATCATAATATTATTAGTTGTAAATACCCTGTGTTTCAGAGAACATAAAGGTAAAGGTAAAGGGACCCCTGACCATTAGGTCCAGTCGTGACTGACTCTGGGGTTGCGGCAATCATCTTGCTTTATTGGCCAAGGGACATAGTAGCTTCTCAGTACCACAGACTTATTGATCTGTCATTAGAGACCACATAAAAACAGAAGTTTGGCGCTGTGGGTTAAAGCCTCAGCGCCTAGGGCTTGCCGATCGAAAGGTCGGCGGTTCGAATCCCCGCGGCGGGGTGTGCTCCCGCTGCTCGGTCCCAGCGCCTGCCAACCTAGCAGTTCGAAAGCACCCCCGGGTGCAAGTAGATAAATAGGGACCGCTTACTAGCGGGAAGGTAAACGGCGTTTCCGTGTGCTGCTCTGGCTCACCAGAACAGCGATGTCACGCTGGCCACGTGACCCGGAAGTGTCTCCGGACAGCGCTGGCCCCCGGCCTCTTAAGTGAGATGGGCGCACAACCCTAGAGTCTGTCAAGACTAGCCCGTACGGGCAGGGGTACCTTTACCTTTAAAAACAGAAGTTTAGTTTAGCTTCAGAGACCTGTGATGCTCTCCTTTCTGCATAACATGAAACAGCATGGAGTATGGTACAGAGCAGGGGTGGCCAACTCCCAAGAGACTGCGATCTACTTACAGAGTTAAAGACTGGCTGTGATCTACCCCCCTTTTGGGGGTTAAGGTCAACGTTTTTGAGCTTTTTTTTTTTTAGGAAGGAAAGCCCTGTTATGTGGGGTTCAGGTCAACCTTTTGAGCTTCTTTTAGGGAGGAGGGAAGGCCCGTTTTGGGGGGTGAAGGGCCAAAATGTTGAGCTTTTTTTATTTTATTTTTTAAAAAAAGATGTTTATTGAAATTTTGAACGGTAAAACAAACTTCACAATCAAAACCAAAAAGAAAGAAAGAAAGAAAGAAAGAAAGAACATTATCACAATCAAATAAAAACAGAAAGATGCAATACAAAACATAAAAAGTAGAAGAAAAAAGACATAAAAAAGACATAAAAATCCAGTTTCTTACTTATTGTTTTCATAACCCTCCTTCCTGACTTCCTCACATCTCCCTTTTCTGTGTTCCCTTTTACACAATCGTATTCAGCAGTGCCTTACCCTTTTTCAAATCTTATTCTATGTTATACATTTCAACTATTATGTCTCCAATTTTTCCCTTTATATCATTTTGTTTAAATTTGACATAATATTATTCTAGCTTTTTCACTCTTATTCTTATAAAACATTTTTTACATATTCCTTTCAACTATGTCACTAATGCCAAATTGTCTTTATATCCTGCATCATTTTAGCATTCAAACATTTTGCAATGTTTTTGCAGGTAGTCTTTAAATTTCTTCCAATCCTCTTCCACTAGCTCTTCTCCCAGGTCTCGGATTCTGCCAGTCATTTCTGCCAATTCCATGTAGTCTATCACTTGCATCTGCCATTCTTCCAGAGTGGGCAAATCTTGTGTCTTCCAGTGTTGAGCTTTTCTTAATTAGGGAGGCCAAAGCTGTTCGGTTTCTTTGGGGGGAGCCACTGATCTACCAGTGATCTACCACAGACGTCTAGTGATCTACCTGCTGGACATGCCTGGCATAGAGGACTACAAGTGCTAGGGGCATTGATGGAAAGAGGCTACTGCTCTTTTTAATATTTAAAAAACCACCAAAAATGCAATTGTGCACCAGAATACCTTTATCAACCAGATCTTCATGGCTCAGGTAAAGTCCTTTTACTTCATTTTATTTATTTATTTAAATTGCGCTAATCTCATAGCTGCACACCCACGCTACCCAACTTTAAGCAGTGCCAATCACAAGCACCAGAAGTAGTAAAGGCAGGCACAATGGCACTAACGCTCTTCTGGCAATTTGGAGCAAATAAAATATTTGGAATCCGCTATGAAATAAGTATAGTTAAAGCCATGGTTTTCCCAGTAGTGATGTATGGAAGTGAGAGCTGGACCATAAAGAAGGCTGATCGCCGAAGAATTGATGCTTTTGAATTCTGGTGCTGGAGAAGACTCTTGAGAGTCCCATGGACTGCAAGAAGATCAAACGCATCCATTCTGAAGGAAATCAGCCCTGAGTGCTCACTGGAAGGACAGATCGTAAAGCTGAGGCTCCAGTACTTTGGCCACCTCATGAGAAGAGAAGACTCCCTGGAGAAGACACTGATGCTGGGAAAGATGGAGGGCACAAGGAGAAGGGAGCGACAGAGGACGAGATGGTTGGATAGTGTTTTCGAGGTTACCAGCATGAGTTTGACCAAACTGCGGGAGGCAGTGGAGGACAGAGGTGCCTGGCGTGCTCTGGTCCATGGGGTCACGAAGAGTCGGACACGACTAAACGACTAAACAACAACAACAACAACAACATGAAATAAGAGCTTGAAAAATGTGAAGCCATGGTCACAAGCGTTTTGTGTCTTGATGTCTCAATGTGCCCGTGAATCACCCAAATGATCTTCAGCTTATAGAGCATTGCTCGATATATTCAGAAGTACGTCCTGCTGTATTCAATCCAGTTTACTCCCACTGGCGGAGGAAGAGGGGTGGGGGGGGAGCGCACCAGCCCCGCCCCCGCCTGCTCTCCACCCCCGCCCCCCGCTGGAGCACCACTGCTTACTCCCATGTAAGTGTGCAGAGGATTGCAGCCATTATCACCTTGAGTTTCGCCAGGGGAAAGGGGATCAATTTTTTTTTACCTATAGCTCTGGAAGAGATAGAAAGAGCTGTTGAAGGGAGAAATTGGCCATTTATTTCAATTTCATGCAAAGTGCTAAGATGACTTTCTTTGTAAATAGCAAGTACCCACTTGACATTTATCTAAGGGAATTCAAAGAACGCAGAGAACAGAACCAAGTTTGACTAAGAAGAACGCAAACCATCCGTAGGACTTTTGTTTAAAGTGGATTAAAGTGATTGCAGCTTGGCTGCTCTCTCTTTCCATGCTAATAAAACTATAGTGCGAATTCATACCTTCTCTGTAGCTCAATATATGGTGTTCAGTCAGTGCCTAGGTGTCATCTAGTACAAATTTGCAACACAGACTTCCTTCCCCTCCCCTGTCCCAGGGCAGGCTGCAGCAGCGATCTTGACCCCCAGTCTGCAATCCTGCAAAATAGTCCGGTGAGAATATTGCACAGGGCCAAGAGGCAAGCTGAGGCAACTACTTCAGGTCACAGGATCCACAGGGGCAGCAGGCCGCAATGTTGATTTTTATTCCCGATGTAGATCTTCCCTCCCCGATTCTTCCCTGGTGGGGAGGGGGCCCACCTCAGATTCCAAAATGCCTGATATTGCAGGTCAGGGATCAGACCAACATGGGTTTCTCAAAACCATACATAATTTCATAAACATCATAGCACATTCTCCTTGTATAACATCCCCCCCCCATTCTATATATACAGCCCGATCCTATGCATGTTTACTTGGTGTCAGGGAACTGCCATCGGCTCAGGGGCGAGAGGGGAAAAGGCGGATGGATTACAGGGAGCCCCCAAAGATCGTGGGAAGCAGCACTTCCACAGCGGAGGAAGGAAGCCACGCCTCTAGTGGGGAGGAGATGCAGGGCTCGGAGGATGCAAGGCAGTGCCAGGACACCTTGCCTGAGCAAAGCGGGGAGGAGGGAGGTCCCCCTTTACCCAAGCCTTCCTTGCGCAGTAGGCTTTCACGTAGAGAGGGGAGGCGCAGACTGGGGGTCAAGAAGCTACTCTGCTGGGGAAGATTTAAGGACCGCCCACTCTCAGATTCTGCCAGTGAATGAGCAAGACGTGGAATAGAGGCGCTCTGCATTGTAAAGGTTTTTTTAGCACCAGTAAGAACAGACTAGTGAGGCATCTTGCCTGATTGCTGTCAAGCAACCACCCGATACCCTTAACACTTGGAATAAATCACAGTTATTTAAAAGGGGCTTCCTCCCTACCAAGCACATTTTGGATTGATGCCTAACACACCCCCCCCCCCAAAAATATACCTTTCAATAAGGGGAAGATACTTCAATTCCCCAGTTATCCAAGTTGCTCCTTTCTGTACCTTTTCCAGGTGTCATTGGACTATATCTCCCATCATCCCTGACATGGCCATGCTGGGTGGTAGGTGAACCCACTTGGGGTTAAGCCCTGAGCCCAGAGAGCATCTCCCTGCCCCCGCCCAACCCCCTGCTCCACAGCATCATTTTTGAGCTGGGGCACTGAGAACAGGAGTATTCAAAATACAGCTGTACTCTACATTTTTTATAAAGGGACCATGACATTGGCAGGTTCCACTCCCCCCCCCCCCCCTTTCTTAACAATTCCCAATATCAAACTTCCTTTCTTTCCCTGCAACTGTTCTCTGAGCTGCCATTTTCAGTAAGCTGTCTGTCACAACCTCAGTATCTCTCTCTTGGGTAATCATAGCCAGTTTGGAGTCAAACTGGTATATTTGAAGTTGGCATGTTTTGACCAAACCTTGTACTGTGCTATATGCCTGCTACACTGAATGGATTTTGCCAGGTGTTTATCAGTTGGGTTTATAACAGTAACAATGTAAATTTCCTTCCTATCTGGTGAAACTGTTGGGGCTGCTTCTTGTTGGGTAGGTGGGAAGGAATCAATATGATCAAGATTACTGCAGCGAGACTCCCAATTTCCATCAGTAGTGATTTTATTGGTACTTCCCCAATATTCAATCTACTTAGACATTGTCTTTGTAACTTTGGCAAGGCGCTGTGATGTTACCTTTATGACGAAAGTGATGCATTATTTTTACATTTGTCAAGGGGAAAATATAACTCAATCATTACTAGAAATTGGGCAACCCAAGATTTTCAAATTTTCTAAACAGCTTTAAGGAAGGGCATAACAATTCCATATAATATAATATTTTTAAGCCGTACAAATTGAATTATGTATACTTTTTAATGAAATGAATAATATTAATAATTATTCTACTGCTGCCCAGACTGTTCTTTTGTCCCTACTGTAGTGTTTTGTTTTGTTTTAAAGCAGAGCTTGTGCATTCCAAAGTTTTCTTTATTTGCACTTTTCAAAAGATGCAATCCTTTTATGGCTTCTTTAATGCCACTGTTTAACCACACTGGTATCTTCTGGGCTTGTTCATACTCTCTCTAATCCATTTTCTCCATTTGTAGCTGAAGCTCTTTTATAGTGGTTTAAAATAGTACCCAACCTCCCTGAAGGGAATGGACTTTCCTGACTCCTCCCTCCACCTACTTTTTAAACAAAGCCCCTCAGTTTAAAGGATTCTTTCTTCTGAAATTGGATACAACTCTGTCAGACTTTTAAGGCAATTTTCCACTTGTATGTTCATTAAACCGTACATTGTTGGGGTCACAGTTCCTAAACTGTTTTTTAACTGTTGGAATTTTTGTTTTGTATTTGGCTAAGAGGAAATAATACAATATAATCGTATAATAAAAGGAGGATTCCCTGGTTGCCTAAATCCAGGTTGGGGCAAGTACTCTTTGCTGAGAGCTGGTCCAGGAGAGATGTAAAATCACAAAACATGCAGCAAAGTAAAGCATGAAAATATAGGCTGTTAGACCTCAAAATATTCCCTTCTAAGTTGCTTCCAAAGTACCGGTACCTCACTTCTCTGAGCATAGAAAGAAACCACGTTTGGTCAGTGAAAATGGTTTGCTTCAAATGGTTTCTGGGAGACAGTGGGGGAAAGCAGACGTCTCTGAATTAAGGAATGGCTTGTTAAAATGATGTTCCCCGGGGTCGAATTTACCTCTCCTCCTGTGCCTTGTAGCCACTGTGTCTGGGGCAACAGACACTTAACAATAGTTAATGTTTGAAAGGTACAATATGTTCTGTGTAACCAGACTGCTCGTTTCCTCTTCCTAATAGCTTGATTGCTATTGCAGGACGTTGAAGATTTTTATTTACCTCATTAGACCACAAGAAACAATGCCATTAATATTTAAGCCCTGACACATTTTTAAAGTAAAGACAAAAAACCCTTAAGCCTTAGTAACCCATTAACTATTCTTTTTCTTTTTTTTAAGGTCAACGTATTTGATTCTAGTGTGAAACAAAGGATGTTGGAAGCACTTCATCCTTGATCACCACTAGATATCACAAGCAGGTCCTTCAAAAGGTTTCAGGGTGGAGAGCTCCTGTCCAGGGTCCTAGCCAAGCAGCCTTGCCCGTTTCCAGGATACTCCATTCTATCACCTTCCCTCTCATTTCCCTAGTTTCTCCCTCCAAAGTGACATTTGGCATTCCATGCCCACCCAGCATGCTCATTCTTCATTGAACTGTTTGGAGGATTTGCTCTCTTAGGTCCCCCCGCAGGGAAAAAATCTGCAAAGCTTTGGGTTTTCATGACCCTGCTGCTATCTTCTTCTTTTGTATCTTAGACATCTTAGTGGACCACAAGCTTCACATGAATCAACAGTGTGATACAGCAGCAAAACAAGCTAATGCTATTCTAGACTGCATCAACAGAACTATAATGTCCAGATCAAGGGAAGTGACAGTACCACTTTTTTCTGCGTTGCTCAGACTACATCTGGAATACGGAGTCCAGCAATTTAAGAAGGCTATTGACAAGCTGAAACGTGTGCAGAGGAGGACAACCAAGATGATCAAGGGTCTGGAAACCAAGCCTTATGAGGAACGGTTGAGGGAGCTGGGTATGTTTAGCCTGGAAAAGAGGAGAATGAAAGGACATATGAAAGCCATCTTTAAATATCTTAAGGGCTGTCACATGGAAGCTTGTTTTCTCATGCTCTCGACCTGAACCAATGGTTTCAAGTAACAAGATCTGAAATGCTGACTAAACATCAGGAATAACTTTCTGACAGCAAGAGCTGTTTGGGACTCTCCTTCCTTGGAGGTTTTTAAACAGAGGTTGGATGGCCTTCTGTCTTGGATGCTTTAGTTGAGATTCCTGTATTCTAGGAGTTTGGACTAGATGCCTCTTTGGGGTTCCAACTCTACAATTATATGATTCTGGCTACAAGAGGAGCTGCCCTCAGAAAACTGATTACAGTGGTACCTCAGGTTAAGTACTTAATTCGTTCTTAACCTGAAACTCTTCTTAACCTGAAGCACCACTTTAGCTAATGGGGCCTCCTGTTGCTGCCGCACCGCCGGAGCCCGATTTCTGTTCTTATCCTGAAGCAAAGTTCTTAACCTGAAGCACTATTTCTGGGTTAGCGGAGTGTGTAACCTGAAGCGTATGTAACCTGAAGCGTATGTAACCCGAGGTACCACTGTATGTTATTAATATACATGACAAAGTATGCACACAAGTTTATTTTGTTGCTAATGGTCAGCGCCATCCTCAAGGTTTAAGAATGAGCATCTGCTACCACAGGGTTTCTGCATCTCTCTGCCAAATGAGGCCTATTTCTCAGTTTGTGTATTCAAGGGGAGCTGTCACTCATCACTTAGACAGAATGCAGAACAAGAGACAGGGGCCAACTTACAGGCACAGGCAGGCATAAAGCAGACCTGTGTTATGTGTCACAAGTCCAGTTGTCATGTTAACATGCATCACCAGTGGCTTCTCCATGTACAAAATTGCTGTATCATCATTTAGCGTCATGGACATTTATCGGATAGCGTGGGATTAACATTCTAGTACTGTCATTTCAATTCATTGGGCAGTGAATTTACCTACTGAAAATGGAAGCATGATCAAAAGTGGGCTTTAAGAATAAGCTTGTGAGAGGAGTCTCGCTTACATATCGTGGAAGATTCCCGCTAATTAAAACATATTCTGCTAATTAATACCACCGTAAAAGCAGCATAGCTGCACTCAACTTAATGAGCCTCCTCTGGTTACATTGGGCGAGCTGGCCCATTTCGATGAACCTTAAAAATACTTCTCTTGTTAAGAGCACTGTCTGTGGCAAGGAAAGTGCTCACGGGAGAGCACTAGGAAATATTCTATTGCCATATGTTTACTAATATGGGGCTTCCTGAACATTGCTTTCTGTTACATTAGAGAATCCCATCTCGAATAATTGCCTGAGCACATCCTAAATGGTTGGTTAAAGCAGAAGAGCGCAACAGATACAGCAGGTAATTAAAGGTTTATTTCTTGTTAACCCAACCCAACAGCAGCACAACTGGGGAATGGCTTCTAAACAGCTTTTAATAATCTTACAATAGGAGGCATGTTATTCCCTTCTTCTGTATGCCCCAAATAAGGTGAAGGTAAAGGTACCCCTGCCCATACGGGCCAGTCTTGACAGACTCTAGGGTTGTGCGCTCATCTCACTCTAGAGGCCGGGAGCCAGCGCTGTCCGCAGACACTTCTGGGTCACGTGGCCAGCGTGACAAGCTGCATCTGGCGAGCCAGCGCAGCACACGGAACGCCGTTTACCTTCCCGCTAGAAAGCGGTCCCTATTTATCTACTTGCACCCGGAGGTGCTTTCGAACTGCTAGGTTGGCAGGCGCTGGGACCGAACGACGGGAGTGCACCCCGCCGCGGGGATTCGAACCGCCGACCATGTGATCGGCAAGTCCTAGGCGCTGAGGTTTTACCCACAGCACCACCCGCGTCCCCATGCCCCAAACAGCTGAAGCCAAAGACTGAGGAGAGTGAGTTTGACAAAACTTGTGACATATAAAGGTTGTGTTGTCATGAAGATCAATACAGTCTTAATTCCCCTCTGAGATAAATTATGATACACTATAGCCTGAGTTTACTCCATGGGTGGGGGAGTATGAAAAAACATGTAGAGAATCCCATCTTATGGCATGAGACTGAAGAAGACGATCTTCCAATCCTTCCAGCCCTATAATTCTGCACATGATGGTCACAGCAGTACCGGATCTGCCTCTGAAAAATGGCAAGAGCCATTTCTCTCATTTTTCACTCCAGCGAGCAAATGGGTTTTGACAACAAGATGCAGAATTTGTAGTTCACTGAGCAGATTGTTTGCAAGGATGAAAATAGCCACCGGAGGCAGATGTTCCAAATACTCTCCAACATTCATTCATACCTACTTCCAAAGCAGAGACTCTCATTTCCTTCCATCGTGTCGCAAGGCATAGAGGGTTGAAAAGAAAACAAAAACCTGAAACCCTACAGTCATTCTAACTTAAGATGGCAAAACAAATACTCTGCCAATCTGACAGAAACTAGAGGTCTAGGTCATAGGTTAAGGTAAATGGACCCCTGACCATTAGGTCCAGTCATGGCTGACTCTGGGGTTGCGGCGCTCATCTTGCTTTATTGGTCGAGGAAGCCAGCGTACAGCTTCCGGGTCATGTGGCCAGCATGAGTAAGCCGCTTCTGGCAAACCAGAGCAGTGCATGGAAATGCTGTTTATCTTCCCACCGGAGTGGTACCTATTTATCTACTTGCACTTTGATGTGCTTTTGAACTGTTAGGTTGGCAGGAGCTGGGACCGAGCAATGGGAGCTCACCCCGTCGTGGGGATTCGAACCGCCGACCATCTGTTCGGCAAGCCCTAGGCTCTGTGGTTTAACCCACAGTGCCACCCGCGTCCCGTCTAGGTCATATACTTGACTAAATAATTCCATCTACAAGTGTGGACAGAATGCTCACAAGCTCCAGGCACACCTACCAAGCAATGTAGCCATGTGTCTGCAGGACTCACATAGGGCTGTCATACGTCTGGGAGTTCAAAGGCGGAATTGACATTCGGGGGAAATTTCCAAAAGGTGGCACTTTGTTCTGGATCTTAGATCAGAAAATTGCATTTTTTGGGGGTGTTTTTGAAAGAAAAAACACATTTTCAGGGTGTTGTGCGTGCACACACAACATATATGTGATAATGCATTAATGCTTTCCCTCCACAGCTATGGTCAGCGGTGAACTAGGCCATAGCATTATAGAGATGGAACGGATTATGGACACAAACCTAATTTTCTACAATGGCTGAATTTGCTTGACCTCAAAAGCATCTCCTCATTAGAAGGTAGCAACTAAAAACAAACTCTTGTTGTTGTATTAAGATCTAATGATGGGGAGAAATTACAATTACAAATTAAAGCATTTCCTCAGCAAAGTCCCCAAATCTGCCCACTGCATACAACTGCAAATCCAGCTTCACTCAATCCATTTACTCCTTTGGCGCAACTGAATTAGTATTTGGCAGTCAATTGGGAATATTACATTTTATATCTGCATTTAAAAAACAAAACAAAACTTCTTTCCAAGCCTGATGATCCTTCTAGTCATAATATATGCCCCAAAATATATTCAAAAAACAAAACAAAACTGCAAGCGTGACAGATGTTTTCATCGAGAAAGAAATACTACCTGCCACAGTCTGTCCTGTTTCCTGCCTCAAAGGGGCCGGCAGCTTTAATGTTTTGTTGACAGAGATGTGAGAGGAGGGAAGGGAACATGAAGCAGCAGGCCTGTTCCATGTGCCTCCGCTGGAGTTTACCTGCTTAAAAAAAAACCCCAGCTTACAGATGCTTTAGCACCTTTTGAACTTCACGGAACTTTTTCCCTGACACAATTGCTCCCAGAAACAACCGTCTGGTGTGAACATGCTTTGCTGTGCTTTCTAAATGATTTATCTTGCCACAGACCTTGATATTCAATACAGGTGAAGCAATAAAGACAGTAAAGCTTTCAGGTTCGACCATCAAGGGTTGGAAAAGCTTCAATGGAAATTAAATAGCATCAAGGTGGTTCCTGAGCCTTTCCTCTTTTGTTTCCCCCCCTTTATCTCTTCTCAAAGAAAAAAGGATTTACACAGGGGATTTGGGAAACAACCTTAGCTGGAGGTACCTTTGCTTTGCAAGATAAAGCACAACCCTATGAAAAGATGACTCAGTCGCTGCTCCTGGCATTGTCTCTGATTTCTTAAAGCTGGATAGGAGTTTATGGGATTCATTTATCTCCCTGATCCATTTTCTATGGCCTCCTTATTGAAGCTTCTTCATGGTAACATCTGGAAACTGCTAAGCGTCGTAAGTGGCTGAAAGCAAGGGCTGAACTACACATTACATACAAATAGCAGCGGTGGGTGCTTCTGGGTGAAGCAGCTCTGTGACAGGGCAGCACCCAGCAGAGAAAGAGCAGGAGGAGAGCTGTGGTGGCACACGCATTGTCAAATGGATTTTTTGCAATGTGCTTCACGTGGGGCTGTCCCTTGGGCTTGGTTCAGAAGCTGCAACGAGCGCAGAATATTGTGGTAAAGCTGGTGAGTAGCAGCTAGTGGCAAATATGCTACAGTGGTACCTTGGGTTACATACGCTTCAGGTTACAGACTCCGCTAGCCCAGAAATAGTACCTCGGGTTAAGAACTTTGCTTCAGGATAAGAACAGAAATCGTGCTCCAGCGGCCCCATTAGCTAAAGTGGTGCTTCAGGTTAAGAACAGCTTCAGGTTAAGAACAGACTTCCGGAACGAATTAAATACTTAACCCAAGGTACCACTGTACAACAGTTTGAGGAATTGCACCAGTTGCCAAGAACAGCTGGCGGGAAGGCATGTTCCATGGACCTGGCCTCCTGGAAGTGTTGCTGCTTACTGGAGTGGTGTGGGAGTGATGTGGCAGCAAGGTTGTGGTGAGTGCATATGTAGGATGAACTCCGCCAGGGCGTCCCTACCGCCTTGGCCTCGCCACACTACCCCAGAACTACTATTGTTGGAGGCAAGGCCTGCAGCGCTGCTCCTCCCCCCTGGCCTCTTCTGCTTGCTGCCAGTTAACTATCAAGTCAGGTACTTGTGTTGATCCGTAAATGGCTTAGGGCCCAGGAAGGCAGTTTCTGCATCACCTCCTCCTCCCCTATATATGCCAGCCTACTCCTTGAGATCAAGTGGACTGGAGACACCTAACAATGCCATGCTTGCCATTGGGGTGTCATGGGAGAAGACATTCTTAATAGTGGCACCCCAACAGTGGAATGCCCTCCCCTCGCAGTTTGGTTGGTTCCAACAGTGATGAGCTTTAAGCAACTTGTAGAGACATAACAGGGCTTTTTTCCAGGGGGAAATCACAATAACTCAGTTCCGGCACCTCTCAGGTGGGCACAATTGCCATTCTTAGAGAACAAGGGAGGCATTCATGGTGAGTTCCAGCACCTCTATTTCTAGAAAAATAGCACTGGACATACTGAGGCATTTCCTTAAGTTGACTGGAGAAGTTTTGTTGCTCTCCTGGTGCTGCAATGCAAGCTGACACATTGTTGCCATTGTTGATTCTTCAGATTTTATTATGTCTTATATATTTATGTTGCATCCCAATCTGTGAGGGGGTTATAAAACCTTCAAGACTGCTGCTTTTCCACTACCATTTCCCTCTGTCATAAAACAGAGGCTGCTGCTTCTATGGGTGGCAATGCAGCTACAGAAGGAAAGTAGTCATGGTGAAACCACCCTCACTTCTCTGCAGACAACCATTCCTATTGAAGCCACTGGCATTTTGTTGAACACAGGTCTGAACTTCAGTGTATCCAGGCAGAAGCCCAACACACACACCCCTTATTCTACAATATCTTCTCTTTACAATGCCTCCAGGCCCAAACAAACAAACCCAAAGGAATACATACATAATTTGTGCATGTCTGATAAGAAGAATCTGGGGGCATATGCAAAGAAATCTCAGATTTAGAACACAAAAGATCACTTTTCTAGCCCGTAAGGTTTCAAATAATTAAGAAGTTGATACAGATTTCAGTTTCCTGTAGTCAGTGAGCATGATTTCCATGCAACTTGTACAGGCTTTCCAGGCAAGCTCCTTTTAGTCTGGTGACGCCCAGCCCAAGCACTTTTCTGTTGACCCTATGTGCAATAATTATCCTTGAATTAAAGACCATTTATCCAGTTCCTCTTGAATACTTTAGTCATTAGGGGAATGAAAGAAATTTGGGGAAGCAAGAATTATGGCCAATGTTCCAGCTAACAACCTGGTATGAAGTCTTGTCTTATTTTGCTCCTCTTTAAGGCAGACAAGGGGAAAGAGAAAACACTCTATTTGGTGCAGAAATGATGTCACTGCAGCATTCTTGCATGCCACATTGTTCCTGCTCTTATACCATAGCTAGGCAAACTGAGGCCCAGGGGCCGGATCCGGCCCAATCACAGTCTAAATCCAGCCCGCAGACAGTCCAGGAATCGGTGTGTTTTTACATGAGTAGAATGTGTCCTTTTAATTAAAATGCATCTCTGGGTTATTTGTGGGGCATTCATTCATTTCCCCCCCTCCAAAATATACTCCGGCCCTCCACAAGATGGACAGTGGGCCGGCCCCCTGCTGAAAAAGTTTGCTGACCCCTGTCTTATACTAACTCAGATCTGCTCGTGCATCTAGCTCAGTATTGACTAGTAATGGCTTCCCAGTGTTTCCTACCTGACAATGCGGGGTATAGAATATGGCACCTTTTGCTGCAAGATGCAACCTCTTTTTTCCTGTGAGTTAAGGAATGCCCTACATACATCAACAAGATGTTGCACCATGATGCATGGGAAACGAATGGGGCAGAGACTGTGCCGGCACCTGGAGAACATGCACACTGGAGATCAGCAGAGTTTTGAACTGTGCTCAGCATGTAAAGGATGGGCAAATATCAGAAAACAGATTGGATATTCAGAAAAACACAGATATATATTTAATAAACGCACACACACAAAATTACATGTTCAAAATGTTATCAATGATTTTTAGGGAAATCACTTACACCAAAGAGGCACATTTTATTTGCTTCATGTCACTGTTTTGTCTTCCTGAGAATGCATTTGCATTGTTTATTTTCAATCTCTGACAGAGAGTAACAGTTTCTCTTGGTTCTCTAAGCACTCTTTCAGTTTATCTTCCGTCAAAGTCAGCCGCTGCTCCAAGATTGAGACAGTCTGTTAGGAGAACAGGGCAACAAGTTCTTGTCATTGATCGTAATGTTTTATTTACAAAATAACTTCTCTTAATACACTAAAGAAACCAGAGAACTGCAAGATTTGATTCAGATATTCCACCATTTCAGTAGCTCGCGGAAACTTTAAAAATACATGGGGTTTTTTGCTGTGCTAAACACATCATGGTCTCGGCATCAAAATAAAACCAACTATTGGAGAAGAACTCTAAAATCCAAAATTTTTTTTTTTGGCAGAGCATCCCTGTATGTGCTATGTATTCAGTTGTATCAGACTAGAGTATTGATTCGGAGAATAAAGCCTCCAGCTTCTACAACTCTGGAAACTAAAGTGTTGAGAGTTCCCCTTTCAAAGCCGATACCCACAGGGCCACATGAGATGTTCTGCACACACGCTAGGGTTTTTCCAAATCTCTCCCTTCCCCCAAACAGGTGCAGCCCTGAACAGCTGCAGGTAAGGCATGTGATGTGGAGACTGCAGCTGGGGAAGAATGAGTGACACATGCCCTCCGTACCCTTGGAAGCCCCTTCTCAGGGGGTCCTCAGGTCTTGGCACGTAAATATTGTGAGTTATGAAGGGACTTCAGCAAGGGCTTGGATGGACATCACAAATGTCTGAAATACTTTGTTGTATCAGAACCCAACTTTTCAGTGATATCTGCTTTCAAATATATTCTCCACTCTATTGTGGAACACATTAAATTGATAGGAATAGTGTTAGTGAGAAGTGTTGAGCAGGTTTTTGTGGATTTGAACACACCATGTAAGACACGTTCTGTGTTTCTCGGGTACCAGTAGAAATTGGGTAATGCTCTGATAGACCTTAATTACATCGACAATAACAAAAATGATTAAAGGATGTATTTTTTTCTTTCTCTTGGTCATATTTTTTTTTCTTTTCACAAGTTTTACAAATTTACTTAAGTTTCCAAATATGTTTTTCTTAAAATTTTGACTTCTCACCCTTACCACAATGATGTATTTTATTCCTACGTTATACCTACTGCTTTATATAACATACTTTTATCTAATACAATTATCCTCTATTTCACCCATTATTGTTTTCATTCTGCAGCTGACATATTTTTTCTAGGAGCTCAAAGTACTTCACATATAAAGCAGTTTGTTTTAAATCAGTAGATCTATCTACTAAGGCATTTGCTAATTGGGGTGGGGAGGAATTTGTTATCCGTTGGGCTGAGCAATTTTTTTTATTGTAAAAAACTTATTTTTTCTTTTTCGACACTATTTTAGCTCAGGTATGTTAATTATGGTGGCATATCCATCTGATAAAGAGTAGCAACTTTTATTAAATTTAAAGTGCTTCTACTTCCTTCAATATCTCAGAAAGACATATACTGGCATTGACATATGATATGCAATTTCTTTCGCTGACTAATCAAAAGTCTTACTTCACAAACATAATACAGTGGTGCCTCGCAAGACGAAATTAATTCGTTCCGCGTGTTTTGTCGTCTTGCGATTTTTTTCGTCTTGCGAAGCACGGTGTCGGGAAAGTTTTGGAAAAGCTTCAAAAATCACCAAAGTCTTTAAAAACCTCAAAAAAGGCTACTACACCGCATTCTATGAGTTGCTCCTCGAAGTCAAGTCGCAACTGTATTAACGGTGTTAAGAAAAAGGAAACAAACTTGCAAGACGTTTCCGTCTTGCGAAGCAAGCCCATAGGGAAAATCGTCTTGCGAAGCAACTCAAAAAACAGAAAACCCTTTCGTCTTGCGAGGCATTCGTCTTGCGAGGTACCGCTGTATTGGTAATTATTACAACTCTGTAGATAGTATTATTATGCATTTATGATCGACGAAGGGCTGAGGCAGAGAGACCGAGTGTTGCCTGCCTCAGGTCAATGAACTTGTGAAGGAGTTACCATTTGTGTAGGCCCACCTGAGAAAGTTTTTGAATAGAAAGTTTCTGATGTCAATCTTTAAAATAGATAAATGTTGAATTGAGGGCCCAGAGGCGTAAGGAGACAGGAAGAGTCCTGCTAGACCAAACGCAAGGCCCAGCTGGCCCCTGAAGTAGGAACAGGGCTATTTGTCGCTTCACCACTAGCCCCAAGAAGCCTAGTGATTTATTATTTACTTGCAGGCAATCCAGTACATGCAATGGTGTTGGGGATTTACTCACAAGAGTAAGAACATCCAGCTGCTCCACAATATGTTCCAAGGCATTAGTCAAAACTGGAGAAATGCCTACTGGCTCATCCATGGTGGTCGCAATGTATTTACTTCCGTCTTCCAAACTTGTCCTCGTTGCTCTTGGTGAGGATAAAACTGAATGCTGCTGCATGTCTTGGCTGTTCATTCCATCTTGCTGCATGATCACTCTCTCTTGTTGCATGGAAGGTTGAGCTAAAGGCATACTTGGCTTTGTCTTCGATTAAAGGGAAAAGCAGATGGTGGTAAGCTTGAAAATATTCAGCATCCTCTTTTCCCTTTCGGGAAGCAAAGCTGAGTACTGCAGTGGTTACCCTGCCATACCTGTTCTCTCCTCAGCCTGCATCTTTTCTCTCTCACATTTCCCCAAAAGGACTTACCAGTTTTAATAACTCGTATTCCTTTTTCTTTTATTCTCTGCTGTTCTGGAAGCTCCCAGAAGTATTTTACTTGTAGCCTTTCACTATCATGAAGTGGTTTGCAAAATAAATCTCCCTGGTGACTGCTAGCAGGAAGACTCACCATGAGACTGAACTAACACACAGTGATTAGAAGCCTGGTTTTGCATGCCCTTGAGGGTTGGTTCCCAAGGCCGCAAAGCAAGTTCTTTATGAGTTGGAGGGGCCTACTAGGCAAGCCCAAGCTCTCAGGGCCACCTAAAGTAGCTCTTTAGATCTCAGCCACAGTTAGAAGTGTTACTGCACCAAAGCCGTTTTTCCTGCATGGAAGCAGTTTCGGCAGATTCCAGTCTTGAGTATGGCAACATCTGAACCTGCCAAGTGGGCTGAGGTTATTACAGACTCCAATGCAAAATAAAATAAAATCAGGACTATTCTTAAATAAGGTTGTAGGGGTGGGGGGGGGGCAGAGGTATTCTGTACGTATGTTGAAACACATATGGGAAATAAAAGGAACATAAAGTGAATTCTCTGTAGCTTAAATAATGAAAGCTAAAAAGATAGAGCCAAGTATTTAGCATCACAAAGCATCACAGAGAAATAAATTCTCTTCTCCACATTAAACCAAGGTTAAGTTCTTATTTGTTTTTTTTCATAAAACTGATACACGGCTTGATCGTAGAAAAAACCTCAGTACAGCAGTCCTGCACGAAGCTTGTTCTAGTCAGTGTCCCTCCCATTTGACAGATACAACAAGCAGGCCTAGTCAAAGAGACCAGGTGCTGCTCTCTCTGAATCTAGGCAAGAAGGAATTTATTCCGTGTAGATCTGCCATATAGCTAATGACATCAAACACTGGTACAATTCAAAGGCAAAAGCACATCCTTAACAAAATCTATTTAACTCCAAAGTATATCAGTTGTAAGAATTTTGCCTGCAAATAAATTAAGTCGTAGCGTTCTAGAGAAAGTTCATGCCATGTTATCCGACTCAAAAACCATCTGCATTTAATCTCTGGCCAGGCATCACACACATAAAGCATATCTGACAGCTTCCTGTGGAATACCAGGAATGATCTCATGACAAACAAGGATTTGAAGATAGGCTTTCTAATGAATCATGACGTTGGTGAGGCATGTAATTTAAAAATAGGATGGCCAGCTCCCAGTTTGCCTTCGGATGTTGAACTTTTTTGTATTGCTCTGTTGCATGCAAGGTGAAAAACACACACTCTACCTCTTATTTAAGAACAGACTAGATACGTAATATGGGAGTTCATTAAGATCTAGATCTGCACAGTGATATATGCTTAAGGAGTAGCTATTATAGAAATAAATATCAGTATATCTGACTGCATTGTTTGGAAGGAAGCTTATGTATTTTCCTCAACAGTCTAATAGTTTATTAAATCACAAACCAGATGACGACAATTGAATTGAATTTTGTTCAAGCAAAATAAATACAAATAGCCAGTTTGTAATCATTTATTATTACTCCTACCATATTACTTCCTTTGTAGCCAATTGGTTCTAGTCCTTTGATATTACTTACTTTTTTCACACATTTGAAGTGTCAAAACCAACCATAGCTTTATTATAGTGCCATCTGAATTCGTGACACCTTACAAAGAATGAGAGAGCAAGTCTCTATCTTCAAGGCATATACAATCATACCTTGGTTTTCAAACAGCCTAGTTCTCAAACTTTTTTGCTCCCGAACAATCAAAACTTGGAAATGAGTGTTCCGGTTTTTTAACGTTCTTTTGGAAGCCAAACGTCCGACGAGGCTTCCGCGGCTTCTGATTGGCTGCAGCAGCTTCCTGCAGCCATTCAGAAGCTGCGCTTTGGTTTTCAAATGTTTTGGAAGTCAAATAGAATTCCGGAACGGATCCCGTTTGACTTCCAAGGTATGACTGTGTGTGTGTGTGTGTGTGTGTGTGTGTGTGTGTGTGTATACACACACACACCTTGAACCTATCAGGTAACACACACACCCCATGTGACTGTGGAAGAAAGCAATTACTATATACGTTTTATGTATTCCATCCCAGCAACCCTATCAAAACTACTGGAATCTGCAATGGCAGCAAGACTTGGTGGGCTGCACCCTAAGCAGGTTAGGCTTTTAGCTGATGTCTGACATTTGTACAATGTTACCCAGGGATGGGACACCTCAGTTTCTGAAGTATAAGACAGAGTTTTCAATTAAAGTTCATATTCCCTTGATTGATGCAGAGTTCAGAAAAGTGCCTGAATATACAGAATAATAAAATGTTAGTAACAATTTCAATTTATAAAAAAGAAGTGATTAAAAACTATTCTCTTAAGGTTAGGTGTTTTACTATGTTCAATTTCTTGTTCAACAGACTGATCCTATGATTCAAGAAAAGGCCAAGCCTAAGGATCTTTCTACTAGCTTTACACTACAAAGATTGTTTGGCGCAGGACAACAGAGGACTCAAGAATCCTCCTGGCACATCACAGCAGTTATACACAGGGAAGTTTGTATTGCTTTGGGGAAGGGGAGGAGGGGAATGGAGAAGTACTCAAGGAAAGCTTCCCAGGGAGACAGAAGTAGAAGTCGCCTCATATATTCTTGCAGCCTAAGCCCTAGGAATGAGCTGTAAATCTGTGGCAATGCAGGGACACCCCCCCAAACCACAAGGGGCAAGACTAACAGGATTACCAGCTCCCTTAATGAAACCAACATTTTCACAGCTCACTTTGTTATTATTACTAATTTAGCATAAAGCTGGTCAAGCTTTTGGAGGGCACCAGGTCATTTCAGAACAAGAAAATAAAAATAAAAATAAAACCTCATCAACTTGATTATATGATAACATATGCAAGGGAAATAAACTCAGCTCCCCAGTTGCTGCCTTTGCAGCTGTGGTTGGGGAAGCTGGTTTTATTTATTTATTTGCTGAGGTTGACAGCTGTGCTATATTTAGCACAACTACAATGGCATTAAATAGCAGCTGCTTTTCAGCCATGGTCGATCGGAACAGTAAGTGGGTCTATATGGTCTGTTTGACAGATCTGGGTTTGGGGTGTGAAATATGGAAAAGCCCCATGAGTGTTGTGCTTCAGACTGCAAATGGTCTTAAAGGAAGCTTCCTGAATAGCTTGTAAATCAATGGTTATCGCTTAGCATTTTTAACACAGGAAAAAAGATCTAGCCTATCGCAGGTGTGCGCAAGGGCTGCAGATGCGCACAACAGGAAATGCCAATATTCACTAGTTCTGTGAGCTTGATTAACCTGTCCCATCCTCTTCAGTGTCAAGCTATGCCCCAAATGTGAGACATTGGAGAGAACAAAGCATTTTCTACCCCAGTGAAGAAATGTGCTCTACTAGAGCAATGTGTAGGTATTGGTTGCATATAATCACTTGCATAAAATTATACTTCTGTGTAGATATGAATGTTAAAACATTGCATTTTTATATTAAGTCAATATTTTACATGACCTTTTCATATGCTAAATTTAATTTACATTTAAAAATGCAAGCTGAATTTTCATCTATCAGCAAAACAGGTTGAGTTTAAAAAGAAAAAAGGGGGGAAAGAGGGCACCACCAGACACTAAAATCATCAGGCGCTGGGCTCCCAAAGGTGAGAAATTCCCTGACAGGAAGTCAACTCTAAATATAAATGCTTCAGGAAGGAGAACATACAAGTGCCTTCATAAACTACAAAAATTCTTGTGAAGACCAGAGGCGCCAAAAATAACAATATGATCTCTACAGAGAGGGGTAAAGAAATGTCATAAAGGCTGGTTTTCAGTGTCCCTGCAAACAGCTGCTGCAGGAAGCTCTTAAAATGAGAAGGACAAATAACTCAAAACCGCTGAAACATTCCCACTATTTGCTATCAAAATAAAAATGAGCCAAGTTTTATTTGCAGCAAGTTTTTTCAGACCATAGTTAAGACCTTATAGTGAGGCCTTTTGGCAAAGGTGCAGAGCAACCTCTCTCTTTCCTGGTGTGGAGTTCTAGCACCTTCTCCAAAAACAGCTTAACAAGCTCTACTCCTCCTTCCTGCCTTCCCTATCTTGTCTTTGATGCACAAGAGGACATGCCACATGAATCTTTGTCAACTGGATTTTCAGTCTGAAATGGTGCAGAACTGATATATATGGAATCTACTCCAAGCTAAGCAGTTCACCAGCACTGACTGCACATTTTCTTTCCTTACAAAAATGATTAGTTGTGGTCCACTTGAAACACAGAGAATACTTAGGGAGCAATTTCACACTCTCTTAATAGTGAGCCATCTTGGTTGCAAGTCCTGAAAGACCTGCTCCCTGCCTTGCAGGCTTTCCCTCACCTGGCCTGGGAGGGCAGCACCTGGACTGACTCCAGCTACAAAAGCTGAGTGTTGGACCTTCTCTAGTTAGCATAATGATTCCATGATGGCCGCATGCAAGCTTGTATTCAGAATGGCTTTGTTCACAAGGAATAATAAACTTTAAGCTTCTTCCTCCCCACCCGACCCCGCTACCAGCAGTCTCGCCAGACTAATTTTCTGCACTCTGCTGCAATACACACACACACACACACACACACACACACACACACACACACACCAAAATCTAGCAGCAAGGAATGTTGAGTGTCATTTGGAAATTTTTAAAAAAGGAAAAGGTGGAGTGTAGAGTGTTAAATTGTTTGCTCAAGTTCGTAGAAAGGTACAGTGGTACCTCGGGTTACCGGTAAGTACTTAATTCGTTCCGGAGGTCTGTTCTTAACCTGAAACTGTTCTTAACCTGAAGCAACACTTTAGTTAATGGGGCCTCCTGCTGCTGCCGCGCCGCCGGAGCACGATTTCTGTTCTTATCCTGAAACAAAGTTCTTAACCTGAAGCACTATTTCTGGGTTAGCGGAGTCTGTAACCTGAAGCATATGTAACCCGAGGTACCACTGTACTCTGAACAGAACACTACCACTGTGGGGTGAAGAGATGATATGCTGTAATATTTTGTTGTTGGTTGAAATAATATTTTGCATAGATATTGATTTTGAGTGGTCACACTGTTTTGCATCTAATCATCCTGCTAAACCTTGCAATAGCTCAGTAAGACTGGGAGCAACAATACTAACCTTATTGCAAATTGTGGGAGGACAAGATGGAGAGGGGCAAACAATAAGGCACAAGGAGAAGGAAAACTTTGCAGAAACACTGCGACTCTGCGAAACACTGCGAAACATTACAAAAACACTGCAACTCTATGATGGAAAGCACACATATTGTTGTCATGTGTGGGACTAAACTCAGGAGAAACAAGTTCTGCTAGTCTGAAGGACAAGGGACAGTGAAGAGCACCGACTATCTCGGTGCCTGAGATATCACAGGTGACGTTTTCTAGATTGTACAAGCTTTCTTTATGAAAAGCAATTTAAACATGTGTTTCTTTGAAGGCATAAATGTGCAAATAGCAGATAGCTCTTCAGAGGCCTGGGGAAGACAATAGTGTGTTGAGGAAATGAGCATCCACTAGAGGGTCAGGTATGCATGGCATCTGGAGAGTGACAGCAAGGGAAAGGTCACCCTTCAGAAGCTAAATACTTTGTTAGCTTCTGCTTTGATGTAGGTCTGTCAAACCCCTGGTGACTTTTGAGCCAGAGGCAAGATTTGAATCCAGCACCTCCAGATTCACAGGCTCAGCTTGGTTTCTTTCCTGCTACACCATAAAAGATTGCAGTTTGTCTGAACCAGGTTTACTCTAGAACCACTGAATTTCTATGCCTTAGCTTTATCGTGACCCAGAATCTTACCACTCTCTCCCACATCCTTCATAACACCACAGTGTGTGTGTGTGTGGGGGGGGGGGAACCCTCTTAGATTCCAAGAGCCTTTTGGGCTTTTGTTCAAACAAGTGCATGTCTCTCATTTACCAAACTGCATGTCTTTCCTCAAGGCTGCATTCTTAACATAGGGACACAATCCAGCCAGAGAGTTTAAAGTGCCATGCTGATTTCAATCGGTTGACTTCAGAGGAAAACAGGCATAGAATTGTTCTGTTAAAGTGCTCAGCTTTAGCTGGAACATGAACAAGGGGGGAATGCAACAGGTTTTTGCATCTTGTAGGCATGGGCGTAGCCAGGATTTTTGTTAGGGGGGCAAGCCTTTTGTTGGGGGGAGCAGAACCTCAGTTTGCTATGTATTTTTATTGAATTTTATTGATGGAGGAGGCAGCTGCCCCTCTCCCGCCCCCAGCTGCGCCCACACTTGTAGGTCAAGACAACACACACATTCCTGTTTTGACTGTGCCCATTTTCAGGGGATGGGTGTTTTTGGTGGCATAATTTGCAACGACTGGGGGGGATGGACCTCCCACTCCCCATCATGTGTGTGACATTTATCCTTGGCTCAGCTATATCCTACTCATTTTTAAGTTATCTGAAGGCTGTGCACTCCCTATGCGGTGTGTAATGCACATATATCTAAGATTTCCAAAAGGAGAGCAGGCAGGCAGACATACACATGGTTATTCTGCAATGGCATGGTCATTTCCCTTATCACCACCCATCTATCACCACCACCCCATTATGTGTGGGTAGGTAGGGAGGCAGGTGGTGCTGTGGTCTGAACCACAGAGCCTAGGGCTTGCTGATCAGAAGGTCGGCGGTTCGAATCCCCACAACGGGGTGAGCTCTTGTTGCTCAGTCCCTGCTCCTGCCAACCTAGCAGTTCGAAAGCACGTCAAAGTACAAGTAGATAAATAGGTACCGCTCCGGCGGGAAGGTAAACAGTGTTTCCATGCACTGCTCTGGTTTGCCAGAAGCAGCTTTGTCATGCTGGCCACATGACCTGGAAGCTGTCTGCAGACAAACACCAGCTCCCTCAGCCAGTAAAGCGAGATGAGTGCCGCAACCCAAGAGTCGTCCGCGACTGGACCTAACGGTCAGGGGTCCCTTTACCTTTACCTAGGTAGGGTACTGTACTATTGTCACTGAAGAGGAAAGGCTGGACTGTTGTGCAGAGGCTCATGCTTCAATTTCCCCAGAAAAATGGGCCTTACAAATATTCCTAACAGAGTTAACTATACAAATAGGGCAATGCTCCAGATTCAGATACAGCACTGCTTCTCTATGACTTCCTCTCATTTCAATGGGGCACATCAAGATGGCTTATGGAAGCCTTCTGTGTCCTGTTTCAACTATTTGTGCTGTAGGCATTGAATGCTTAAAAAAGAAATCGTTTACATTTAATGTTAAAAAAGTAAAATTGTTTGTAAATGGTTCCGTGATTCGCAACAATATTTTCCACTTTGGAAAGCAGGAACAATTTGCTACCTAACCATACTTGATGGAATCTGAACAAGCTCGGCCAAAGATATGTGTGCCTACCACATTCAAGTTTAAAGCAGGGCAGTTACAGATTTACAGAACTGCTGATTGCCAGCTTCATTAGCCGCTGGTTATGCTTACAGACTGGCAAAGGCATTGAGATCAGTAGTAAATCATCTTGTAGGTCAGCAGGAAGCTCATTATGGGCAGACAGTCCAAGTGACAGAAGCACTTTCTGAGAGTGCTAGAGTAGTAATTTCCTGTGTGAAAGGCCTGCCGCTGTTTCTGCATTCCTCAGGGTATAGCTCTCAGAGAATGTTGCTTTTCCACAGGAAGAGGAAGGAAGCAGTTGTTCGTGATGGCTGTGAGGAATTTTATATATGCCCCAGAATCAGCTGTGAGAATAATGCTCACAGCTTAGATTCCCAGAAAAATGGGGGAAATGAGAAGGTGTGAAGGAGAGAATTGGTGATGGAGACAGGATGTCACAGTTCACAAGTAAAATACCCTATGAAGGTACTATGGGAAAGCAATACAGAGTGAGCGTCCATGCCCAAATCCCACAGAGTCACTGAGGTGTTAATGCAGCAACAAAGGAATCCTCCTTTCACACAAAGCGCTTGGTAAAGACTATTAATGAACAACACAGTGGTGCACATTTTCACTTAATTTCAGAACACATATTCTAGATCTCTAGGATCTATTGGTTGCTATAACATATACTGAACTATTATTTGTCTTTTCAAAGTGACACCTTTGGTCAAGAAAATACTCCCTAGCTGCAGTATACAAAGGGGAGTTCTCACCCAGAAAAGTGGAGCAGATCTTTACAGTGGTACCTCGGGTTAAGAACTTAATTCATTCCGGAGGTCCGTTCTTAACCTGAAACTGTTCTTAACCTCAGGTACCACTTTAGCTAATGGGGCCTCCTGCTACTGCCGCGCTGCCGCCACGCGATTTCTGTTCTCATCCTGAGGTAAACTTCTTAACCCAAGGTACTATTTCTGGGTTAGCGGAGTCTGTAACCTGAAGCGTCTGCAACCTGAAGCGTCTGTAACCCGAGGTACCACTGTACTTGTAGTTCACTGAACCAGAGTAGCCACCAACAGCTCTTGCCCTGGCATCTTTGGCAACAGTCTCACAGGGCTGAATCAAAGACTCTAGCATGCAGCATTTATTGGTGATGGTCTACAAAAATCACATAAGAAGAAATCTGAAAATAATACACCCAATGTGTGAAATATATAGTTGCTGAGGCATGGACATTGGAAGTCAAAGTATTTAGGAAGCAGCAACATCAAAACAGAAGGAGAGCCTTTGGGCATAAGGTAATCTGTAGCGTTGGATACCCTTGTAATTTGGCTGTAATTAAATAAATAAGGCATGAGTACCAGATGCTGTGCAGGATTTGGAAGTCAACCCTATCCAAACATATGTACAGCTTTTTAATTGCTCTGGATTAAAAAAAAGTATTAGAATCAATGTTTGGATTATATTTTAGTTTGTAATTCATCCTTGGAAAACTTACCAGTAAAACAGAAGGTGAGGTAATATCTACGACAGGAGGGTCAAGTGTTTGCATATCTGTGACGTCGTAGCTGGGATCTATCTGTTGAAAATCAGAGTTGAAAATATTATGATTGTTTCAGCTACAGAAAATGGACACAGGATGAAACCCTCAAAAACCACATGTCAAGATAATATTCTCCTTGTCAAACTATTAAATGTGTATCAAAATCACAGAATTGCAGAGTTGGAAGGGGAGGAATCTCAACTAGTAATCTCAGTTAGTAGCAGCCATTTACAAACAGCACAATTTTCTTCTGTATGGCTTGGTTTCTGCCAAGGTAACTGGATTTCTCCTCAAGGTGTTTTGAGCGATTACTAGTTATAAGCCACATTCTTACTTCTAAGATGAACCAGTGCTTTTAAAAACGGTAAGTAAAAAATGTCTGCTGGAAGCCTTATCCACAAATGCAGAGTGCTAACAGCAGGACTCTCACCGTGACAAAGCATCCTAAAAGGTAAAGGTAAAGGTACCCCTGCCCGTACGGGCCAGTCTTGACAGACTCTAGGGTTGTGCGCCCATCTCACTTCCGGGTCACGTGGCCAGCGTGACAAGCTGCATCTGGCGAGCCAGAGCCGCACACGGAAACGCCGTTTACCTTCCCACTAGTAAGCAGTCCCTATTTATCTACTTGCACCCGGGGGTGCTTTCGAACTGCTAGGTTGGCAGGCGCTGGGACCGAACAACGGGAGCGCACCCCGCTGCGGGGATTCGAACCGCCGACCTTTCGATCGGCAAGCCCTAGGCGCTGAGGCTTTTACCCACAGTGCCACCCGCGTCCCACAAAGCATCCTAAAATCACACTAAAATATATCTGAGGCAGTCAAGAACAGATCAGTCACAATCAATGACATGATGTTAAAATATCCCTCTGTCACATCAAAACCTTTAAAAAGCTTGCTAACATAAATTTTTAAACATCAACAATTATGTGCAGATGCACACCTCACTATCAGTGCAGCAATCGGCCTGGAAAGCCCCATTCTAACCTGACATTGTTTCAACTTCTTCCATGGATGGGACTTCAAGCAAGGCCTCACAAAGCCTAGAGGAATCTAGTGCAGTAGCTTCTGGATAACTGCCACACAGGGTCCATGTGCTCCTGTCTTCATTTAACTTGTCAGGAGAGGGGCTAAGGCATTTGGTACCAACTGAAGCTTCCAAATGTTAGCAGCTTCTGGATCATAAAGCTATTTCAACTCTCTTTTCCAAGTCACCAGATTTAAAACAGTTTTACAAAACTGGTGTGTGCATGTGTGTGCAAAATAAAGGATGGCAGAAGGAAACTGAACAGTTTAGGAAATTGAGGCCCAGAGAACTTTTTATGGTAATCTCTTGCCTGTGGCTGTAAAATTAATCCATATCCTGGTCCTTCATCACATATATTGCCCAGGTAAGATTGAAACTATGGGACACAGTGTGACATTTCCAGTATTTAAAAACATATTCATTCTGGGGGGGAAAAAATTCATACTGGCTGTGCAAACTATTCTTAAATTTTAGTGCCATCTAGTGTCTGTTTGCCTTAGATGACAACTATTGTTTTAATTTTTTTATGGAAAGCATATAGAGCAGGGGTCAGCAAACTTTTTCAGCGGGGGGCGGGGCGGCCCACTGTCCCTCAGACCTTGGGGGGGGGCGGACTATATTTTTTTGGGGGGGGGGGAATGAACGAATTCCTATGCCCCACAAATAACCCAGAAATGCATTTTAAATCAAAGCACACATTCTACTCATGTAAAAACACACTTATTCCTGGATGGTCCGCGGGCCAGATTTAGAAGGTGGTTGGGCCGGATTTGGCCCCTGGGCCTTAGTTTGCCTACCCATGATATAGAGCTATCCTATACTGTACAGAATCTTGGATGATGATACAATGATAACATGACATGGCCTATCAGCATTATTCCTGGTCATCAAGAAGATGACTGAGAGTATTATAAACCATCTACAGTTGGTAAATATAGAATAGCCATATTAAAAGGTGTTATTTTTCATTAATGGGAATACTTAATAAACCCAACAATTATGGTGACTGCCTTTCACTGTATGACACTGTTCCCTTCTTTTTGCATGTCTGCATGTATTTCTGTCCTTCTCTGTCTATACCTGTGCACAAATATTTATTTAGTTGATAAAGATATGTACCGATCTATTTGACTTCTATTAAGTTAGCATGGTCCCAGCTCCTGCCCACCTAGCAGTTTGAAAGCATGTCAAAGTGCAAGTAGATAAATAGGTACCGCTACGGTGGGAAGGTAAACGGCATTTCTGTGCACTGCTCTGGTTTGCCAGAAGTTGCTTAGTCATGCTGGCCACATGACCCGGAAAAACTGTGGACAAACGCCGGCTCCCTCGGCCTATAGAGTGAGATGAACGCTGCAACCCCAGAGTCATCCATGACTGTACCTAACGGTGAGGGGTACCTTTACCTAAGTTAGCAAAAACGTATAAGACAAGTACAAATACCTGCTGGAAATGTAAAGAAAAAGGAGGTACCGTTTACCATATGTGGTGGTCATGTAACGTAATAAAAGCATTCTGGGAAATGATATATAATGAAATGAAAAAAATGTTTAAAATAACCTTGCTGGTCATTGACCGTATTAAAGATATTTGATTTGATTTTTGTTTAAAATAACTTTTATTTTAAAAAACCAGAAGCTTTTTTTTATTAGGAATTATAGGTACTGACATCCCAAAGGACCAGAAAAGACTTGTATGTGACGACAGCTGTGCGGATGCTACTAGCCCAGAGATGGAAAGAAGACAAAGTCCCGACCAAAGAGGAATAGCAAACTAAGCTGGTGGACTACGCCAAAGTGGCAAAACCGACCAGAAAGCTCAGGAATCAAGAAGACAAAAACTTTAAGAAAGAATGGGAAAGAATTGTAATATATCTAGGAGACCACTGTAAGCAGATGAAAACATTAGCAGGATTTTAATAACACTTGTAATGTAACAATCACTATGGACAATATGGGCAGACACAAAACATGGATCACGAAATTATATGAAGTTGAAAATGTTGACACTAAGACCCAAGGAGGGAATGTGGGGGGAAGTCGGGCGATTCAGAGAAATCTCAAAATGTGGACATTCATTTGGTATTGTTATAACTTTATTTCTGTAAAACCAAATAAAAATTATTTTCAAAAGGAAAAAACAGGACTTGAACTGATGTACATTTCTGCATTAAAGGGAGGGGTGAATATTGGGGTCTGTGCTGGTACTGATTCAATGATTACAGATTTGAGTTCCTGGGTGAAAACATTAATTCTTTACTGATTTGATAACAAGCTAGTTTTTGTTGGGCTTATTTAGGAACATGGGGAAATGGACCATATAAAACCTCAGGGTCTGTAGAAGAGCAAAAGAGTAGATTGAGAGGGAATGGAATGGAATAGCCTGGAAATGAGACTGGTTGGCTGACATTCCAGGAAGCAATATTTTGCTGCAGGTCTCACTTGCAGGCAACTACTTGTTAACTTGTGAATAGTTAGATGTTAGAAGCCATAATGTTTACCTCAACAGATTGTGGTTTTGCATCATGGCGATGAGGTGATCGAGGGTAAATATCAAGAAGGTGAGGGGGTTCATCCCCATGTAATTTCCGCATGTGATTTTTAAGAACTTTCTTGTATTCAAATGCATCAAAGTTTGTTTTCCAGAACAACACCTGTAAAAAGTCATAAATAAAAATATTGACTGAGGTTTAACTCACACTTACTTTTTTGGTTTTGCGGTCCTTGCATTTGGCACAAGGACACAGGAGAGACACTGCGAGCTACTTTGCCTCTCTTAGGCAGGGAGGCATCTCAAGGCAAGACCTCGCAGATGCGCAAACAAAGGGGCAGGGGCTCAAATTATAATAATGTCAGTAAGACTGTTAAGAAAGTATTAATAAAACACAGTAAACTCTTAATTGTTTAGAGCATCTAATAAAATTATGTTTTACGTTAAGAAACCAAAATATTTAACAAACCTGTGCATCCACACCACCAGAGACAAATGTTTCTCCACCTTTTGAAAAGGCTACAGAGAGAACAGGTCCCTAGTCAAAAAGAAGAAAAGAAGCCAGATTAAAAATAAAATTAAAAGACTTCATAGAGTTTATAATTTTAATATATTTTCCTCCTCCCCTCCATAATAATGCCTATCCTTTTCCTGCCAATCATCTTTCCTATACCTGTGTACTTGAAGGAGTGTCTCTGCTCCCATCATTCAGCCCGGACACTGAGGTCTAGTGCTGAGGGCCTTCTGGCCTTCACAGTGAGAAGTGAAAGGACAGAGAACCAGGCAGAGGGCCTTCTCAGCATTTGTGTCCATGCTGTGGAACACCCTCCCATCAGATGTCGAAGAGATAAACAACTATATGATTTTTAGAAGACATCTGAAGGGAAGCTTTAAACGTTTGAGGTTGATGTCTCATTTCAACTTGACAACTCAAAGCAAAAAAATATATGAAATTTTTGATTAATATTGCCTGTGTCACAGGCAGAAATTTAATTTAAGCCCCTCTCCTTTTCTACAATGCAGTTTATATTGGGGCCATAACATTGTTAGCCATTCATTAGCATGGCCTTTTGCTCCCTTTGAAACAAAAATATAAAACACGTATGATGTTCATTATCCTATCCCCTGTGAAGTCCTACTGAGCTTCATTCTAGCTCTAGGCCTGTTTCAAAAGATATACAGAACTCAGCAAGACTGCATACAAATTGGAAGCTCAGATAAACACACTGATAACACCCAGCTTCACTTTTTCTATCCCTCCAACTCTGTTTAGGCTGTCTCAGGACTGTTTCAAGCTAAGCAGATACCAGTCCAAATTGTACAGGCTGCATCCCTGTGATAGCGGCTCATCTCTCAAGTCCTGTGTGAACTAATGCAGTCATGGCTGGCTGTGGCTGGTGTGACAGGTAGTCCAAAAAAACTACAGGGCACCAGGTTGGTGAAATCCAGGCCACTAAGTAGGATAGAAATTGAATAAATGATTAAGCCCAGTTCTGTTTCCCAGCAGAAGCGAAGTGCCTGCAGAATCAGCAGCCTGCACCAGCACACTGCTCATTCACATTAAACCAAACTTTATCTTCCCTTTGGCTTCACGTGATGTGTGAACCAGGCCTGTGTAACTCAGTTCAGTTCTCTTAGCCTTAATTCAGTGTAGGAAATCAGTTTTATTGTAACATGTGAAGTAAAACAGCCAAAGATACACCTGTTGAACATTTTGTGTTTGCTAAGTTTGCTGAACGGTTGTATTCACAGCCCAAGCACATACATTGCCACACTTTTCACAGTCCAGTAACTCTGTATTTCCGTTTGAAACAATTATGTCTTGCAAGAAAGCAGCAATGTATGAGGTGGTCCTTAGAAGCCCAAACAAGCAAGAGGGTAGAAGAGAGAACAACATGCTACCTCATGCCCATGAAGTGTGTACAAGAGCCTTCCTCCTAAAAGATCCAAAATCTTAACAGTACTGTCGCTGGAAGCTGTGAGGAGATAGTTGCCAGAAGGATGGAATGACGTGCAGTTCACGCCGGACCTGTGAACTGATTTAAGTAGAAAAGAATTCAGATTTTGATGGCAAAGAAAGGAGCCAATATCTGCACTGGCTAACACTGCAATCCACAGCATGCTTACTGTGAATTGTTTTCAAAGGCACTTACTCCCAGATACATGTTCATAAGAGTGCAGCTGAAAACTGATTCATCAATATAAATGAAGTTCATTCTCTAATGAACAACACCTTTTGTTTTAATTCTGCAGTAATCATTAAAGTATTTTCTACCTATCCTTGCCTCTAACCTTCCTGATTCACTGCCACTCTATTATCCCTAAATCAGGCATGGCCAAACTTGGCCCTCCAGCTGTTTTGGGACTACAATTCCCATCATCCCTAGCTAACAGGACCAGTGGTCAGGAATGATGGGAATTGTAGTCCCAAAACAGCTGGAGGGCCAAGTTTGGCCATGCCGACCCTAAACTGTGCCTATAGTTCCCCCTCAGCTGCTTCCCCTTTGTGTTGCATTGTGGTTAGGACTGCTTCATTTTGTTGAGAACCCTGTGTTCTTCTGCAGAATTGCACACAAAGTTGTTAACAGATGCACTGAACGGTGCCGCTTAAGATGGAGGCATATGATCATCAACTGAGGCCCTTCTCCTTATCTCTCCTCTGCGAGAGGTCGGCAACACAAGAACAAGGCCTTTTCTACAGTGGCTCCCTTCTTGTGGAATGCTCTGGCTTGCGTGGCACCTTTGTTACATATATTTAGGTGTCAGGAAAAAGCATTGCTCTTCTCCCAGGCCTTTGGATACCTAAACATCCCATGGCCTTTTAAACTGTTCTTGTCATGGGGGGGGGGGTATTGTTTTGTTTGTTACTATGTTTTGCATTTTTGTGTTTTTAAATTGTAAAGCCCCCTGTAATCCTTGGATGAAAGGCAGTAAATAAATAAATAAATAAATAAATAAATAAATAAATAAATATAATAGAGCTTTGTGACTCACAAATCCAAAATATTCAAGAGGTAGGCTGGGAACAGAAGGCACAGAGTTATCTAGTCCTTGGGCATGGCCTTCAAAGAAGATGCTGCCTTGCTTGCTAGACTCCAGGGCAGGGATAATCAATGTGGTGCTCACCTGATGCTATTGGACCACAAATCCCATCATTCATGTTCACAGGCTATACTGGCTAAGGCTGATGGGAATTGGAGTCTGTCAACATCTGGAGGGGGAAATGTTGCTTACTGTTCCAGGGCAAAAGGCCAGATCTTACAGCTGAATCCCTGAACCAGCTGTCTAGAAACGATTTTTAAGAAGGCTGGTTAAATGAATGATTTGGAAAACCACCCATTTTCAAGGGGTTTCAAACCATGTGTAAGGGATCTGACATGGGTTTCAGAGAGAATGGCTGTACTTTCGGATTCTCCTGCCCTGGTTTTAAGTGAAAGAGCCTGTAGACCAGAGGTGAGGAACTTTTTGGCTCCATGGGAAGTATCCATATTAGATCTAGCCTTGTGGACCCACCTGTCAACCACCTGACATCCCAATGCCATCAGGTGATTGGGACCTTTGAAGCATCAAAGTTGAGACTTCAAAGCACCACACAGAGCTTGCAAAGAGACCTGCACAGTGCTTTAAAGTGCCTGAGGCTTCAGCTTTCTACAAGCACTGGTTATGCAAAAGAGATCCAGACAGCTCCAGCTCTGCTACCCATCCAATGGTGGTGGAGCCGACATCAGCTGTGTGAGCCAATCCTATAGGCTTTGGCTCTGCTGCAGGTTAAAGAAGAGCTTTTGGCTTCTGAAAGAAATGAATCTCCACACACTAACAGAGAATGATTACAGGGTTAGGGATGGGTCTTTGGGTACAGAGAATCTGAACCCCTTCAACAACCAAATGCAAGAAAAGCAGAGCATAGAAACACAAGCTGATTTTATTTTTCTCTCCTAGGTCAAGCTCAAAGTATCTACTTTATTAGGGGATTGAAAAAGATACTTGTGATTTTATCTACACTACTGTGCTGCCATCCTGTGGCTTAAAGTAGCAAGAACACTTAGTTCTTATTGTGGGAAAGCAGATGGATTCTTTTAAAGCCTTGATCAAGAGTCCCAGGGGTCAGCAAACTTTTTCAGCAGGAGGCTGGTCCACTGTCCCTCAAACCTTGTGGGGGGCCGGACTATTTTTTTTTTGGGGGGGGGATGAACAAATTCCTATGCCCCAGAAATAACCCAGAGATGCATTTTAAATAAAAGGACACATTCTACTCATGTAAAAACACGCTGATTCCCAGACCGTCCGCGAGCCGGATTTAGAAGGCGATTGGGCCGCCCCCCGCCCCCGGGCCTTTGTTTGCCTACCCATGATTAAGAATAAGGGCTCATCCAGACTTCTGCTTGTCCTGCCACTTTTGCCTGGGAAACTCCGATCTTTAGCACAGAATTGGAGCAAACATCAATCAGGTTTTCTGCAAGCTGGTGTTTGCTCTGATTTAGCACAAAAGAGCAAGTTTTCTAGGGGTAAACAGCGAGACAAGCAGAAAACAACTCCGACCCATGCTTTCTAGCTGCAGTATTGAGGAAGCGTGGGTGAGCCCTGAAGTTTCAGAAAGAACATGTTGGTCAAAAAGGAACGTTTCACTAAAACAAACAGCATGCACCACTTTGAACTATAAGCAGAATATATAGCAACCGTAACTAGTTTTACAAAGGCATGTTGCTACTTGGCTACATGTTTTAATTTTTGTTTTTGTTTTTCTTATTTACAATGCAGGGCCGTGTGAGAAAAAATGAGTGTATTTTTATATTTATATCTTGCCATTCCTCCAAGATGAGGGATCCACAAATTCACAAAACACATTGGGTAGCCCTCCCTGTTGTGGCATGTTTGGCAAGCTCCTCTCCTCCCCCTAAACTTCAATCTGGAGAGGAGAAGGAGAAGTTCTCCCTATGGTTGAACTGTGCATTGGAGGCACTCCAAGTTACAGCACAGTGTATCACAGACAAACCCACACTTTTCTCCTGCTCTTGGAGCTAGGAAGGGGTGTGTGGGATTCTTCCTGCATACGGACCGTGCTTCTCTAAAGCTCAGGGTAGCATCAGAGGGAGTTGGGGGAAGGGCATGGTTGTGTCTGCATGTTTTTGCTAGCTACCAAGACCAGGCAAAAATCTGGGGACCACTGACACTAGAAGCATACAATGGGTTATCCTATAAAGTAAAATAGGTCTGAGAGGTTGCAGATTTTACATGGCCACAGAATGAGCTTAAGAAGCGAGCTGGGATATTAATTCCAGTCATTGTGGTCCTCTATTGTTTATCATTGCTATAGAGTTGCCATCTTTTCATATTTACACACTCAATGCTTTGGGGATCGTCATTTACTATGGCCCTAAAGTGGAAACTGTGTCAGCATTTTGACCTTGCTAAATGTGAATTTACTAGAATGGTACACTGGGCAGTCTACAGATTGAACTAATATGTTTCTCAAGAAGATTTAGTGGGCAAGAAAAAGCCCAAACTGATTCAAGGGCAGTGCTGACACCAAATAAAACCGAAGCAACAACATAAATGGAAGATAAGGGAACATACTTTTAAAATGGCTCATGCAATTTATATAATTACATGCTGCTATATTAGCCATATGCTTATCAAACAGTCCTCTTTTAAAATATTAGTTTTGCATTAATGTATGCTTTCAGATGCTCAGAATGCCAGATTTAAATACCTTCTGAAATATTTAGGCCAAGTCTGTAACATAGGCTTGCTTTATTATCCCCAAGTAAAAGATAAGAGACAAAGGCTAGGCCAGTGAAGTTAGCAGCAGAGATATGATTGTAACTGGAAACTTTCTGGGACACAGCCGGCATTCTTAGTTACTAAGACCTCTACTAGCTTTTAGAGAAATTACGAAAGAGGTTTAGTAACCTTTTACCTCGGTGCTGCTGCAATAATTTGTTTATTCGAATGTCCCAGATCTTCACTGCGTGATCGGAGCCTGCGCAAGCTATACACGTACCATCAGGACTGAAATCCACATAGTTGGCAAATCTACAAGGAAACATTAAAAATAACGATTTGTCATTTGTTACAAGAACAATGCCATCCACTTGGCTTACTTTATTGGCCCATGTTTTTTAATGAGTTTTCCATCACATCCTAAGGACTCAGAGCCATGCTGTCTGCCCTCACTATTGCCCTGTGAGGTAGGCCACACTGAGATACATGTATTTATTTCATAGTACTTATACAGTGGTACATCGGGTTAAGTACTTAATTCGTTCCGGAGGTCCGTACTTAACCTGAAACTGTTCTTAACCTGAAGCACCACTTTAGCTAATGGGGCCTCCCACTGCCGCTGTGCCGCCACTGCACGATTTCTGTTCTCATCCTGAAGCAAAGTTCTTAACCCGAGGTACTATCTCTGGGTTAGCGGAGTCTGTAACCTGAAGCGTATGTAACCTGAAGCGTATGTAACCCGAGGTACCACTGTATTATGATTGTAAAAAAACCAAAAAACCGCAAAGCAGTTTCCATAAAGAATAAAATGAAGTTGTTAGCAGATACTGAGCAGGATTTGAACCTAGATACCCCTTCCCAAGATACAATACTTTCTCTTGGCAGCCATGCTGGCGTCACTTGCATGCCAGAAAGTCCCTCTTTTCACAGCAGTGATGGGATGTTGCTTCCCTGACTTTCTGGCCTGCTTAAACTCCTATCTCCTGCTTCCCAAACTCATGTCCCACTGGAGACTACTACTGTCAGTGTTTTTCTGTGGCTGCCTTTGTCATATTTCCTACCCCGTTCTCTTGGTTGCCTGGCCAAAGCGTCTGAATCTCAGATGCTACCCCGGGATGGCTGTGTGCACTCTCAGTTTGCCTCCTGTTCAGGGAGTAATGTCCTCTCCTTTCTTTCTTTGTACACTAGGTTGCATGCAAACACAGTTTTGGAGCTCGAGGAAATTTGAACTCCTGCCTAGGAAGTGGCAGAAGAGGAATTGTTGATCTGGCTGTATCAGTGGGGCTGATGGTTAGGGGCACTGTGCACGCCTAGCCTGGGCTCATCATTGTGAGTTTATTGACTCCCTCCATCTATGGGGTGGCATGTGCATGTTGTCACCAAGAGTTCCTCACTGGTGAGTGAGTGTCATGCTAAGCAAAGTAGACTCTGCATGCCTCTTTAAGGAATCCTACTGCTGCCGCAGAGATTTTCTTCTCCATCACAGAGGCACAAACAGAGATTGCATTTCCTGCACTTCACCTCCATCCACAAGGACAAGGCTAAAGTCTGTTTAGTCATGCCCAATGGAAAATGGCCCTGATTCTAACCACTCCTTTCTGCCCACTTCTTAAGGGGCCCTGAATTTCACAAATATGTGAAACATACGCTTTTGATCCCCTGCCATCTTTCCAATGGCTGAGCTCCTCAAGCTGTCAATCATTCACCTCCCAAGTCCCACAACAAAAATGGAACAGTTTTGGCAATGTTTTTGCTTTCACTGTTGAAAACCCAAGCGATCTCCACCATGTAAGAGAATTTAGCTTGTGCAGCTTATGCTAGCTTAACGATACTTGGTGCTTCATTTTGGCCTGTACGCTGCTTATTTCTTTCCTAAGCTTTTTATTTTTAAAACAAACTCTAATTAGGAAAACTAGGGATTGGCTTACTACTTGGCATCATTCAAATTATTATGTGTTCCATATCTAAACAGTGTACCTTCCAGGAAAGAGAAGTAGTAAAGGAAGGTATCTAAACACAGCAGACTGGATTGTACTAGGTTTACGTTATCTGAGACTGAGGGCTTTTCATTATAGCCCAAACATGGCTATAGAGCAGAATGGAAAACTAAAGCACACCAGAAGCACATCTAATACGTTACAGCACAGTAGATTACTCTGAAGAGCCTTAAAATACAGTGACAAACATAGTTACAAACCCCCTTTGGGCCTTGTCTCTGAGTTTGGAAGATTGGTCGTGGAGAAAGTGCAAATGGCGCTGCACCTCCAACACTTTGCTTTTCACAACAACTGAAGAGGCCTCTAGCAGATCTGCAAGTGTCACTACAACACTGCCACATTTCCTTTCATATACAAATACTGCTTACCCTTCATGATCTATTATATCATCAACACAGGTTTTGTTTCTTAAATCCCAGATTTTAACAGTTTTATCATCGCTGCAAGAAACTATTAATCTTCCATCTGGTGAGTATCTAGAAAGGAAAGAAATATACCGCAGCTTTAAAAACGCCGACATCTAGCATCTAAATCAATTGCCACTTGCAAAGTTAGTGATTGACCATTTTATCCTGAATTGAACAGACATGAGAAGCTGTTTTAAAAAGACAAAAAAAAGTTACTGCCAAGAAGGCAAAGCATGCAAACACTCACTTGGCACAGCGCACCCAGTGTGTGTGCTGGAATAAGGTAAACAAAAGACGTTGGCTGTAAACACTCCAGACTTTTACAGACTTGTCGTTGGATGCAGTAGCTAGAAACTGGCTGTCGTACGAGAAGTTCACGCTACGGACTGCTGATGTATGGCCTTTTAATGGTGTGGATTCACCGTGACTGTATATAAAATATGTTGCACGTGCATTAGTCCCACAACCACATAACAGATTAATCCAATTTCCCCGCCCCTCAACCCAGATCAAACCTAGTTTGTATCCTCAAAGAGACAGCTTCCCTTGCTTCTTTGTCCCAGTGCGAAACCCAAAACCTTTTGCGCAAAGTACAGAAGATGAGAGCAGAGCTGGGGGACTCAGGGGCCAAATTGAGTCCTCCAGAACTTTCTGGCTAGCCCTTGGGACTCTTAGGCTGCACCTGGTCCTTTGCCTGCCCAACAGCCTCTTTTGCCTGGCTGGAATGTGTCTGCAAACTGTCATAATGCATTTGCTTGCCTCAATGGAGATGTGTGTGGGGTGGAATATAGAAGGCTCTGACTTGTACATGGATAGAACACAGCCTATTGTAGGAAGGTAAGAATAACATCCATGGCTCCACCCATATTTGCCTCTGGTCCCACCCACCACTTGCATACAACCTCTAGAAGGTTTCCCTTGAAGGAATCCAAGTGGATAGCTCAGTTGGTTAGAGTGTGGCGCTGATAATGCCAAGGTAGCAGGTTCGATTCCTGTATGGGACACCTGCCATATTCCTACATCGCAGGGTACCTCCCCAACTATGATTATATGAATCTGGCCTCTCTGAACTAGAGGAAGCAATACAATGCCTAAGCCCAACATCCCTTCAGAAACCAAAAACCCTGGAAATATTTAATTTTCAGTAATACTTACATACATGGAATCCATAGCCTGGCTGTCCTATCCTGAGAAGCAGATGCCAACAAGTTTCCATCTGGTGAAAACTGTACACTGGTCACACCTTCCAAGTGACCCACAAATCTGAAGGCTTTGGTGTTTGGCTTCAAGTTCCATATCATAAGAAACCTATCCAAAGAAGAGGTAGCTGGCAAGAAATAATTATAAAGCTCCACACTTAGATATCAATTTTGTGTTCCAACATAAAGGTCTGTTACTATTACTACCAATTTCATGAACTGATATAAAAATAAGACACAGAATCTAATGAAGTCCAATCATTCTAGTTTGAGATCTAGGACAATAATTCCACAGAGAATTCAGCCAAATAACAAACCATGTTACCTATTTAGTGTTTGGATGAAGAATGAAAATGGGTAAGCAAATAGGGTTGTCACCACTTATTTGCAAATTTTACAAAGACATTATTGTAAGGTGACCATTGTTAAATGCACTGTTAAATCCTCTTGTCATGGAGCTGTGATACCGTAAGCTTATCCTTGGTTAGATCATCACCCAAAATGGCATCAAGAGGCCTGGGGCTGCGAAACGCTCAGAAGTGTTGGGATCTTGCCTTAAGTTGCCAGAGAAGGTGGAGGGCATCAAAGCAAAACCAGTGCAACTGAAACAAAGCCTGCAATTCTGTGTGCATTTCCTTGAACTCAACTGAGCTTATTGTGTCTCAGTAAACAGGGTGTGGTGCACATTGCAGAGCAGCAATCCTATGCATGCTTATTCCAATAAGTGATTCACCCTCAGATAAAATGTGCATGGCCTTACAGCCTTACAGTGCATTCTCAAGGTCACCCATAGTGCAATCCTAAAAACATCTACCAACAATAAATCCTCCTGAGTTCAATGGGACTAACTCCCATAAGCGTGTACAGTATTACAGCCTTAAAAGACTAGTTACCCAACACTTGCACTACCCTCCCAAACTTGCAATCAAGGCAAATAAAAGTACCCCAATAAATGCAGAGGGAGGGCTCTCATTTTGATACCTGGTGTTTTTGTTGGGAAATATATATTTGCCGTTAATACAGTCCTTAACTCTGAAGTGTTGAAGACAAATCATTTGGGGCAGAATTCCAAGGCATTCAGCCTCATATTTACAACTGCCCAACAGGCAAATAACTTATGGAATATCCAAGAGACCACACAAATCATTTGTTCATTTATGCTTCAACAAGTAAGCTTACCAAGTGCTCTAGTAGTTGGATTGAAGGCAACACAGGTGACTGCATCTTTGTGGCCTTTAAAATGGCGGATCAAAACCGGATCCTCCTAGAGGAGAAGAAACCTTCTGTAGTTTTCAAAGTTTACTTCAAGCAGTCACCTAATCTGATCATTGAATTGCTTAAATCAATCAATCAATCAAATAGTACAATCAAGCTGTTAGTGCCACAAGAGTTCAAAGACCTGGTTTGCACATAACACTAAGCACAAATATGAAAGCTCCTGGAAATGAGATTGCAGCTGTTTTGTCCTCTTCTATGCCTGCTGCTGCAAGCTCAGCTGTGGTTTGGCTTAGTGCGTTGTCTAAACCCAGGGCTCATAGTTATAGCCAAGCCTTGTTGTATGGCTTCTCACTCTGCTATTTTTAAACAAGCCAGCTATAGAAACAGAACAATGATACCTTGTAACAATAAACTTAATACATGAAATAAATGTGTTAACCTCTGTAGAAGCATGCTTTCTATTCTGTAAAAAAATCAATAAAGGTGTCTGTTCTATGAAGAAATAATTCACTGTCTCCCTTCTCTTACTCTCCAATTGTTCGGTCAAGTCATTTTTGAAGATACAGTAGTGTGATCCTAACAGAACTTTCTAAAGAGTAATGTTTGAATAAATATGTGTCGGACTACACTGTTAGGCACACACTATCAATGCACCTTTCCAGTCAGCAAGGTACAAGATTCTGCCCAGCAAGGCTTTCTGTACCTGTCCAGGTGGTCATGTGCAACAAGAACTGAGGTGTGCATGGGGTGTGTGGGATGGAAGAGCACAGTTCCGGGACTCCCCACCGCACTTCAAGCAACAGCAGTGACATAATATGACCGGCCCTCCTTCTCTGGCTAGTGAGTGAAAGGATAATGAATATTTCAAGTTAGCATAAGAGCATAATATCCCTTCAGGATCAGGCCAGTGTCCCATCTAGACCAGCACCCTGTTTTCACAGTGACCAACCAAATGCCCACCAGGAAGCCTGCAAGCAGGTCCTGAGCGCAACAACACACTCCCTTCCTGCGGTTTCCAGCAACTGGTTTTCAGAAGCATTATAGCCTTATCCTCCTTGAACTTGCCCAATCCTCTTTCAAAAGCCATCCAAGTTGGTGGGCCATCACCACTTTGTGTTCACTTCTTGCAAGGAAGCATGGAGGAAGCCAGAGGGCGAGCGAGGTGGGTGGGTGGGGAACAGCCATCCATCAAGGGCTAGGCGCTCCTTCCTTTTGGTGCAACTCCTACCCCAAGCTAGCAGCTGAAGCACGCACCACTTCTTTCGCAAGGTCGCTCGCATTTATTTTCTTTTTCAATAGTTTTAATCGAAAATTTTGTGTGTGTGTGTGTGTGTGTGTGTGTGTTACAAAATAATACAAATAGGTTGTTTTCATTTCTGATCAAAAGATGAACTTCTGCTGGCTGCAGATCTTTGTTTTTGTGTGTGTGTGTGTGTGTGTGTGTGTGTATATATATAAATATAATTTTTATTAAATTTTCTGTTTTACAATTTAGAATACTCATTTAAACATCCTTAAAATATCAACGATTTCTCTTTCCACGGTTCATTTTACAAATCATAAATCCCTGCGTATTTTACATAAACTAAACCATTCAGTATTTTATTACATCCATCACAATTTATTTACACTGTTGAATTTATCTTAATGCTGTGTTTTCAATGGCTGGAGATCTTTGTATGCGTCTCCATGCTGCACCTCCTACAAGCCACGAAAAAAGCACAAAGGATTTTCCCTCCCAGCTCATCGCAGCCTGCAGCTCTGCTAACATCGGGGGGCGGGGATTGAACCCGGGGCTTCCCGTGAGCCCCCGCGCCTCATTCACTACACCGACCGACGGAACTCCCCGCGACAAGGGAAACAACGACGGGGAAGAGGAGCCGCGCCCTGAATGGCCAGCGTCGCTGCCGGCTCCCCAGGGGATCCGCCCTAGACTCTCCTACCAGCGCCGCCGCCGCCATCGGCCTCCCGGGGCCTCCGCTCTCCCGGCCAACCACCTTCCGCGGCCCTGTCAAAATCCCCGCTCTCCAGACCATATCAGTCGAGTCCCGACCCAAGGCTGGCCCAGCCTCACCCGCGGAGATAGGCGGGCGCTCGAGGCGGGGAAGGGAGGAGGAAGGAGGAGGAGAGCGAAGAAGCGCCGCTCGGCCTCTTTCCGAAGCCGAGCTCGCCCATCTATGCCATCGGCGTTCGACGCGCCCTTAAAGGGGCCGGCTCTCTCCGAGGAAGCGGAGGCGGTTGCCTAGTGACGGCGCGCGCGTCGCGGAGCTTTCGCAATGGGAGAGAGAAGAACGCAAAGAGGAAAGGGAGAAACGTCACCTAGAACTACGGAGAAAAGCGAAGGGAAGAGTTGTAGGCCCCGACTAAAGAGGGTTTCTGGCAGGTGCGCTTCGGCCTGAGGTGAGAGTGACGTTAGGTCAGTTTAGAAGTTCAGAAAAATCGTACTTCATGAATCTGGGAAGGGGGGCAACTTTTTCTCAGCTCCCCGCTGGGGAAATTCAGACGCATCTATGCATATGCACATCTGTGTCTATATGCAGAGGAAGCTGGAGAAGTTAAAAGGTATGGTATCACGGATTTGCAAGGCTTTCTTTTCTCTTTGCCTTAAGCATGCAAAAAACAACACCGCAACCCACTTCTGATATGTGGGAAGAGCCTGGAATCTCTTGCATGCAAAGCGGTTGCTGCGCCATTGAGCTTAACAATCTAGAATTATAAGGAAAAAATTCACCAGGACCAGTTTCCCCCCCAGAAAAAGCACCAGCTCTTTAGTTCTTGGCGCAGAAGTTTGCAAACTGGCATTGGGGAGAGGGAGTGGCAGTCCCCCCCCCCCCGCACAACTGAAATTCTATGACCATTATGTGTTAAATCGAATTAACATTAATATTTTCCATTTCCAAACTACGTTGGGTAAAGTTCGCCGCAAAGCCATTTTCTGAAAGAACAAGGGCTTTGACACTAAGAAAAAAGTGATCGCAACAGTGGCTTGCTTTGGCTGTCACGATGCACGCAGGGTTTAGATTAAGATTTATTTCCAGCCCATTATATAAGTTTTTAAAACTGTAGTGTAGTTAGCCTACCCGAGTGTCTTGCCAGCTAGAGAGGCTGAATTGGTGTTCATACTCAGAGACTCACTACACCAAGAACAGTGATACCAGGGGACCCAGGGGCAATCTGCTTGTGGGGCATGACAAAGAGCTCACTCACACCAATCCTGTGAGGTGGGGCAAGCTGGGAGGTGCTGCTTCTTATATTTAGTCCTTGATAAGCTAAAAGAAAAGGTGGTGTAGAGATCCAGACTTTGAGTAGTTATAATGATGGAGATACTATCCCAAATCCCTGACTTGTTGCAAATAGCCAGAGTCCAATCTTCAGTTCCCAGCATCTCTCCTTGAAAGTTTGGAGGGTGGGAAAGCAAATTTGTTGGATAACATTAACATGAGCAGCTCTTGCAGCTGGGCAAAATATCAGAGTTCAAAATAGAAAGATCATGTTTATTTAAATCAGTAGAAGAGTAGAAGAAAAGGGAACAAGCTTTAAAAGAAAGCACATACAACTAAAGCAGTCCAAACTATTGACGAAAAATATATATTCATGCAACAGCAGCATAGGTTCATCCTACGCAAGTTAAGGCAGTCTTCGTCAACCTTTCGTTCAGTCCCCAGATTATGATGCAGCACAACTTCTTTTATCTCTGACCATTGGCTGAGTTGGCTGGGAATGATGGGAGTTACAGCCCAGCAATATCTGGGGATCCAAGGTTAAAAAAGGGAGACAAAAAAACACTGGATCCTCACTCCTTTTATCACAGGAAATATCTGTGGCAGGATCAGACTGGTAGGGTCCAGGATCCTAGCAGCAGGTGGAACTAGAGCAAATGGCAGGCAGAGCCAACTAATTCTGGCTTTGTCCACATCTTCCTCCATGGTGAGTTTTACAGGGATTGAGGAGGAGGAAGCTGATAGCCAGGCATCCCACCTCCAGCTGTTTGCAGGAAAGAAGACAGGCAGGTAGGGGGCTGGCTGAAGATATTTTGAAGGTGTGGCAGTACCGTATCTGCCCTTGTGGTCAGGGCAGAACCCCACTGGGTTCCATTGAAAGGCGTTCTAATTTCCCTACAATTCCTGAAAATTCTCAGCTTGGTGTCCAACATCTTGTAGCAGCAAGTCATGTGAAATAGCTTGGCCAAGTTCCACCACTCTGTCAGCTTACACAGAAGACTCCTGTACTCACTTCTTCCTTCTGCTGACAATCATCAGCATGGGATTTTGATGAGGTGACTCTGCTCCTTTAGGAACAGCACCGTTCAAAACTTGAGTCACTATCTCAGCAGGAAAACTTTCCTCCAGTGCTCAGATGTCATTTGACAACATTTGCCTTAAATGAATACATCATGAAATTGTAAAGAATTGCACACTTCCACCTCTTTTCACGCCACCAATTCTTTTGTACAGATTGTGGACAATTTCAGGGTGCCCATTCTGAATGGAGAATTGCCAGAAAGAAGTATGCTCCTTTCTGTACACACATGACTGCAATGGCAATGCATCTACAGCAAAATTTTGTTTCAAACGAACTTAACATTAGGAGATCGATGTCTATGCAACTGAAGTAAGAGGTCCTAATATAATGATTATCTCCCCAAAAAAACACCTGGGCACAAAGTAAAAAGAGTACCCATTTTACTGCAAGTTCCCTAAAGCATGCTGGGAAAAAAAACCTTACAAAATTTACACTGATTTAATCATCATCGTTATTAAATTTATTACCCACCCTTCACCAGCAGGTTCCATAGCAATGCATAGCTAGCCCCATTGACTATTCAGTGCTTCATACATTGTTAACCTAAGATCATGAAACATCTGAGAACTGCTGCTGCTGCAGATATACCTGCCTGTACCAAGCTTGCCAGCAAACACTGCCTGCAGACCTCCTGCATGTTAGGGAGATAAGCATCCTGTTTTCGCCACATGGTCTCCTTCCACCTCCACAAGGAAGGAAGTTCAGGCAACACGGGTCTAGAAAGGTTCGTCCTAGACTGAAGCAAGAGACCACTCAGGCAGGCACCCTAAGGTGATCAGAGGGTAACAGTATATAACTGCATCATAAAATGACATTGCGCCTTTCACAGACTTTACAGTCAGGAAGGATAGCTTCAAATGATTCATTTCTGGTGTCACTCATTTGTTGCACGGAGCATTTGTAAGCCAAAGAAGAAGAAAAACAGTCTGTGTTCAAATATTATTTTATAGATCCCCACCATTCCTGACCAAGTACTGTGAATGAAAAACCAGTATGCATTCTTGTGTTGTGAAAAGAGATAGAAGTTTACATTCTGTAAATGTGCAGTTCATTTTATTTAAAAGTGCAATTAATGTTTATCACATAGTTTCTTTTATTTGCCATACATGCAATAACTTCAAAAGGAAAAGAAGATCAGGGGAAAAATGCAGCTCTTTCATTCCAAGATGCAAGAGGATTCCTTGTGAACAAAACTGTGTTCACCACTATGCATTATTTTTAACTTACCGGTATATGTAATGAAATGGGACAATAGCACCCTCTGTTTCATTATTTCTAAATTATAATTTCTGAGAGATCCAACAGAATTTGAAAATGTAGTGACAAAAGGGATAAAAGCAACAACTTCTAAGTAAAGATGTAAGATATGTATGAATATAGATACAAATTATTTGTATCAAAGTAACAGCAAAAATGAGACAGAATATTCTGAATGAATACGGCAACCAGTGCCACAGCAGACATTATGCACGTTTAAAAGAAAGTTTCCTTAAACTGTTATTTAAACACCTGTGTACTTTAGTCACACAATATAATTTTGCAGTTAATCTTTGTTACTACAACTTCTGTTACTACGTTTTTTAGTTGTGTACCAAAATAGAGATATTCGGAAATTAAACTAAATTGGTAACAGGGTACAAATCTGCAAAATATCCCTTAATAAACGTATTTGGATATGTCAAAGATATAGTAGGATTAGTGGATGCAGAGCAAGTCAATATACTTGCAATAAATATACATTTAATCATCTGTTACAATTAGAAGAAATAATTTATTCTCAAGGTGGGTAAGTAAGTAGATTATAAGAATTTGGGAACTGGTCCACAGGGTCAAGTTAACATTGGAAGGGTACTTGAAGGTAAACAGACTGCTTCATTTTTACTAGTGTAAATACTAATCAGATATTCATCCATACAGGCTATTGGAAACAAGTTAGTGATTTATAGAATAATTCGTTTGCTCAGCAGTTTTTATGGTTCCTTTTACGTTCCTTTTGTTGTAAAAACTAATTATACATACTTGAAAACTTTTTTTATACTTGTATGTTATACAAATAAAAAACCCCACTAATTTGAATAAAGATGTAAGGTTTATGTTATTTAAAATCTAGGTTTAAAAATAAAGTTCTCCTGAATTAATATCCATGTTTCCCCCCCTTCAACATGCTCCCACATTTCTGAGAGATGAAAATTTTCAAGGGTAATACTACAGTATTTTGTTTCCTTTGGATGAGAATGCGCTAGAGACTTGGGGCAACATTATTGTTTGTTTTATTTACTAATCTACAGGACGAGCATATCAGAAACACACAAGTAGCTAATCTTCTAGCCCTACAAAAGGTTTTCAGATCATGCCCTTGCATTCAAAACCGCTTCACTTTTAGCCAGTTTATAGCTCCTTTCTCCCCAAATGTAACATTGCAGCGACTTGTTTCAAAGTTTTTTCCTATCTCTTCTCCAACCAGGTTGGTGAGGATTTGCATTATTTGTCATTTGGGTTCTATTCATGGAACATCATTTGCCATTAGACAAAGGATAAGATCCCCATATCCCTAATACATATATGAAATACAGGACAAGGAAGAACTGCACTTACACCAAATGATAAATGACCTGGGAAAGAAAATAAAGAGATTCTACTGAGGTTTTAACAAGAGGAAGAGTAGGATGTAAACATCAAACTGTCAGTGTCTTCTCTAAAGTGTGCTGCAATAGAGAGAGCAGTTCCAAAATGCTTCAGAAAGTGATCAAGGGGGTTGAGCAACTCCCCCATGAGGAACGATTACAACATTTGGAAATTGCTCTCTAAAACTTAGTAGAAGTGCCAATTATCCAAATAAGTTGAATTGCACCATATGAACGGGGCCACAATTGTTAATATTGTTAATACCTGCCTTCTTCAAGATTCTTGCTCTTTCTCTCACATCGTAATTTCTGTTTCTGTGCCCTTACAAATCTAGTTTATCTTCCCTTGCCACCCTCAATTCCAAGGCAAATATTCAACATTTCCCCATCCCCCCATCTTCAATAATCCCAAACACATGCACATAACAGAGTGCATCCTGTCCTGCTATATACACACATCCCAACAGATCCCAAACTTGTCAGAGAGTAGCTCCTAAGTATGTGCTACCGATTTGGTTCAGAGGAGATTAATAGTAGAAATCGCCACATGGTGCCCCCTCCGGAAGTTGTGAGCTACAACACCAGTCACTCCCAAGCATTGGTCATGCAGGCTGGGACTGATGGGAATTGTAATTCACAACATCTGGAGGGCACCATGTTGGCCACCGTTTCTGTAGCACAAATGTAGGCAATGTCTAGGAAACCTAAGGCCAGGTGCCAATATTTTCCAGTGTCTAGGGACAGAGATGCACATCCATGAATTTGGCAGCTGATGTTGACTGAACCTGACTTTGACAGGGCAAAAAACACTGAGGATGATTGCTTTTAAACTCATGGAAGTTAGGTTTAGTTTGTGCAGTGTAATGGTTAAGGTGTTGGACTATGACCCGGGAAACCAAGGTTTGAATCCCCACTGGGTGACCTTGGGCCAGTCACTGCCTACGCCAACAGGTGCAGGTAACTCACTGGAACTCGCTGATCCCCAATTATAATGGGGATTGCAATTGTTCCCCATGAACAAGGAATTCCCAGGAATTGTGGGTCATAAGCTCACATTAAGTCCCTGCCCTGCCAGGATTGAAATGGGGAGGTGGAGCATGTAACACCTTAACACAGTTGGTGGTATGAACTACTCTTGGCCACTGATCAAAGAGGAGTAAACCACCCACACTCTCAGAATGTTTCCAGTTTTGCTTAAAATCTGTTACCTGTCTAGCCTACAAATGTTTAAAATTAGCCAACAAGTCCAAACAACAACCCTCCAGGTTCAAGCATCTGTAAAGTTACTAGATGTTGCTGGTGAGCAGCTACACCATCTAAGTGTATTGTGTCCAATTCAGGGCTGTGCAAGACCAATTTATAGGTGACTATCATACACATAACCTGGAGCATCAAAGTAAACCACTGATGCTTTTTTTTTTTTTGTAATTACCAGAACGATTCTGCAAAACAAGAATATGCCTAAAATGTGAAATTATTCTAAGAGCTGGAGAAGAGTGGTTATTAGCAAAGCCAGATAAAAATAAACATGGTTTTCACCTGAACAGAAATGTGAACGCACCTGCCCACACTTAGCTGGAATCTTCTTATAAAGACAAGATTAATGATGGCCAAGTGCAGTGGTTTGATGAAACATATGAAATTCCAAGGCAAATAATTAAGAATTCTGGATAACAAAAGTACACAAAACAGAAGTGGCATGTTTCAAGAGGGACTATTAAAGGGAAAGCATAATATCTTACTAAAAATAATAAATAAGGCAATGGCTATGCTAAGTGAAAATAACATTCATTGGTCAAATTCATTTGGACCCTAAATTCAACACAAGCAATTTTAACATAGGATTCACAGTAAATACAAGTGGGTCCAGCAAGGAATTATTTTACTGTGGTGTGGAATTTTCCTGTTTAAAGGTTCCAACCACACAGGCCCCTTTCCAAGATACTCCATTCCACCACCACCCCTCCAATAGCCAGCATTCTACGGCCACAGCATGCTCAGACCTCATTAGGGATGGACGAATCTGCCAATTTAGGTTTCTCTCAGCTTCTCATTTTCCCCCATCTCAGATTCAGTTCTCCACATTTCCACAGCCATTTCTGAATTTTCTTTTTAAAAAAATCTTCACAAAAATTCAATAATTCAGAACACATTTCTGCAACAATTTCACCTTGTAAATGCTGTGCGTTGCTTTCACTAAAGTCTGCATGATACACACATTATTTGGCTGTAGAACTGCATTGTAAAAATCAGAGAAATGCAAATTTCAAAGGACGGCTTCACAACCTAGTGTGGAAAGTACAAATGAGGTAGTTTCTCATTAAAATGCAAACAAAATTGAATTTCTAACCCTAACCCTCATTGCACTGTTTGGGTTGTTTTGCTTTTTGGGGGTCTCCTCGGTGTTTCTCAAGTATTTTGCTTCCCCTACCACCCTGTTTAGGGACGCGGGTGGCGCTGTGGGTAAAACCTCAGTGCCTAGGACTTGCCGATCGCATGGTCGGCGGTTCAAATCCCCGCGGCGGGGTGCGCTCCTGTCGTTCGGTCCCAGCGCCTGCCAACCTAGCAGTTCGAAAGCACCCCCGGGTGCAAGTAGATAAATAGGGACCGCTTTCTAGCGGGAAGGTAAACGGCGTTTCCGTGTGCTGCGCTGGCTCGCCAGATGCAGCTTTGTCACGCTGGCCACGTGACCCGGAAGTGTCTGCGGACAGCGCTGGCTCCCGGCCTATAGAGTGAGATGAGCGCACAACCCCAGAGTCTGTCAAGACTGGCCCGTACGGGCAGGGGTACCTTTACCTTTACCTACCACACTGTTTATAGCCCCTCTTGTGCATGAATTATCTACAAGTATGATTCACACTCTGAGAATGAGCTTGCTATTGGTAGATAAAATGGCTTACATTATAAAGTGTCCTACGCTTCCTGCAAGGATCACTTCTTCTAACAGACAAATGTAAGATACAACCAATTTCCACCCAGTCCTTCTCAGTGACAGCCCCCCTCAATGCACCATTACAAGGGGGTTTCCTGGTCCTTAGAAGCAGAGTGAAAGCATGAGATGTCCCATGGGAAAGAAGCAGAAATGCCCCAGTGAATGCAATTCTTTTGAACCAAGGCACTAGTTACTACAGTGGTGCCTCGCAAGACGAAGTTTTGTCGTCTTGCGATTTTTTTTGTCTTGCGAAGCACGGTGTCGGGAAAGTTTTGGAAAAGCTTCAAAAATCACCAGAGTCTTTAAAAACCTCAAAAAAAGGCTACCACACCGCGTTCTATGAGTTGCTCCTCGAAGTCAAGTCGCAACTGTATTAACGGTGTTAAGAAAAAGGAAACAAACTTGCATGACATTTTCGTCTTGCGAAGCAAGCCCATAGGGAAAATCGTCTTGCGAAGCAGCTCAAAAAACAAAAAACCCTTTCGTCTAGCGAGTTTTTTGTCTTGTGAGGCATTCGTCTTGCGAGGTACCACTGTAATTTATATACCATAAGGTCGACGCTTACTGTTTTTAGACACAGTTTGGGTGTCTGAAGTTCAATGGGCATGTCTAATGAGTTTATCTCATACTGATGTTAAGGGAACTAAATCTGTGAGATTTTAGAATATGACGCCACGGGAGACAAGGATCATTCCGGCAGCCGAGGCCTTAAAATCATAGACTAACTGCAAACATTGATACAGTCAATGAATGTAAGATTACCTGCAAGACTGCCTGTCCCCATATACACCTGTAATAAATTCTGTTTGGGGTGAACTATCGTATGGCAATGACTCCAAAACAGGCATTTCCTTCTGTTGTTCCTGCACTAGGGATACCTTCCCTCTGCCATATGTGAAGCAACAACTACCAGTTGCTTCAGATGTCTCATAAATATGTCTTTTTACCCAGGCTGATCCATATGATTGGGCTCTTTTTTTTTTTTTTTGAATTTTTGCTTGTATATGTTTATGTATGTTTTGCTGGTTTTATATTGTATTTTTGTATCAAGAAGATAATTGTTTATTGTTTTATGTTGTACTACTTGAAATATATGTTTTCAAAGGCATTTAAATAGTAAATAAAAGGTAAGTGGTGCATCAGCAAAATTGAAATATTTCCGAATTCTATCAGACCATTATTTGGAGAAATGAAATACATCCTCAACCAATATTGTGGGACATTGCCCACACCTGGCCCAGATATATAGGAAGAGACACTAAGCCAAGGTTACAAGAGTTTAGAATCATACCCTCCAACATTGCAGAAGGTTTGGACTAGATGACCCCACCAGGTCCTTTCAACTCTACTGTTCTGTGATTCTCTGATAGTTTTATTTCAAAGTGTGAGTAATTCAGACGAACAGAATATGTCTGTAGCTGTGATGCTCTGCATTGTGGCCTGCAGTGTTTTATTTGCAAATTACTTAAGCTACTACAAAAAAGCAAGAATGTGGTTTCAGAGAAAATACACTGTTTTTGAGACTGAATTTTTATTTTTAAAAATTCATGATAAATTAAGCAGCTTATGTGAGACTATAACTAGATTAATGATACTTGGATAAATTCTAAAATCAGGCTTCCTCAACCTCAGCCCTTGATGTTTTTGGGCTACAACTCCCATGATCCCTAGCTAGCAGGACCAGTGGTCAGGGATGATGGGAATGGTAGTCTCAAACATCTGGAGGGCCGAGGTTGAGGAAGCCTGTCCTAAATCAAAGACTAGCTGTCTATGAAAAGTGCTAGAATTTCTAAACACTGCAAAAAAAGAAGAGGAAAAATGATCATCTTATGGAGAAAACACAAATGAGGTCAATGCAGAGACAACTGAGTGAAAGTTGTCATGAGTTTTACCCTTTTCTATTGGAACTACCTTATAGTCTTAAAAGTACATGATTAGTTTTGCTCTTTATTCACAAAGAAAAGCAATTTGGCTGCAGAAAAGAATTCTGTTGAAAAATCAAGGAACAGTGCTCTAAATTAGTCATTACTGGAGCCCACAGGTGTCATATCACTATAAGTTCATTTTGCATGGCATGTTTACAATATTGCATGACATATTTACAATAGTTAAAACACTCAGCTGGAGAAATCCAACTTCTTGTCTACTGAGCAACTGGATATTGTAACCATATCCATGTAGCTCACGTGTGGGGGGGAATCTTCTAATTTCTATTCCAATGATAGTGCAGCAGAAGAATTCTTGTATGGGGACATACCTGGAAAAATGAGTTGCCTATGTTCTAAGTTCCTATAATGTCAATTTGACCCTTTCAAGCATGAGACACGTGCAACAACTTTCACAGAGTTCAATTAGTTCTGGTGCCAAACCTGAATCGGAGGCTTCACCAGATTTTCTGGGTCTAACATTCTGTGGATTGAGTTCTCCGACCCACTCACAAAAGAATAAAATATTTACATAAAATTTGGATACGCTGTGCGTGAGATGCAAATTTGTGTCTTCTTTTGTGAGAGGAGTGAAGAGTCCAAACATAAATCTGTGGTAACTCCTGTACTAAAATGTTTGACGGAATGTGAACAGGTGAAACTTTCCTCACAATTCTATTTCCATACTAGTAAATGCTTAACCTGTTGAATTATGGCCTGCCACACAGCTGTTAAAGGCATAATAATTTACCTGATGCCAACCATAGACCAAAGCCTAGGCTGCAATCCTGTACCTGAAAATCCTTTACCTGAAAATAAGCCTATGAAACACAGAGACGTACTTATGTGAATATACGTATACTGTACCATTGTACTGTAGGATCAACTATGCAGTGAATTCTGGGCTGCCTTGGGAGAAATGTAATGAAATAAATGAGTGAGTGTGTGAGTGCCTGGTGGTTTAGCTAAGTAGGAGATATGCCCAAGCAACTTTGCAAAGTTTTCACATTTTGCACTTTCCGTTCGGTGAGTAGAGATTACTTAACAGCCACAGTAGTATTTGCAGAAAATCGCTTATTGTGAGTACCTGATGTCTCATGAACTCACCACAGCGAAACTGCATCCTGGTTGAAAGGGGGGGAAGGAATGGCTAACTACAGAGATTCAGAGGACTATGAGTATGAGACAGAAGCAGAAGAAATGCAGTAAAGGAGAGGAAAAACAGCAGCTCTTTAGGACTCTAGGAATCCTCCTATTGCCTATCCAAACAACTCACTTGTTAGTCATAGCTCTGACTTCACTCATAAGCTAAAACACTGAAAGGCAGCAGCAGCCAGGCTGGTTCATCTCACAGAAATCAGTAAGTACTTACTTACTTTGTAAACTTTCTTTGTAGAAGAGCTAGAGACTTGATAAAAAAGAAAGCTTGTACACCAGTAACCTCTTTGCCTGTCTCGTGGTGGGCCTGAATGTGGCTCCATTATTTAGTCAGCATTCATAAGTCATTAAAAAACTTCTGCAAACAGAAATTCTGTACAAGTTTCCATATTATAAAAATAACACAGTACACATCACACACAACTCTAAGAAACAGATGCAAAGCTGGTTGCTTATTTAGAATAAAGTTATATATTTCAAATAAAATAAATACTTTCAAAAATTTCAGTCCCCATCCAGAGACAGATAAACAGCACATTTATTTATTTAAGTTACATTGAGCAAGCTAAAAAAGCCTTACAACCAGAGAAAGCAATGTGGGGCTCAGCAGTTGAAAAGCGGCAACGATAGTTTGATAACTAACATGTTATGGTATGTTGCTTTCACAGTAGTAACGTTATTGAACAAGTAGTCCCAATTTCAGATTACACTTACACTTGCTATAAGACTCAATGTACTGTTGGTCAACAGGATCAAAATGGATAATTTGTACACAAAGTCTACAGTTCCTCAAAAAAAGGTCTGAAATGTATAATTCACAGTAGATTTTTGGACAGTAGAGTGCAATCATGACTACCATTCAGACAGAAAAAACCCCAGGATTGTGTTCAAATAGCAAGGTAAAAATGTAACAAGTACTATTACATTGAATCTCGACAGTTAAATTTCACTTATCTATATCTGTTGCAGGAACACTCTCCTCCTGGTTACAAGACTGTCCCCTTCCCAAACTGTATTTCCTCTCCACTTACAAGAAGGAACCTCTGGAATAGCTGTTACATAAAAGTAAATGTAGTGTGACTATATAGTGAATTTTCCAGAAGGGACTAGGAGAAACCATTCATAAAATTTGAATGAGTGGTTGACAGTGGGATACAATGTGCAAAACCTTAAGGATGGCTATATATGCCCACTGAAGAGAGTTGGTTCGATACCAAAATCCTAAATATTTTACTTGAACATTTGTACATCATTTCACTGAAAAACTGAAACAATATGCATTTGATTCAGGCATTACCTCCCCAGTATGATGTCAACTCAAGCACTCTTAAGTGTAGCCATTTCATTCTCGAGTTGTTTAATTCTGCACTCTACATATATGGTGCGTTCTCTTCTCTTTACCTTGTTAGGTTAGCTTCCCCAGAACTACTCTCCTCCAACTAGGTCAAAACACCACCTACCATCAGAGCTGATGCATGCCAGGTTCCCTTATGAGAAAGGCACAGCTCTTACAAAAGGATTTAAAAACAGATCGCTTTGAAGAGTGAAACCTGGGCGCCTTCAGCCATGACTCAGAACACACAAAGAGCTACTGTCAAGGGTCCTGTTTCACTTTCCCACTCAGCAGTACTTTCATCAAACTACTTATCTGAGTTATTTATTCTTCTCCTCTTTGTTTGGCTTCACTGGCAAAAGAAAAAAAAAGTATCCAAGACTTGCAGGAGGAGAAAATGCTTTAGATGCAGAAAAGAAATCCCAAAAGGAGGAACAGATTGTTACAAAACATTGCTTTTAGAAAAACCCAGCTTTCAGAGGCTCAAGTGTATGTTTTCCAGCTTCTTGCTACCTGTACTATTTATGGCCCCCCAAAAAACTGCTTTATAAGGAGTCAATACTTGCCATCTGACTTTATTTCCAAGAATTCTGGTTTTCTTTTTTAAGTAGTCATGGGTAACCTTATAGGAGAACACATTTTGCTGCCAATATTTAGACCTTTAAGCCTTGAGAAGATATCCAGCCTGATTCGCAAATCTCATCTGTTGCACCAATGAGAACAGTAAGTGATATTCAGCACTGCACCAGTGAACATGAGACAGGACTTCCCCTTCCCTTGTAGCCACCTCCCATGCCCCCTCAAGCTGCTCCACTGGGACTCCTAATCCTATGGGGCAGATTCTGGGGGCATGCAGGGGGAGGAGAGAATGGTGAAGTTTCAAGTCCTATCGCACAAGCAAGACTCACTTGCAAAAGCGGACTGACACTGTTGGATATCACCCAGTGTATTTTTTTTGAAAAACTTTCATTAACTTCATTCTCAGCGAAGCCACCAAAATCTATTTAAAAAACAACAATTTGTAAAGATGCTGAATCCTGTAAAAAACATTGCCGCATATTTATTTTAACAAAAGGGCCGATTTATTTATTTTTTTACAAATGAATTTCAAAACAAAAAGAAAACATTTATGCTACCTACTCATGACTTTCCAAATGCCAGCAACCCTCATGCTGTAAAGATACTAAAGATCAGAAAAAATAAACAGCTTCACTCACAGTTCACCAAGACAGCACTAAGCTACTGTGTTTAGACAAAAACAAAAAGGACTAAGGTTCTGATGTATTTTGATTTAATCCATTTTGCCTGAGATAACAAAAGTATTTCAAGCAACTTCCATCACATTGCCCTGCATTAAACAATCCTCTACTAAATTCTGAACAGAAGTTATTCAGTAAGTTTCTCAATTTTTAAATTTTTTACAGTTGCTTCAAAACCATTAAGTAGTAAATGTTTAAGAAACTAATTAGGACAGAGGCCATAACTTCATCAGAACACCACTGCTCATGGTTTTTTTTCCTGTTTTTTGTTTTTACAAAGCATTAGTGTTACCTATTTGGCTATTAGTAGTAGCAATTTTATCTACAATATTTAACAAGGTAAGTTGCAGGCAAAAATTTAGTACAGTTTCAATAGAAACACCCTTTCCTGAAAATACAGCAGTATTTGATGGACTAATATTTTCTGCATCATTTATAAGGAAGCTTCCCATCTATGAACAGGAACAAAAAAGTATCTACAAACCTTGTAAACAGATCTGTATCATTTATAAACATAAATAATCCAAATTATTAACAGCCAACAGCAGAAATGAAAAATCATCATCAATTCAGTGATCCAGAGCTCCCTTGCCCTTTCCAGACCTCTCCTCAAAAAGGAACAAGAAACGAAAGCTCCGCTAAGACATTCTTAAGGGCCATTTTTAAGTACAGCTGATGATCCACAGGTCACTTAAACCAAGTTACTGTTTATCTGTCAGAGTTCATTATTACTCCCACCCCCAAAAAAGCACCCTCAAGTCTGGCAGAAAGCTTTTTTTAAAAAAATAAATCTACATTCGTACAAGTATATCTTCTTGTTGAAGTCCAAGACAAGAATACCATCTTGCCCATCTCAGTGAGTGAGAAGACCCAGTTTCAATTTGTTTCTTTACAATGCAGCTAATGTATTAACATTCGGCTTACAATCAGAGTGATGTTTCCAAACTATGTAGTGGGCTCCCTGGGGATGAAGAGGTAGCAGACTTGTTCAAGTCTGTTGTAAGATGAATTCCACTGTCAACCGCATTGTTATTTTTGTTGGGAGAGGGTGGAAGAGGAGTGGAGTTTCGTTTCGTTGGAGCATCATCTTCAGCATCGGTATCATCAATAAGGGGAATATGAGTCTCAGAATCTTCTATGCTAAACTCCGGATGCGTCATAAAATTGTGGATCGAACTTCGTGTCTCAGGTTTTTCTAATCCTTCATATAAGGAACTACGAAATGCATTCACCACTCGGATCTGCAAGGATGAAAAGCGTAAATGTCAGTATACAGCAGATTGTTCTAAAGGGAATACGGTTTTTATGGGTTTGAATCCACAGACAGCTAGACATGAGTGAACTGAATTTGTATGTAATGCAGTGGAACTTGCAATAGACTGTGAAAATAAAAATAAAAATGGAAGAGCATTTCAGGAGAGCACTGCCAGGCTTCAGTAGGAATAAAAATGTCAAGTGCCCTGTAAAAAATGCAAAACCCTACAAAGCTGAACTGGTGCTGCACTTATAAATTAAACATGGGCTAAGCGATATATATATATATTAAGCCAATCTGAAAAATCTACTCCAATTTAAATGAGTAAAACATTAGACTTCTGAAACCATAAAGATGGCAGGAATTTTGGAAGTTACTTTTCAATCATGCTGGGAATTATGGTGTCTCCTGGATTTATGGAGTGTCCAAGTATGAATAAGTCAATAGTAAGCAGTGTCAAAATTGCTGACATCCTTTCTAATATCAAGAAAGGGAAAAAAAAAACCTTTACAAATGTAAATATTTGAGTATATACCACACAGAACACTTGCATAGTCATTTGTATCACAGTTTGCAGAATCAAGAAGAAATACAAATATAAATACTATAAAATACTATCTGTAAGAGGCAGTTATTTGTTCCCCCACACATCATGTATTTCAACCATATTATATACACACAAGCATTACAGTCACATTCAAATGACACCAGAACATATGAAACAGCTGGTCTATGATTTATGAATACAGATTTTAACCTTCGTAAACTCTATAGTGTAATTGTCTTCCAAACAACTGAAAAGGGCAGTGATAAAAGACCTCCAATATTTTTTGGAGCTCATTTTGTTTTACAGTGAAAAGGCTACAGCGAAAAGAATTTGTACATCTCAGTTTGTCAAATGAAGTTTAATACTGTGAACAGCTATGAATGTAATGCTATCTTCTACATCGTAATCCCATTATGACATTTCATATTATAACTTTTCTGCTATGAAAATAAACCATCTGATCCTATTCCAAATAGTACCTTTGCAAAACTGAGAATCTGTGTTATAAAATGACTGGTGTTTTCACTTGTACTGCATGTAACTTTGACATTTATGAAAACATCCTCATTACAAATGGAATGCCAGAACACACATTCTTTAGTCAGAATACATATAGAACCAAGGGGCAAGATTCTATTTTAAACATAAGCAATTTTTAAAATCCATAACAACTTCTTTTTAGTAGGATTATAGATTTTTGAAGCATCACCTCCTTAGCTAACCAAATGCTAGGTCAAAATGTGTCAAGACAACTTATGCGAAAAGAATGTTTACATGATCTATTCACATTATCAGTTTGTTTCAGGGAAGGGACTTGTGCAAGTTTCCTCCTCAATGTTTATATTCTAATCTTGTGATATGCCTGTTCATAGAAGAATCTCATACCCCAGTCGGCCGCACCCTCTATGTTGCACTAAAATTCTGCATTTCCAACACGACAAGGTTTCCTTTGCTATCAGAAGAAAAGTAAGTCCAAGAAAAATAATAATCTTGAGCTAATGCATCAAAACTACTAGGCAGAAGTCAACTGCAGACCATTTTAAAAGCAAGCACGTTGTGTACATGTGAGTTTGCATGCATTTTTATTCCTGGACTTCTGTATCAGTATTCATATAGAGCTAAGCAGCATGTGGAGGCCAAAAGACCACCAAATTGATTTAGACTGGTCTACTGGGAAAGACAAGACACCCCATTCACAGAAAGGAGATCGTCACCAAACTATCAATAGGAAGCAACAGAAATAATTGCTCACCCCTACACTTTCAGTATTATGGACACTATTGGAAATGCCATTTCTAATTATTTTTTGAAATATCTGATGTCAGTCAAATATTCCATGTACTTTCTATAAGTTTGACGTTTGAAACATACTGAAATTCAAGCACATAAAACTCTTGGACCGGGATCCAAAAACATACAAATCTCACAACATCAAGACAATAGCTGCAGACAAAGAAAACTTCCTCTTACTACAAGAGTTTGCAAACAAGCCTGTGGGGCCTTTCCATTTCTATGGGTATCATCCCTCTTTCATGCCACTCAAATACTTCATGAGAAGCAGTATTTATAAGAAAGATTTCTCAGGTCAATGTCAATGTAATGAGGCACCTTTGTTATTTTGGAAACAAAAAACCCACCAGGCACTTTCATTATTGGGAGGGGGGAGAGAACACCCACTTTTCCATTTCCAAGTATTTTTCAAAGTTGGCTAGAGATTGTGCTTACACATGCTTGAGGTATTTTGACTCAAGATTTTAAAGTTCTAAGTTACGTCCTTTCCATCTTAAAGTATTACTAATTTTAGAGGGCAGTTAGCACATACAATGGCAATATTGTGGGTGAAAAAGGCACAAGAAGAAGAAAGCTGAAGAAGTAACCAAACTGAGGTTTACAAATAGTTGCCAAGGTAACCTAGGGGGCAAAAGGCATCAAATTACCTGATATAAGTAACAGACTTGAAACAACTAATTTGAATTAATGAAAATATTTAAAGTCTCAGTAAGTAACTGAACTCCTGCAACTTTGAAGGAAATCCCATGTAAAAGAAAGAATGCAGCAGCTAGACTGGTGGCTGAGAGCGGCGGCCGAGGCCATATAACACCGGTCCTGAGAGACCTACATTGGCTCCCAGTGCATTTCCAAGCACAATTCAAAGTGTTGGTGTGGACCTTTAAAGCCCTAAACGGCCTCAGCCCAGTATACCTGAAGGAGCGTCTCCACCCCCATCGTTCAACCTGGGCACTGAGGTCCAGCTCCGAGGGCCTTCTGGTGGTTCCCTCACTGAGAGAAGTAACATTACAAGGAACCAGGCAGGGGGCCTTCTCGGTAGTGGCACCTGCCCTGTGGAACGCCCTCCCATCAGATGTCAAGGAAATAAAAAACTATCTGACTCTTAGAAGATATCTGAAGGCAACCCTATATCAGGAAATTTTTCATGTCTAATGTTTTACCATTTTTTTGGTGTGCTGTAAGCCGCCCAGAGTGGCTGGGGAAACCTAGCCAGATGGGCGGTGTATAAATAATATTAATAATTATTATTAAATTACTTAATTTACTCTTACAAAATGATGAACCCTCAATATTTTATGCATGTTATGCCCAACATGGATTTTTAAAGTTGGATTTGCAAATCAAAGTTGTTACTTTCAATATAACTAAGCTAGCTATACTAAAGTTGTAATTGAAGTTTTGTACTTCCCTTTAGCAAGGATATGAAAGCCAGTTACTTACATTTGCCAGCTTTAAACATTTAAATGAACTGTATTGTATATCTTCCTGCAAACAGTCATTCTTGAAGGCATATACTCAAATATTTATATCGGTTTCCTGAATATTTTTTAAACTCCCCTCTGCAAGAATCAAGGCACAATATGTGCAGGCTCACAGCTTTCATTGTAAATCAATAGTTGCAACTGTTCCACCTGTGTTGTAGCCCTCTACGAAAAAAAAGGGTTTCGAGGACTCCATTTTGTGAGAAAAAGTATGAAAAGTCTTAACGATGAATTTAAGGACTGAAGAAGAGAATGAAACGTTAGGTGTGTGAATTAGGAAATGTTAATTTCATGCACTTAGGAACACGCACTCACACCCCACAGTAGTAGAAGCAGTAGTAGTAGTAGAAGTAGTAGAGGAAAACACTACATGTGTAGGGGTAGAAATATTTGTTACATCATGATGCTGGCTGGCGATGGAAGGTTGCCGCCTTAGAGCCCCCTGAATAGAAGTTCCACTCTGGAAAGCATTCACTACATCCATCTGCAAGGAATCAGAGATTGTGACAGCTTGCTCAGCAAGAGAGAGAGAGAACAAGAGAAAGGAGCATCCCATCTATAAAACATATAAAAAAGTAAAGAAAAAAAAGGCACTTTTATAGAGCAGGTAAAGAAGCAAGAGGCGCATTTAGAGATGAAGTAAAGAAGGAATTTGAGGGATTAAAGAGCCAACCATTTGACCACATAGCAAAGAGTTCAGTCACACCGTTTATAGCTACCCCCCAACCAATGGCAAGAACAACGGGAAGATTTATAACCCCCTCATCCCTAACCATCTCCTACCTGTTCCAAGACCATACCTGAGTTTGTATCCTGTTTAGGCCCCTAAACCACAATATCTGACCACGCCGCAGTTCTCTTTCAGCATGATCAATCTCCTCTACATCTTCTGCCAACTCTTCTTCTGGAATCTCTTCCTTCTGGGTTCCATGACCAGCTTCTTTAAGGAATTTCAAGTGGCTGGTTGGAATTGTTGATATCAACTACAATCATGAGAAAGAAGTTAACAGGCTTGTCAAAGCTAATTATAACACAAGCTGTGCTGAGGAATTCTGGGAATTCCAGATAAACAACTGAGATTTCCCACCCACCGACCACAACATTTACTTGAAACCTTCTTTTCTAACAAAGCAGAACAGACAGTGGCTAACTGGGGTGCAGGGAGATAAAGGAGGCTATGGCAAACAGTAGGTAGAAAGCACAGCAGCAATAGATGCAACCAAGGCTGCTTAGTAACTGACAACTCACAGCAGCAGGAAAAGAGATTGCTGGTTGCATTTAACTGTGCCACTCAGTTGACAACATGGCTTATATCAGGTGAATGGAGACAGAAGCAATTTTTAGTGATTTCCCCCACTTGCACCCCAGTGTGTCCTTCCTAAATATGCTCCAGAGGGTTACCGCAGCCCTTTGCAGCAGGTTTAGGGAGTCAGGGGGGCTGCAGGGAGGAAGACAGAATTGCCAAAAACTTGCTCCACGGAGAGAAGTCTTACCATCAGGTGAGTGACACTGCTAGCAAATTCTTCCTTTCCCTAAGTTCCCTACAAAACTTCAAAGTGGGAGTAATGGAGCAAGTTGCTTACAGGTGGGAAAACCACACTTGCTATAGGAGGAGTATAGGATGTACACACACGTATTTTTCCAAACAGAAGCACTGATAATTCCAGCAAGTGAACTGCACAAAAAGCTGTTGCTTCTTACCTGGCCCCAGAGAAGTGTGCCCATTCCTAGAAAAATTGACCAGAGCCATTGTTCTACTGTAAGCTCTGAACAACTGAAAGGTTTTCCTCCAAACTGCACAATGACGATCTGTTAAGAAAAATCACAAATATCACAATTTATTTTTAAAAGTCGGTGATGGCTATGCTGCACCAAATATTTGACCCGTCTATTCCGAAAATAAAACTCTGAGCTATTTTTCTGTTGGATTTTTAGAGCCCCCCAAAAGCTTGCTAGTGCCAATGCATCTGGCCTACTGTTTGTCGCCACCACTGGCATCTTTTGGTAGACAGCTAGGTCACGATTTGTGAAGCCCCTGGGAAACTGTGACGGGGTGATATTTTTATCTCTGCTTCCTGGAATATTATTGTTTAATTATAGTTTTATATTGGTACTTTAATATTTTATATTATTATGTTGGATTGTATGTACATTGCCCTAGGTTTCCTTTGGGAAGATGGGTGGAGGAAAAATGCAATGAATTAAATAAAGAAATCAATAAAAACTATGCATGTGCATTATTTGCATTTTAAGGGGCAGCTACCAGGGCAGTTCTGGGAGGAATCATTCATTTTTTTGGAACCATACAAACATATTTAACACTCCAGTGCAGGTATCCAAAACACTAATTACTAATTCTGCCACATTCTTGCATGGATACACTTAGCTTTAGTTGACAGCAGACAGGATCAGAGTCAAAAGTTCAATCTTATCTAACAGGCAAATATAATGCCCAGTTAATTGTGAAATTAGAAGCTATTTTTAAGTCACATATGAAAACATCAGATTTCCAAACAAAATTATGAATTCATCAGAACAATGGGCAGAGATAAGGACCTTAACTGTCACCTGTATTTTATCTCCAAATTTAAAGCATTTCTAAAGATGTCAGCCGAATTACATACTATATTAGACCTGCTAAGGATGCTGTATCCTAACATATACATATATATAGAGAAAGAGAAAAAAGCTTTGGCAACAAAAAGTAAAAAATTGTTTATCAAGTAAGTTCAGTAACCAACCCACCTGTACAATAAATGTGCCCAGAACTATGGTACAGAATATAGCATTATTGAAAATTCCTTCAAATACATTCCTTTCACCGTGGATTTTTCGAGCATTTATTTCATTAAAAAGCTGCATCATAACAAATGTATTAAACACAATAGTATAGTGCTCTGAAGGAGGTGCGTGAAGAGGTGCATTCCGTCCACTATCAATGTCAAATATTTTTTCACCTGTGAAGGGGAGATTAACACTCTCAGTATCTCGTGCTGATTTAGATTTTCATGTAAGGCATTACCATGTAAACATCAAATACTGAAGAGTTCATTTGAAAACTAAAATAGCTATTTGAGAAGCAGTCACAAAGCAAGCACTTAGCTTCTAAAAAGTTAAAGCTTAGGAATCTAGAATTCTTACCAGCAAACAGGAGTGTAAAGACAACCACAAGCTGATAGCAAGCATGGCCCAGAATATTCTTCATCATCGTTCGCGAGATGAGAGGTTTATTTCTACCGTAAGGCCTCCTCAGCAAGAGAGCTTCTGTGGGTGGTTCCGTTGCCAAGGCAAGCGAAGCCAGTGTGTCCATTATGAGATTTACCCATAACATCTGAACAGCTTTAAGTGGAGAATCCTACAAAAATGATACATTTCCTAATACATAAACACAAATATCCTAGAAACCAACAAGCCATGCAGCAGTTAAATATTTTCTCCATTGAGGTTTGGGACTGTGGTTTTAAAAATACGTCTAGTAAATTCACTCTAAAAAAGCTAGTATCAATGCATAATACCTACTTGTGTAATACATGCTCCTGTGAAAGCAACAATTACTGCAACTACATTGACAGTAAGCTGGAACTGAAGGAATTTGGAGATACTGTCATACACATTTCGGCCCCACATAACTGCTTTAACAATGCTTGTGAAGTTGTCATCTGTGAGAATAATATCGGAAGCTTCTTTAGCTACATCAGTTCCAGCGATACCCTGAAAGAGAAATCCCCAAAAAGTCACAACATGATGAACAGCATTCCAGCTATGCACATTGCAGTTAAAAAGTGCACACACACGTCTTGAAAACACTGGTCCAAAAATTACCATCTTACAGTGGTCTCATCCTTTGCTTTTAACATATATTTCAGTACAAAAGCTATTATTATGATGCACTATCTTGATAGCAAGTTTAAGTAATATCAAATGGTAAGAAGAATAACTATTGTGTCACATCCAATTGTTTAGGCTAGACACTGTCAGCATTTGTATATAAAAATCAATTGCAACAATTATTAGTTCGGGTTTCTATCTGGAGATAGAGAGTTGTTGGCACTAATATTAACTGACTTAATAAAACATGCAATCCAGTCCTTTGCACATGTTGAAAAAAGTCTTGATTTCAATGAGTCTTAGTCTAACGTACTCACTACATAATTGCAATGCATAGACTCTACAAATCTTGAAAGTGAATTTCATCTGCTCCCATTAGGGATGATCACTGATGAAGCATGGCACATAAGCTAGTTAAAGCTATTCCAGTACAATAAACCCACAATGTAAGTATCTGAAATGGCACATTTTGGCTTCATTTGCCCTTTATCAACATTTTGCACATTTTTTGCTTAGATGAAAATAGCCTGATGCTCTAAAGCCTCTTTTGTTAACCTCGAAAGCCACTAGGTGGCACAGTAGCACAGCTCCTGAATGTTCCATTCACATTAAGCAAATTCCACAAGTTCTAGCTGAGGAAAGCAATAGGTTTTGGAATCTAGGCATGGTCCCTTATGTATCATTCCAACAAGGAAAGTAGTCAGCTACTTGTGTCAAATGATTATGATCCACAAAATCTGAAAAGCTGCTAGTGTTAAAAACTGTTGGTAGTATAAAGCATGTTACATAACAGCAACATAGCTACCCCCCCTTTTATTCAACTAAAAAAGGAAGTGTGACCTTAAAATGCTACTACATATGTGAACGGTATGGAGGGAATCTAAAGCTTCACCTCCCACAAGAGCAACAAGACCAATTCATTTCTACTTCTTGGAATGATCAATGAACCAGACTCAAAAGAAAAAAAACCACACACATAGAAGCATTCATGGTTCAGCGTCATGTAAGTGACACCAAATTCTAAAGAGATAAGCTAGTCTACACTCATCTTAGTTGCAGTGGCACAATTCCACTATGACAAGGAAAAGGAACAGAAGAAACCTGATCTCAGCAATAAATGCTCAAATGTAGTATCAGCTTAGCATGAACCACATTAACTTCTCATGACCCAGCATGCTTCAGATTAAAATGGCCAAAAGTGAGTTTCATACAATCTGACCTCAAGCAGCGACAGCAAAATTTCTCTCTGAGGTTTTCTTCACATTCCGTTTTCCACTTCTTCCCCCACTATCCGTTCAGAACAGCCCCCCCCCCCCCCCGAATGCTCAATGATGGCTTTATATGCCTTTACACAAACTAAGAATCCCAGCTATTTTAGCTGTTATTATCAAAACATAGGTTTATTGTGCCATCTCCACATTAATAACTTCAGGTTCCTACTTTTGATTTTAGATTCAGAGACACAAGTTACTCCACATCCCATCCTTCACCAAGTAAGCTGCAACATAATATACTGAAAAATCAAGTTGTGCTTCTATCCCAATTGACAGAGTGAACAGATGGGAACCCAACTGCAGTCCTGTTTCACTTTCCATACACGTGTAACCCTGTATATGGACATTGTAAGTTTGTGCAGTTTCCCTCTTCAAGGTTATTTCAGAATAGGGTTAACAGAAAGCCGAGGGAGCTGCAATCAGTTTTGGTCTTGCCACTGCTGAGTGTAAGTTAGATGTATTCAACCTTTGGTATAAATCCAAATGTTTGTCACAATGAAAACTGGCAGTACAGCTCAGCAAGGAGCACTTATCAAAATCAGTAGACAGCAGTTTAAACTTACCATGGCAAAGCCAACATCTGCTTTTTTCAATGCTGGACCATCGTTGGTACCATCACCAGTCACCGCTACAACTTGCCTCTGTTCTGAAACTGTGCTGTCTATTATACCTAAAATGGAAGTACAGATATATGAATTGCCATCAAAATACAAATCATGAGCTGATGTTTGGCCTTGACCTAATATTAACCGTATTAACAAGCGATATGGCCTCTTGATCCTAAAGACCTTTATCCAGTCAGTGAATAGATGTCCTTGAATAAATGGTTGGACAAGTCTTTTCTAAAATACTTTGGTTAACACCCAATCAGAAAGCAATCAGTTATAGTCAACCCTTCTATTTGAGAATGCTTATTTACCTTTTACCAGTGTGTGTTTGTCAGTGGGGGACGACCTTGCAAGCACACGAAGCTTGGGCCAAATTTTGTCTATTCTCTCTTGTTCTATCTGCAAAGATAATTTAGATTAGCTTTATAACTAAGCAAACTTTCAAAAACCAAAATTCAAGGGAATAATATTAACCAAACTTACCTCTCCTTTTTCATTACGTATTCGTCGGTTGAATTCTTTGCCTTCTAGGCATAAGAAATCTTCACCAGGATGCAAAATGCCACATTTTAAAGCAATAGCACGGGCAGTGTTGATATTATCACCAGTAACCATCCGCACAGTTATACCAGCACGCTGGCATTTTTTTATTGCATCTGGTACCTAATTTTTATTTTGAATAAAGAATAGTTTATGAAGAAGCTTTGCTACATGGACATGCTTGAAACATTATTTATCCACAACTCCCTGCCCTCCAATCTCCTGCTTACTTAATCTCAAATTGTCCTTCAGTTGAAATAATATGGCTTAACACAGTTCTATAGATAATTTTCTATCATCATGTTATTAGGCATATATTGCAAATCATGTATATTTGGGTGTTAATGACAACAAGTGGGCACCTGTAACACTTAAGCTCCTATAGCTTACAGTTATACTTATTAAATGCACTTACTACTAAAAACATTTGGGTGACCCATCTTTGAAAGGTTTTAAGGCTGAGAGAGAGACTGGGACTGAAGTCTCCTGTTTAACTAATGTATAAAATGTTTCTTACCATTTTGAGACAAAGCCTAATTCTCAGATATTTGACACAAGTTTTGTTATCAAACCCTGTAACACAGCAGACTACTTATGAGGGTTCACTTGCTATCTAAGAAAACTACAACTTAAGCTTGATCAGCAGGGCAGGAAAAAACATTCTGCAAATGTCTAGTAACTTTTAGATTAAATGCACATGCTGTTTATACTGAATATTTCTCTCATTTGGGGTATTTAATTAGGTTTTTTTTAAAAAAAAGTAGCTGATTTCCACCACCACCACCTATTGCATTGGAGCATGGATAAAGACATGTTCTTAAAGAGGCAGAGGGATCTACCTCACCTCACACAAATTCAGGATGTGATATGTTTCCCTAAAAATGACACCGTCTGCAGCAGTTACTTTACACTCACAAAAGGGACTTGAAGACTGAACTCAAGCCAATCAAAATGAAGATGTGAATTTATCTTTATTTGGTTATGTTAAGTCTCGGGAATTATTTTAATGCCTTGACATGCTTACACCTGTTTTCGAATTAAAGTATGGCATTGTTTCCAAACACTGGCAGAACATTAAGTTATTACTTTAGCAAATAATGTTTTAAAACACACTTTAATGAAGAGTTTCCGCCTACCTCTGGCCTCACAGGGTCTTCAATGCCTACAATAGCAATACATGTAAGCCCAGTGACAATGTCATTTTCATTGTCCCATTCTGGCTCAGGTTCTCCAGCTGGGAAGTCTCTGAATGCCAGACATATGGTTCTGAGTCCCTCTGAGGCCATAGGCTCAATCACAGTTTTTACAATATCATCACGGTCCCTTGGCCTGAACACTTTGGTTTCACCATTCGCGCTCAGTATCTTGAAGCACCTGAAAACAAAACAGAAACCATTTTCAAGATTCAGAACACTCAATAAAAAAGGTCATCTGCATCGCAGGTACTTTCTGGGGCTAACATTAAATATTCCTAAATCTTGCAGCAGCTAGATACACATGCATCCCAGCACAGATTTCATGAAGAACTTGGTTGCCTTGTCATCCCACCTCCCAGGATGAGAACATCTTTATGCCAATGCTTGGTGGTGGCGAAAGGGAAGGTAAAGGCTAGCGAAGGCACAAAAGTGGGGGAGGGGGAGGGATTCACAGTACGGCATTCCTACCATGTTCTAGGAGTATCTCCCAGGAGTTTATCCTGCTCCCCTTTGCCAGCATCTCACAGCCCAGCAGTAACAAAGGCAAGTCAAATGCACCCAAAATGGGAAAGGTTTTCACTCAGATGTTAAAAACATTAGGACAAGGCTCAGAAGAGTAGCAAGATCCGTTCCAGTAAGAGGTGCTGTAGTCCTGGCATTGTCATATTTTATATATAGGGTAAGTGCTTAGCAGATCATAAAATGCATATTCATATATTCACAAGAATGTCAAGGCTACAAGCCAACTCTACAAGTCTTCACAAAAGAGGGAACTGTTCAGGAGCTGAATTGTCATGTTTTCCTACAGACCCCCCCTTATCTTCCGCAATCAGTTCAGTGGACCTGTAAGATAAAGTACACAATAGCCTGAACTGCAAAAGCAAAATGACTGTTTCTAGCTCCCTTTTCACCCAGTCCATGTGAACAAGATTGCCCTCACTGACCACCAAACTTTGCAATTAAAAAGTAAGAAAAGAATACATTTCATTCAATAGGCAGGTAATGAAAATTATCATATTAAAGGGAAGACGAGCAGGAAATACTTCACTGTTTCTATGTTTAAGCGACAAGATTATATATCTAATCTCTAGCAAAAAGTAGTCATTGCATCACATGACTAATGAAAGTAAAATGCAACTTTGTATTCACCGAAGACTTGGAAAGTAACTAGCTTAAGTTTGGGTCAATGAAGCATTCAGCTGTGTTGCAAGCCCTATACTAACATCTTATAGGAAAGGTTTCTAAATTAGCTAGTTCTAAGAACTCCTGACTTGGACAATGAAGAAATACAGTGCTTAAAAGCCAAGAAACAGAAGGTACCATATTTCAGGAATTTCATCACACCGTTACATGATAAGAGACCACAAAAAGTTAACTTGCTTTTTAAGTACTATCTCCGAGGCACCCTTGCTGAATATCCGGAAACTGCCATCAGAGTTCTTTAACACAGTACTCATGGACTTTCTAACAGAGTTGAAGGTGTAGACTTTGTAAAGTGCCTCTTCTGGTATTTCGTTTCTAACATCCTGGTAGTCTCGTTTCAAATCCAGCAGCAGTCCCAGCAAGGCACATTCAGTTTTATTACCAACATGACGGGGCAAGCCACCTTCCTTTTCAGGAGGCTGAAAGACAGAATAAACCCTTGAGAAGGAATTTGCTTCTGGTTCAAGGAAATAAGGCATCTCAGAAATCATACACTGAAGGTTTGCAAGTTATATGCTGAAACTAGATGCAAATTTTAGCTTACACACATCTTTAAAGAATATGTCACTGCTCAGGGGGCAGTTTAATGTTCATAAAGTGCAACCAATAGAAAAATTTATATTACGAATTTGTCTTCTCAAGTCAGAGTACAAGCACTAAAAGTCAGAGACAATTTCAGGAGTCATATTAGTTCTTAGAAAGCTGTTAAATTAGACTCAATGAGTAACTGAGGGTCAGTTCTTACAGACTGGCAGGATAATGGTGCAATGAGAAAGGTCAGGTGCACATTTCAATACCAGGCAAGACACAGAGACACATTTGTAGTTTGGTGTTCAGCATGGAATGGCCCTTTTACCAAGGCCAAACAAAAATAAAGGATAGTGTCATTTGTAAACATGTCCTTAAATCAGTACAACTGCTAGTTTGCAGGTATGTGGGCCTGCATAATACAACACATAAAGCCAAACTCAATTCACTAACCATGCTCTGTAAGCTGCTCAATAAACTTGTTTTTGCTGCCTACCTGAGACTGCAAAAACAGGGGGTGTTGAGCACTGTCAGGCCACACAGAGAATGGTTGGTGTTTGGCTTGGTGAGTCTGCTAAGGCAATTCTTGCATATTTCACTGCTCTTCCCAATCAGAGCAACAGATAAAATACTGAAAGGATAAGAAAGCTAAAATGACAAGTGAAACTTTGTGACTCCAGAACAGTTTCAATAGATCATATACATTAGTTCTTGAGAAATTTGAACTAATTAAGCCATGAATTAAGTAAGCCGAGGCATAAAATTATCAGTTTCAGAATTAATTGATGCTATTTTATCCAGAAAATAGACAAACTTTTACATTATTATTATTTATTATGCTTTTATTGTTATTGCTATATCCCAGGAAATACATTTAAACTCAAAATGCATTAGAGCTGAGAAGAGCAACGTAGAGCCATTTGGCATTTCAAAAACCAAATGTCAAAAAATTATATAGCCAAGGAAGCTCAAATATATTAACATTCATTTCAATTACCATATTTTTACGTGTATAGGACGCCCCCATGTATAAGACGCCTCCTATTTTTGGGGACTCCAAATTAAGAAAACACCCATCAGCACTACCCGTATATAAGACAAGCCCCAATTTTAAACCTAATTTTTTGGTAAAAAAACCTAGTCTTATACACGGAAAAATATGGTATATTCCCAATAGTTATTTAGAAGGATCAAAGCTTTCCCATCAGCTTAGTAATCTTTCAGTAATGTACATATGACTTTAGTAAACATGTTTATTATAGAACTCTGAAGAATTTAAATGAGAACAATCTTTCCAAAGTTATGAGACCTATTGTTTCAATGGGAGATATTAAAACACATGCTTTAACTCTACCACTGAATCAATAGTTTCCAATACACACTTACCAAGATTTTGGAAGTATAAGCAGAGTTTACAGAAATTCCTGTTACAAGGTATGACAAGGTTTTCTCAGGAATAGCTTGTGCCTCAGGAATTTTTTTATAATGTTTTTCACTGATGTAAGCTTGGACTACCGTCATTCTGTTCATTGTCAATGTTCCTGTTTTATCCGAGCAAATGGCTGTTGCATTTCCCATTGTTTCACAAGCATCCAGATGTCTGACCAAGTTATTATCTTTCATCATTTTCTATAAAAAAGAGATTAAGTCAGTCTAACAGCATTAAACACATTTTTAGAATTCACTTGTCATTGTGCATGCTGAGGCTGAGATTCCTCAATAATAAATATTCAATGGATATCTCATATTTAAGCTTTATAATTAGTACCCAGAGGGTAAAGATAAAATCAATTGACAGATGCATCGACTGTAAGGGTTATTTTAACAAGCATATTCCTTGTGTTTGGAAGAGTTACATTTAATGCTGAGTGATTACTTTATGACCACAGTGTTTGTAAAGATAGGTTGATGAAACAAACCAACAGAACAAGCAGATAAACCATTCCAAAACATTTCATTGATCCAGTTTCTTAGGAAAAACATCTATGAATATATATCTATGCTATATAATGTACTGCCATACAGAAGCATAGGTTTCTCACACATACCTTTACAGAGTAAGCCAGTGAGATAGTAACTGCAAGCGGAAGACCCTCTGGAACTGCCACAACCAGGACAGTAACACCAATGATAAAGAACTTTACAAAGTACTGAATATATATTGGTGTACATTCAGCAAGCCAAGGACGTTTCTGGACCCAGAAGGTATCAATTACAAAATATAATACAAGAATGATGACTGTGACTGCAGACATCAGCAATCCTTTTAGGAAGAGATGAGAACCAGTTAATCATTCATATTATTGACAAAACTCTAAAAATAGGTCTCAAAAACTCATTTCAAAATTTTAATACAAAGTTAACTTTGAGAAAAGATCTACAGTTGAATGCTTGTTCATTAAGAATCTGGCATTAAGGATGAACACTAAATAAGCCATACCTGCTTTGCCAATCTGAACTGCTAGCTTAGTGAGCTTTCCTTGAAGAACCGATTTTTCTTTCTTGGGCATATTGTTTCTTTTTTTGTCATCTCCATCACCACCATCTTCACTTTTTAGGGGCTGCATTTCCATCGCTGCACCATCCTGAGCTTTTGCTAAGTTTAAGGGGGGAAATAATAGATAAACCACCACTCCTAACACTATAGAGTAAACCTCAAATTAAAGATTTAGTCATTGACATTTATTCTATATCTAGAGCAGCATGTATTTAATATTATGAAATTAAAGGGGTGAAGAATAGATAGCAAGACTGGCTTATCTGACCAAGCGACTCCCTACTCCATGTTTGCCTGTTTTGCATGCCTCCAACAAAAATCCTATTACCCAAATTCTGCAAACTACAGAAAACTCTAGGGAAAGGAATGGTGTTTGCTTAGCTTTAGGCACATGTCAAATGCAGGGGGAAGGCATACATGCATCCTTTCCCGCAAATTTCTCTCCAGTTCAGAGAACTCAAGGGGTGTTTAGTGGAGTTCTCTTTATTCCTGCTGAGTCAAAGACAAACAGCATTCTGCACATGTCCAACGCAATGACGAAGGGCACTACTCATTGCCCTTCTTACCTGAGTACTCCACTCAGGTAAGGGTGGGTTGGGGTGCATGAGAGAGGGGTCCATGGCAAACAAAGATCTGTAGCCCCCCGGATACAGTTATTTGCATCTCAGGCCACAGAGAATGAAAGAAATTGCTTTGAGAAATAGATTTATTACAGCACAATGCCTTGTGATATTAAACATGGGTCTGTTGCTGAAATGTTCACTGACTGGACATCACAAGCAGAGACAGGGAAAGTACACTAAGGGAAAGTGACAGTGGGCTGCCATTTTCAGACACAATCCTGCATTTATAAGAACAGCACTATACCCTCACAGAGCACGGCAATAGAATACTGACTTTTCAGACTATCAACTGGCTTGGACTTGCTATAAAACCATGGTCAGATTGAGAGGAGGCCTCAGAATTACATCCTTCACTCCGCCGCATCTGAGAGTGAGCCACTTGGAACCCCAGCTAGAACTCCGTATTAAGCAAAAGTCCAGCTTAGCTTTAACTTTGGTGAATATTGGCACTGATCGAATTCTTAACTGCAGTTTAAGCTCTGTGTTGGGGAAAGGAGCACATGAGCCTGTGGTCCCTTTTCAATCTCTTAAACATATTTAAGAATATGGGAGGAATTCAATGTTGTGCTTTAACAAGCAGCTTGCCATAAGGAACAATTGTTCCTCCCTTCCCCTCACATGCTGTTCTAAGGGTTCTCCTGAGCCACCCCCCCCAGCCAATTTTTTTGGGTACAGACAGCAGAAAGGGGAGAAGGTTCCATTGTGCAAGTGGAAGTCCTTACACAGCGCTTCCACTGACAGGGTGCATTTGCTGAATCCCATCAGTTACATATATCCTTGCAGAAGATTGTGAGGGAAAGTTACATATATTAGATGCAAGATTAATCTATGTATAGTTTAAAATGTGATGCACAACTTTTGCCTAAAAGTTATGGTTAATCAGGCTTGCTCAAAAAATCAAGTTAATGTTGTAAGTACTGTTAATTACCTTTGTTACGATTTTCAATAGCCCCATCTTGTTTTTTACCTGCCAATAAAAAAATAGTTGTTTTTAGAAATCTAGGATCAAAGCACTTTTAGATTTGGATAATGAGATCTTCTGCTCAATTATCTAGTCTTAAAGGGCACTGTTGCACCAACAGCATGAATAGAGAATGTTTATAATTTCTCTTATAATTGCGAAGTCTGCGTAAGCGTTTATTGCTGTGCTGGACCAGGCTCTTTCACAGTAATTGAGTAGTTTTCTGGACTTCAGGGATGCATACCAATCTAAAACCATACTAAATGTATTAGCAACTAAATCAGGTTCTTTTAAATGTCAGGGTTGGGAAAGGGGCTGATAGCCACCAGGATCATAGCATGCAGGGAACTGTGGCTTAACCCTTCTCTCCCCAGTCATTATATCAATAAAGATTCTTCCTCACACCCCATTCACCTTAGAAAAAAAAGCTCCCATTGACACTACTGGTGGCAGGGGCAATTTTCATTTCAACTGTGGCTGTGAAAGAAAGGGTTAAATCTCCTGCAACGTTCCCCATGAAGTTCAGCTCTCCCTGTGCCTAGTATTAAATATTAAAAACTTGACATAATTGCACATTTAGAATAATGTTTTGCTTGATACTAAGGTGCAGATCCCAAGGTGTTTCAGAAGAAAGTTGGAATGTTCAGGTTTAATTTCACTTAGAATAAGCCTGCAATTCTTTAAATGTAACAGTGTCCAACTGTTCAGAGGTGCCATGCTTTGGGGGAACTTTATGCCTCTGAACACTGTGACAGGAGCTGGAAGGTGATTAAGTTTCATATGTAAGCTTACAATACATATGTACAGTGGTACCTCGGTTTTCGAACAGCTTAGTTCCCGAACAACTCAGAACCCATACGCTACAAACCCAGAAGTAGGTGTTCCGGTTTTCAAACTTTGCCTCAGAAGCTGAACGTTCTCCTAAGCTTCCATTTTCACTGTTGTGCAGCTCATTTGAGTCCCCCGTATAGTAATTAAGGGTTTTTTTATCCTGTTTTACCCTTGCATGGCAAATTTAAGTCATCCCCCCCCCCCGTAATAAAGGGATTTTTCATCCTGATTTACCCTTGTGCGGCAAATTTAAGCCCCCCCCATCATAATAATGGCTTTTTTATCCCAATTACCCTTGCACAACTAATTTAAGTCCTCCCCCCCATTGTAATTAAAGCCTTCTGTTTCTGATTGCAGTGTTCTGAGGTGATATTTGGTGCTTTTGTTTTTGCTATTTTTTGCATTTTTGTTTGTGTGGCTTTTTCATTTTTGTGACTGTGGCTTGTTTTTCATTTTATGATTGATTGATTGATTGATTGTGTGACTGCAGAAATGGATAAAAGCCCCCCATCCAAATAATGACTATCATTAGTGGAGGTAAGGGAATTTTTTTTAAAAAAAATTATCATCTACAATACTGTCTTATTTATTTTATAGTACAGAACATTATTATTGCTTTCATTTATGGTTCAGTGGTCTTGTTAGATAGTAACATTCATGCTAAATTTCTGTTTTAGGGGTTGTTTTTAAAAGTCGGAATGGATCAATCCATTTTGCATTACTTTCTATGGGAAAGTGCACCTTGGTTTTGGAATGCTTTGGTTTTGGAACAGACTCCCAGAACCAATTAAGTTTGAGAACCAAGGTACCACTGTAGTTATAAGCTCAAAAGTTGAAATCTTCCTCTACCCCCAACCTCAAGGAGTTGTTATTTTATTCATGAGAAACAGGGGAAGTGGGGGATGATTATAACAAATGAGATTCTTTTATAGCTATAGTTCAAATGAAATTAGAAGAATGCTTCTGCTACTCCTTTTACTGGTTTACCCAGTACAAGCATGGAGTGCATACAGCCCTAAACCTCCTCACATTATAGTATTGCTATTAATGCAAGTCCTGACATATCAAGATTAGTAAAGGTGAGTTTGACATTAATTCAAGCAAATGTGGAGAGATTTCTCAGTGTTGATTAGGTTCACACTAAAAAAATATTCTTTTTGTGAGCTAGAGTCAGGTCATCTATGAGGTGCAATACAAACCAAAGAGGTGAATATCAGTTTCCAGGTGAAGCAGTGTAATTTTAAACAATATCTGAATACTGTCCTCCATGGCAGAGGTGGTATTATACCTATCTGTATAGGTATTGCAAAATAAAGAATAAAAAAATCTCAGGGGCTAGAGGAGAGGGTTAACTTCAAAAGGGACACAACAAATGATATGGCCTTTCTTCAAATATAAAAAAACAAAAAACACCATTCATATTTTTTCCTTTAGTATAAAAGAGGGAACACTCTATAATCTATGGAGTTTACTAATATCAGACAGGCCTCACTTAACACATCCTATTTTTGTGATACTGTTAAGAGCACTTGAGTGATTGTATTAAGTGAGTAATGAAGTGTCAGCTGAAGCAAGTTGGGAATGTTAACTTGAAAGACTTCAGAGATAAAATTGACTATTTAATTTTCAAACTTACCCACTTGGACAATGGAATGAGTGGAAGCAGAAGTTCTATGTAGCTATTTTGTACCTGCCTACGTTGTCATTCTGCATGGTCAACACCACTTGCAGACATTCTTACAGAGGAGAAGCCAACTACAAAATGTATCTCTAAAGTCGGTCCAAAACTTCATGCTTACTTTTCTTGTCCTTTTTCTCTTTTTCTTTCTTTTCTTCTTCTTCATCACCTCCAGCACCAAGCAAGGTGAAGATAATTCCAGTTTGTGAGTTTACACCTACAGCAGTAACTACCATTCGTCCAGAACCTTCCATTACATGAGTACCTGAAATGTGAAAGCATTCATATTCTTGAAAAGTTCCAGACAGACTTCTGCTACAAGTTAGCGAGAAACTTGTTACAATACTTCCATTAATTTCCTATAGCAGAAACACACCTTTGATCAATAAAGGATATTCAGAAAATATAAAGTAAAGGGTTTTATAATACCCAAGAAACGCTAAGCCAATAAAAACCATTAAGTAAGACTATAGCCATTAGAAAATTTTGTGCCTACCAACAGCCAGCTACTGGCTAGCCAATATACAGCTGATGTGCAAGATCACTGGTAAATGCCTAAAAACTGGCGCTATTGCAGTTATATCCCCCTTTCATAGCCACCTTTCAACTACATTCTCAGGGCAGCATACATAGGATTACTCCGATTTTAGCCTAACAATCTTTCAGGAATGGGTGTGTGTGCAATTTTAGGAGTAAAAGAGTGCACAAGTAAACCCAGAACAGTTACCCTTTACATTCTGAAAGCCCCCTGCAACTATTTCTCCCCCCCGCCAAGCTCCTCTTATGCAAATCTAGCTGAAGGAAAGTCACATGGGGGGGGGCAGGCTGCAGAAAAATAAGCTGGCAGGTGAGCAGGATTTGTGCAATCCACATGTGGGCTACATTTGTGCTTATATAAGATGCATGCCTACCAAGTTAACATGCACACATACATGCACTGGGATGCATCCAATGTAACACTAAGTTAAAGCGACTTTAACTCCACTGGTGAAATGCTTTGCACCAACAGAATGCTGTTGCACAATCTACTGAACAACAAAGTTACAAACAATGTGATGTGCAACACTAAAACTCAGGCATCTTTGGGACAGCTGAATATTCCTGCATCACAGGGGGTTGGACAAGGTCATCCTCAAGATCCCTTCCAACTCTACAAATCTATGATGTTAGTTTCCTGTTAACTGTGTTGCTTATGTTTTATTCTAGATTGTTTTGTTTAATATGTTATTGTGCTGTAAATATCTTTAAGAGTTTTTTCTTAAAACTATAAAGCGCTATAGAAATGAAATTATTATTATTATTATTATTATTATTATTATTATTATTATTTCAGCTATATCTGGAGGGTCAAAGGTTCTCCACACTTAATGTAAAATATAGTGCTGTACTGTACTTTCTTCTTGCAGGAGAACCACTAAACACACATTTTGGAATGAAAGGTTAGTGTAGCCATTTCTGGTTTCTGACCACAATATTTTAAGAATGTGGCCAAGAACCAAAGGCACATGCACTTGATCCTTGCCAGCATTATAGTGAGGCACCCTTAAGTAGCCCAAAACTTTGGATAAGGTGCAGGAAAAGATGAGAGCTGCCATTGCACCTGTCTACCAATTTCTCCTTTCCCATTCCCTATGGGTTTTTTTGGAGGGGTGGGGGTATTAAATGTGAGATGGGGCAGCTGAAAGGAATGTTTGAGATTCTTGGAGATGTACCTTCTGAAAGGATCTCTCTCTCAAAATAAAATAAAGTCCATTGTATAAACACCTTTCTCCACATTTGTAGAAATAGTCAAGGCCTATCTAAGCTGGAAGTAAGATGGGAGTAAATCTGCCATATTAGGCCTGTATTATTCCTCCCTTCCTGGATTCAGAGTTTTGTTCTAGTGATCTAGCCAGCAAGCCAGGCTGCCTTGTCCACCTGTTCCAGATTTCCCAGCAATTCATATGCTGAGGGGAGTGAAAGTATTGTGCACTGTTGCACAATCACAAGAGATCAGACATAAGGGGTGAGATGAATTGGAAAACATGGAGCAAATGCTGAAAGAAAAGGAATGAACAGATGGGTTCTGAACTGCAGAGGTACAGAAAGAAGAAAAATGAGTTGGTAACATGTTATGCAGACACTTGCAAGTGGGAAAACAGATGGACTGCACACTTGTAGTGGTGAAGACACAGCATGTACTATGGGGCACACAGAGAAGGAGGGATGTTTAACAGAGGTCAGAGAAAGAAGAAACAGTACTATGGGAGCAAAGCCAAGAAGGGATTAGCAGAATGCACTGAACATAGTTACAACTGTAGCAAAAAATGCTCTTCAGTAGTTAATGCAGCTGCCATGCAGTCGTGCTCGGTTAATAAACGAAAGTGGCCCCTGGAGGAATTTGAGTTGGGCTCTCCAGTAAAGTCCTTTACACTAGAACTTTTTATAAGACATTTTATTACAGTTATACAAAACTGCAGTGTAGCATTAGACAGAACATAACATTCTTACTATTAACACACTCATGTATTATAATAATGAGTTGCATGATATCAAGTTGATTAGGGAAGAAAGTTTCCAAAAGAAAAAAACACATTCCAAAGAAAAGACCACATTTCAGCATTCCCAAAAGCTGCTAATATATCTAAATATTGCAATCAGTCCTTTATATCTGGAGCACATCTGAGTTTCTCCTGGAATACTTTAAATCTTAGGCCATGATACACACTTTGACAAGCCCCATTAGGCTAGTTAAGGGTAGCATTCTAATAAAATCCATTATTTTTCAAATGATTTGTAAATATACTGTCTTGCAAAGATAATGCCTATCTACCTCAAGTGCACTGAACTGAGCAGCTGTAAGTATCACCAACAGCAAACTCAGGCAGTGAGTGCTGACAGATATATAGCCAAACAGGGCCACTGAGAAATAGCAACATGCTCAGGAGACCGCTCAGTTTGTTATTGTTCATGGCTATACTATATAAGATAGTGAACCAGTTAATTCGAGACTGGCAATAAGGTTTAAATCTGCATAGTCTCTGGGGTATAGTGGAAAACAATAGCTGTATATTTGCACAACTGAATTCTGTCAACTGGAACACTCTGCAGTACTTCTGCAGTCTTAACCGTATAACTCACTTCAGGCTTTGAATAATTTCATCTTTTATTCCATTGATGAGGAGCTAAATGAGGGCATGCTGACTTAATTCAGGGGGTCACCGCATCCATATTACTAGCGTCTAATAAAACTACCCTACAAACAGTGTTTAATAAATATGGAAAGTTGAGACATTTCAGCGATGCACACTAGCTTAAAGTAATCACATTAAAGGATGCTTGTATGTCTGAAATCCTACCTGTTGTTAAGACCCATCTTTCCGGCCCTGAGAAGGTTAAAAGCATGATACATAATACATAAGAGTACTAGATCTTAGCATGCTGTCACCTAGAAAGACAGTGTTTCACATAACCTAGTTCTTGAAGTAGGAAACTTTGTCCAGTTTCCAAAATACCTCATGCCCAGTTCTTCGCTATCATTTGATCACTCACCTGAGAGCAACATAGGATCTCGATCAGATGTTTTCTTAACATGATCAGATTCTCCAGTCAGTGAGCTTTCATCAATTTTGAGGTCATTTCCTTGTATAAGTACACCATCTGCTGGTAAAAGGTCACCTAAAAAAGAAAGCGCCCAAATGGTACTTTTAAAATACATTCAATAAGAAGTTACCAGAGATGACATCATAAATAAGTATATTTACCATATTTTACTTGTGCAATATCACCAACAACTATGTCAGCTATAGGTATCTGGATGACTTGGCCACCCCTGATGACAGTAAACTTCTGCTCTTGTTCAATGCGGCTTTGCAATCCCCTAAATTGTTTCTCTTTACTCCAGTCATTGAAAGCTGTGACTAATACCACACAAACGACAGACAGGAGAATTGCAGCTCCTTCGATCCACCCTGTTTCACTTTCATCCTCATCTTCACCAGCTGCTACTGTTCCACATACTGGAAAAAGTAAACAAATAATCAGCATCGCATACTCAAATTTTAATATTGTTCTGCATTAATCTGAAAACTGAAATTTATCATCCAAACTTTATTACACAAGAAACCCAATAATACTGACTTAGGCCCCATATCAAATGTATACTAGCTTTGACAGCTTTCCTAAGGTTACAACAAAGCTTGAGTTTTAAAAATATGGTCAATGTTCATATTATGTGGCTGCAATTAGGCTACCATGACAGTGGTATCCTACCACTATATTACAAGTGCTATAGGATTATTCAGATTAAATGTATCAGTCGACAAGGGTTTACACACAGCAGTTTAAAGTGCATTCAATGCATTCCACGTGAGCATACTTTTCATGTCATCCACATGATTCAGTCGTCATCCAAGTGGCACGTTCCCCCCAATATAATTTGGTGTTTCCACTGTGGTGCAACAGACAATCTTTTCAACTCACAGCTTTGTTCAAGTTTAGTACATGGGAAAACTTGCATCTCAAAAATAAAAATAAAATTAGCTAAATGCACAGGTAAACAATTACCTGTGCACATACCCACAATGGACCTCAGGTTTCTGGAACTCTGGGACAAGTAAGGAAGTACTAATTGAGGGGAGGGGACAACACCTCACAGTGAGAATACATCCCATCAAGCACACCACACTAGTGCACACCCGTGGCTCCTAAGTGGTGGTCTGCGGAGCCCAAGGGGTCCACAGCACTATTTACATAACAAAAACTACCATAACATTTTCAAAAGTAGGGTGTCCATGGCTTGGCTACTCAAAAACAGGGGGTCTGCAGAACATAGTTAATTGTGAACCACTGGCGTAGACAATAAAATACTTAAAGGTAAAGGTAAAGGTACCCCTGCCCGTACGGGCCAGTCTTGCCAGATTCTAGGGTTGTGCGCTCATCTCACTCTATAGGCCGGGAGCCAGTGCTGTCCGCAGACACTTCCGGGTCACGTGGCCAGCGTGACATCGCTGCTCTGGCAAGCCAGCGCAGCACACGGAACACCGTTTACCTTCCCGCTAGTAAGCGGTCCCTATTTATCTACTTGCACCCGAAGGTGCTTTCGAACTGCTAGGTTGGCAGGCGCTGGGACCGAACGACAGGAGCGCACCCCGCCGCAGGGATTCGAACCGCCGACCTTTCGATCGGCAAGTCCTAGGTGCTGAGGCTTTAACCCACAGCGCCACCTGCGTCCCACTATAAAATACTTAAAGGAGTTTAAATGAATGCTCATGTGTAGATGAATGTGAGCAAAAGCACACACGGAAAAATCAGATCTGTGTGACACACATGTGCATTAAGACTCTGGTATGTATACAGGCAAGGTATCTATGCCCATGCAGGGTGTGTGGGTGTTTCTGGAGAAATACCCCTAAACCTCCCCCTTCTTCTCATGCTGGGCTTGGAGCATTCAACAATTAAAGCAAAAGTAGGCTGGGAAAAACACATCGCATAGAGATTCCCTGCCTTTCACCTTTGCCCACTACAGGGGAGTACACAGAGACTATTAGTAACAGGCCAGATGTCTATGTGCTGCAAACAGACCCATGCAATCTCTATTCTTCCTGTCTATACTAGAATTGCCATGATCTGGAAGTGGAACAAAGGACTGATAGGGTCCTTGCTGCTCTTGTTTCAGAGGGGTAAGTGGAAGGCTTGTTGCAAAATTATTGGCAGTTTTGGAAAGATATTCGTATGCTTGATCATTTTGTTGACATACAATGAATGTGGAAATCCTGAGGAACATGACTCCTTCCCACCTCCCAGAGAAAATTATTTTTTCTCCATTTCCCAAGACTAAGATGCAACTGAACGCAGAAATATCAGCAACAGAAGCTGGTATCTAATTACTTTAGGAAGAAGGCTTTAACGCCAAAGTAATTTAGATGTAAATCTTGATGTATTTTAATTAAAAACCAATCCTAGATAGTCAAGCCCAGGTATGGAAAACCTTTGGCCCTCCATATGTTTCTGAACTACAATTCCCATCTTCCCTGGGTACTGACCATGCTTGCTGGGGTTGATGAGAGTTGTAGTTCAGCAGCATCTGGAGGGCCAAAGATTCCCCACACCTAGTCTAGTCCATAACTAAAAGTTCTGGTAGCAGAGCTTACATCAATACTTAAATTTCTTTTCTTGTGATCATAGGATTTAAAGTTTCTACCTTTTCCGTTGCATGTAACAGATTCCCATATTCACTTTTTAGAAGCTATGGGCTTATAAAAAGGTAGCATGATGGGGACCAACTCTTGGCAGAGTACTACAAAATTTATGGATAAATATGTAAGCAGATTTGATCAACCAAGAACATCACCCCTGAATCTCTTCCATTTATTTCAAGATAAGAGACTGATCCATTCTGTCCAATAATATATTCCAGGTTCTAACAGATTAAAGCCAAGGATAAAAAGAATGTAACTGTCAGTATACAACAAATTAGAGAGGTGGTTAAGTTTTCATGTTTTGCAGCAAAATATTCACCATGAATAAGTCTGATACACACACACACACACACACACACACACGTGGAGATCACGTAGGTATTACTCATTTTTGTGGATTAAGTCTATTTTGAAGTTTTGACAAAGGATAGTCCTATTTAGCCCAAAGAACTGACTCAACTGATGTCAAAGAAGAAAGAAATGAGAGAGAATGGGTATGTTTTTAAACTCTCCAACTATCTATTAAATGATTCATGCAGAACTCTAGATGTGAGAAGAATGGCAATAGTTTGACATAAAAGGTACACTGATGGGCAGTACATTCATTATGTTATCTTTTTTCCAGTGCATGTATATCTGGTTCAGAGTTTAAACACATCATCCAGGTCAGATTACTTTCTGCCCAAGAATAGGGTAATGATGGGAATGCCTGAACAAGAGAACTGCTAGTCATGTTTCAGTTCTAAAATTCAGTCTTGAGCCTGTTTGGAACTCTTTGGCTGAGGTTATTTGTAGGTGTGGCCTTGGATGTCTCCAATATACATATGACTTCTCGTTGTTTCTCTCCTTTCTATCAAAACTAGGTTAGGCCGTGGACATTACGAATCAGTGCTTGGGCATGGTAATGAACTGGGTAAGAGGCAATAAACTGAAACTCAATCTAGACAAGACAGACGTATTATTAGTGGGTGGTCTATCCAACAAGCTGAGTGGTGCACAATCTGTTTTGAAGGAGGTTGCACTCTCCCCAAAGGAACAGAAGCATAGTCTGGAGGGTGTTCCTGGATCCAGCACTGTCTCTTAATGCACATGCATCCTTGGTAGTTCAGAGAACCTTTTTATCAGCTCAAAATGATATACCAGTTATGATCTTATCTGGACAAAGATAGTCTTGCTATAGTCATCCATGTTCTGATAACTTCCTGTGGGGTTTGCTCTCGTCTGCTTCTGAGCACAATTCAAAGTGCTGGTATTAACATTTAAAGTCCCAAGTGGCTTAGAGCCAAATTACCTGAAGGATCATTACCTGAAGGCCCACTTCTATATGTCCCTGCCAAATCAGCTGAAGTGGAAGCCACAAAGGAAAGAGCATTTGCAGTAGTGTTGCCCATTATGGAAAACTTTCCACCCCCCAGGAGTTTACCTACATTGTGGTCTTTTTCAACACCTTGTAATGACCTTTCATTTTCCCAGGCTTTTTTTTGTTTGTTTTATTACTGAAACGTGTTGCACTATTTGTTTTCTGTTGCTGGTTTTATTATGTTGCTGTTTTGACTGTTTATTATTTTAAAACCAACTTCATGGTTTTAACTTGTGTGAACTGCCTGAAGAAATTTTTTATTTGGCAATACAGGAATGTTGCAAATAAATGAGTTTCGGGTTAACCTGAGAAGAAATTTTTACTTGATTGTCCTGGATCTCACAGTTTTTGAAACCATTCAGCAGAGTATACTTGTGGATCACCTGTTCAGCCTAGGACAGGTTTTGACAAATCCATTCACTAGGTTTAATTATGATGATAGCCTTCCCTGCTCTTGCAAATGAGGTGGTGACACATTTCAGTTTTACTATTGCTTGTGATTATTTGCTGGGGATATAATTTGGCACATTTCTTCCATGCCTATGCTTTTTCCTTGGTTTCCTTTTGGCAATGGCCTAAGTGAGGCTCACTTACACTATGGGTTAGTAAAATAAAAGCAAAGGAAAGGGTAAACATCCAGTTGCTACCCCACCCTGGCTTAGTAAAAAGACAGGGTGGGGAACAGATGTCCTGCAGTGCAGCTAAGCAGGAAGTGAACTGGGGAGAGGTCCTCTGGCCCAATCAGATGACTCCTGCTCATTTGCATCTTCTTGTCCAGTGGCGTGAGTGGGTGGAAATACCCCATCCAGATTTCACTCCCCTTTTGTTGATGGCATTCTTAAGTTTAAATTATAAAATTATTTGAAAGATTGTTCAAATTTCCAATTAAACCCTAAAGGTTGCATTTCAGCTGTCTGAGAAGCCTTTTTAGAACTAAGGCTCATTGTGTTTTACAAGTTGAATTTTTCAAAAAACAAGCAGCCTTAGAATCCAATTACGTAATTGGGAACAGCTAGAAATTAGGTAGTGTTTTATCAATTAAATAAAACAGATTTCTCTCATCTCTTCCCCTTTAGAACACTGTTCCTGAGAGGCATTAAGAGCACAATGATATGCTTGACATTGCATGATTTAGTCAGATCACTTGCCATAGTGGTTGGTGGAGGAAACAAATCACCATTCTGCGAACCTTAAATCAAAGACAACACACACCAAAATTTGTTTCATCATTAATTCCATTTAAAAGCAACAACCCCATTCAGTTGGGGGGGGGGTGACTGCAGCTGATAAATACAATCTAGTTTATGGGGGGAAACTTTAGGGTAATATTCACTAAGTTTTACTCAGAATAAACCCATTTAAATTAACGAGCATGATTGTTAGGTCCATTAATTTCAATTTTTGTAATAAAAATTTAGGTAGAAAACGAATAAACATGTTATTGGTCAAATTCCATACTTTCCCCCATATTCTGCAGTATAGTAGAAAACAATGCAAGTATCCAATACCTGAACTATAATTGTGAGGGAGGAGAGAAACCATTTAAATCAACCTACATGAAGCCTGAGCTACTTAATTTTAAGACAACTTCTGCTTTGATAAATTCATATGTTGTTGTTCTGTCTAAGTGTGACTTAGACAATCTGTGAAGTCATGGCTTAGAAGTTACACTTTATTACAGTGACTTCAATACCTATCAGGCAGGAGTCAGCTGTGGAGCGAGGTATGCTGTATGATATTCTACAAAGTTCTATCTTCTGTCCTACTTTTTAAAATTTACATGAAACAATTGAGAGATACTGTAATATGAAAAAAGGGGGTAATTACATCATATTTCTCCTTTTTGGTAGATCCACGAGGTACTAAATTATTTAAATGGTACCTATGGATAACAACTGAATGCATGATAAAAGGAACTGAAGGAATAATAAATGATAAAGAAATCTAGGCTAGACTGATTTTATTGTTGGCGATAGCTCCTACAGATGTAGGAACCAGCAGTTCTGGAGAGGACTTAATTTCCTTGAAGAGCTGGGCATGCAAGAGATGCTATTCCTAGAATCTCAGTTAGTCACCATAGCCAAGAATGCTTTATATCTTCTTAGGTTTGTAGGCCAACTACACCCACTCATAGAAGACAGTATCTGCTGCATCAAACATGCTTTGATACCCATCGGGGGGACTCTGTTACCATGTTTAACCAAATCCTGGCTTAGAAAGTCAGGATATGCATGAACCTCATGTTGCCCATTCATGTGATCCAATCCTGGCTTCTTCAGAGGTCACTAACCACCATAATTCTTGGTTCACATATAATGGAAAGCCATGGTCAACTGCAGCTGCCTGGTTTGTTTTTCCACTTGATCAAAGAAAGAAGTGGAAGCAAAAGGGCTACATTTGAGTGCATGATGGTTGTGCACATCCAGATTTATTAATCAATGATCTGATTGTCTAAACTAGGCCATCCTATGGGTGCATTCAGATAACATCCAGAAACTTCAGTTAGTTCCAAAAGCAGCAGTGCATTACATAGCCATTGGTAACACATTAGCACTTGTAATGGCACAACTGCAGTGACTTCAAACCTATTTCTGTTCACAATTTGAAGTGCTAGTTTTAACCTTTAAAGCTGTAAATAGCTTTGGTCCAGATTACCCAAAGCAGCAATAGAAAACCTGTAGCTCTCCATATGTTGTGGGACTATAACAACATCATCCCTGATCACTGGCCATGGTGGCTGGGGCTCATGGGAGTATGAGTCCAATGATATCTGGAGGACTATGAGTTCCTCACAACTGACCTAAGGAAATGATTCTCCCCACACCCAAAAATCGTCAGGAGCGACCCTATTCCAAACATATTCTGAGACCAGATTAATGTATGAGCAGTAGCTTCTTTTCAACAGTATTACTGCATGCTGTCCCAGTGCCGAAGTCATAGTCTCTTCTTCTAGAAATAGGGTGAAAACCTTTCCCACTGCTACCCTTCAGATCTGTGGCAAAATAAGGCCTTTATTCAATGAGTAGGCTTTAAAGCATTACTGCCAGACACCCACCCACTCCCCGCAACATTTTGCCCGCTGCTGCTGCTATGCAATATACAACGCAAGCATTTTAGGATGATTTCTGATGCTTGGGCATGGTTGTATCAAGCTAATTGGAGTGCTTATGTTTTATTGTAAATAGCTGTAAGGACTCTCTAGAGCTACACGGCTAGGCACAACTTCCACTCCACCCCACCCCAGGAAAAAAGGGACCATAACTAACAATACACAAAATAAAGCTATGTACAGAAATGCAACATGCTTGAGACATGTCGGAAGCTCAGTTTAGCGGATCTTCTAAGCCATAATCTAAGGCAAAAGAGATTAAAGAGAAAAAAAGTGTAGGCACTGATTTTAAGAAGGGCAGCAGTTAATTTTTAAAAGGGCAAGTGACAAGGTGACTTATCTGAACTACTAGCATGCCAGTTCAGGCATATTTAGCGCACCAGCCTTTGCCATGGTAGTCGCCATGCAACTTCTGAAACCTGAATCTCTAAACAGAGCCCATGGTGCACAATCACTGCATGCTTGGAGACACTTATCCTGTCATCAAGATTTCATGTTAAAGTGTGGAAAATACTGGGGGGGAAATGTATCAGCCTTGGTACAATTGTTAAACTGTTAAGACCCACAATTTAGCAGATTGGTTTTATGCCAACATTTGCTTTTTACTGGGAGAACAGGAAGTAGTGCTTATTTATATGCTGCTTCTGTGTCAAAAGCTCCTAAGCGGTTTACAACTATAAAATCAATTATAAATTTTATACATAATTAAAATGCACAACACAACTTGAATGGAGCATGAAAAGATTCTTAAAGTATGCAGTCAAGCAATCCCATTAAAACGTATAACAACTGAACAGTTAAAATATAGCTAAAAGAATACGATCAGAAGTTCTGTTCAGGGGAATGTTTGCCTAAAGTGTTATGCCTTTAGGAACTGATGGAACACCAATACTGATGGGGCTTCTCTTATTTCAGCAGGGTGAGCATTCTACAACACTGGTGCCACAAGTAAAAAAGCCTCTCCTTTTCATTGGTAAGGAGTGAACCTGCCCCCACTTCTCTTGCTCTGGTTCCTTTCTCAAGGGATAATTCAGTGTGAGAGCCAGAAGTTCCTATATTCCAATGCTTCAATTTAACTACAGTGGTACCTTGGTTTACGAACTTAATCCATTCCGAAGTCAGTTCTTAAACCAAAGCATTCTTAAACCAAGGCGTGCTTTCCCATAGCAGCAGGGGACTCAATTTATAAATGGAACACACTCAACAGGAAGTGGAACATGTTCTGCTTCCAAGGCAAAGTTCACAAACCAAAACACCTACTTCTGGGTTTGCAGCGTTCTTAATCCAAGTTGTTCATAAACTATGCTGTTCTTAAACCAAGGTACCACTGTATTTACATTTCTCCTTCTTGATGAGAGCAAGAAGAGAGAGCGTGAGCTTAGGTTCGCTCCAGGAAAGAAATCTGAGTACACCTCATATTTGGGGAAATTAAAGCGTATACCTCAAAATTACAACAATCTCTTAGCAAATACATTGTGACAGAACTTTAAATATTTGGTTCAAGTGCTGACTAGAAGTCATTCTACTCGGCACTTGAACCAGAATTTGCTTATCATACAATTGTACTAAGAAGCAATTATAATATGAAGCAATAAAACAACTTAATGGCTTCATGCAGACCAATTCTGCAATACGAAGATTACTGCAAACGAGACATGAAGGCTGGCAACATCAAGCCTGCCATGTGGGAATCTCTTGCAGACGACTGCAGTGCCTGGAGACAGACAGACAGGTCATGTAACCACACCAGAGGAGGAATGACCACTGGGAGGAGTGCAAAAAAGAAAAGAAAAGAAACGCCATGCTGCATCTGCAGCAGCACAACCAGACACCTTCATCTGCCCCAGCTGCAACCAAACATGTCTCCTCCATATCAGTCTCTACAGCCACAGCAGCTGCTGTAAGTTTTCGATGTCTGACTTCACCCACAAAGGTACATGCCTCCATTGTCTCCCAAGACAGAAGGGTATAAACAACAACATAACCAATACATAAACTGGCAGACAATACCCAAACTCTGAAATACATTTTGAGGTGCACAAGTATAAAGAAACAAACTCTTTACTTACATGCTTCATTCCCTCCTGGTGGTTGGTAAAAAGAAAGGCCCAATGATACTATGGCTGCAATTTCTAATATAATTAATGTAACATCCTGTAGTGCTTCCCATACTAACTGAAGAAATGTTTTTGGCTTTTTAGGAGGTATAAAGTTCTTTCCAAACACAGCTGCTCTCCTTTCTATATCTGCTGGGTTTCCACTTAAGCCTAAATATTAAAAAGAAAAATACAATTTTAGAGCAATTTCATTATCTATACATCACTTAACAAATCCCTTTTTGCTACGTAATTCTACAAACACCTTAAGTATATGCTGCACAGTTGCTCTTTTGGTATTTAGTGAATTTAACAGGACTCTTTATGTCCTATGCTTTCTAGAAGTTACAATATCAATATCAAGTGGAACTCTACTGTAGGCGTTTCTAACATGGAGAAAAGATAGCTGCAGATTTCTCCTATCCACAGTGTTACTTGACTAATAGTGGTTTTATCTGAGTTTTCCCCACAAATATATGTGCTGCAGAGTCCAAACAAAGCAATTCCCAAGAAAGTCAAGCATTTGTTTTGGAGCACATCATTCCAGTATATGCTGAAATCCCTATTCACTTTAGAAACTTGAGTTCAGCAAACACGAGAGTTAAGCAGAAGTCTATTTCTGTTTCCCCAGTACAAAAGTAATTTTTTATAGTACAAAAGTAATTTTCCCCCAGTACAAAAGTATTTTTATAACCACAATGCACAACATGGCAACACCCATCTAGATGCTGAACATCAGGAGGAAGCAAAGCTACATCTCTAAGGGGTCTTTTCCTTATTACATATTACACAGAAGCCCATAGTGCAATAATAGGCAGGGCCAACACATAGGCTTCAAATACATTTTTATTTTAAGGATAGAGGAAATTGTATATCTGGCCTCAACAACTAGATCTACATGGTTCACCTTTGAACTAATCCTTCTCATTTAGGAAAGGATCACTCAGCAAGTCATTCAGTGAGCCAGATTCTGCATTTCTGCTAATTCATTAGTTCAGTACTAGCTGGAACAAGTCCAGGTTTCTCCCTTACACATCTTATCACTTCCCATCTGTGGTATTTCAGTACTATTCATCCGGACCTCATACTCATCCACATTTCAAGATGAGTGTAGTACATATAGAAGCAAGTTGCAGACTCACTGGGTAACCTTCACCATGACTACTGAAAGCTTCTTGGGTGTTTAAATAGCTCTTCAGTTGAAAGCTTCAGTTGACAGCCCTCTCACAAGAATCATTTCTTATCCAACATGGATGATATTTTTAACACAATTCAGGCTAGACTATGTGTCCCTATTGAAATGAGTTTACAAGTTCCATTCTATTATTTTCCAATGAATTATTAGAGACACACAAAAAAGGATTCTCCCCACTTTTTAATGTAGAAATCCCTTGCAAGCTGGGATATCCTGTCCTACTCTTTCATATAAAACTTAATGGAGCAATATTTATTCATCACATTGTGTCTCAAAATTCTGCTCCAAGGATTAATGAGAAAAGGAAAAAAATACAAAAGCTGGAACAGCAATCACTATATTTTTTTCCTGCTACAGGAAGGAATTATTCAAGAAGGAATTATTAGCAGCAGGAAAAAGGAAATACTTCTCTTCCTTCAGGCTACTATACCATAAAAAGCAACGGTCCATTCGATAGAGATAAAAGGGTTTAGCAAAAGATACCTAAGCATTGCAGGGTGCTAGAACCTGGAAACAGATACTACCTTGCAGAGTTTTGTGCCTGTACATTTCAAGACAAAATTCTTTTCAACCAAACATTAGAGATATCTCATTAGAGGCACTCTGCTCCAAGAAAAACAACAAGCACACCTCATAGATATGCCCGCTCATTTTCATAATTCCGTGATTTACAAGGTATCTGTTAACACTTTTGCATTTGTCTTGTCTTTCTGGATGTTCTGAGTAAGTAATACAGACTACTAGCCCCAAACAAAATTCATTTAGGGAGTTTCAGATTCCACAAATTTTGAGGGGAACAATGAGTTTAAGAACATTAAAATGTTATCCAGCATGGCACACAACTGATATTTAACACAACTGTAACTAGAAGTGTTTACAGAAAAACATTTGGATTGCTGCAAGTGCAATATTGCACATAAAAGGTTTCCGCCTTTTGTCTGGAAACTAGTGACTGGTGGAATTTCAAAAACAAGAACAGTGATCTTAACCTGATGGCATTGAGTGTCTTCAACCATTGAGAAGTTGTTTAATGCCCAAACATAAATTGCCAATTATAAAGTCATTTCAAATCCTTCTAATTATGGAAAGGCTGGGATAGGCATTGGACAAATTAATTGCTTTACTACATATTAAGAAGTTGGGTAGTTGTGAAACCTTTCCCACAGGCAACAAAGGTTTAGCAGAAAAGCACCATCTCATTCTCTTGAATGGTTTATTTAAATCTTTATCTTATTTTTTCCTCGAAAGAAAATGTTTAAAATAGTACATTTAAACACATACCACAAACTAAGGTTTCATTGCCTACACACACAAGTTCCCTAGACTGAAAAAAATCAACATTGTTTCCCTCAAATTCAGTGCATGTGCCTCTTGCTCCAAGGAAACCCCTTCCCCAAATTGGTGCTCTCTGGATGTTTAAGACTACAACACTCATTGGTCCCAGTCAGCATAAGTAATGGGAGTTTTAGTCCCAACCTGGCTGGGGAAGACTGCTTTAACAGCTCATTTTACTTTGTTACCTTTACCAACACAGAGGCACACAAGATTTAAAGGATTTAATTTGAAGCTCCTATCAAAAACCCTAGGCATCGTTCTAACAACCATCCCCTTAAATGTTGAAGTAGCATAAGATGTAACTTCTGAGTGGATTTTAAGTACAGCTGATTTAAGTTACAGCTGCAAGCTGCAAGGCATTTGTGCTAGGTTAACCTTAAATATTCAAGGAAGTTGTGATATATATTTCTACAAAGTTTTTATGTACAACACCTTAAGTTGTCTAACATTTGTAACTTCACAAACTTCTTGAAAACTAATGTGTAAGATAACAGCAGACTTTAATCAACATCTTATTAAAAACCTGGTACAATCAAAAAAGACTAACCAAAAATGAAGATGTCAAATTTTACATCAAATGTATTATGTTCTTCTACCTCAATAACTATTGTCCCAAATTTTGTTACTATCTCTTAAGTGGTGTCCAATTGTATAAATGTACAGACAATTTAAAATATATATATAGTAGATCCAGGCCAGGAATTTCAGTCACTGACCAGTAAAACATCTTAGGCAAACAATGAATGCATCTATACAGACCTACATATTTTTCAATATAAATTTCCCATGTAAATGAACACACATTTTGTAACTTTTTGAATTGAGATTCTTACCTTCATTTGGAGAAGTTTTCAATCTTGTACAGATTCCATGTGCATCTCCATAGCAATCTTGTATTTTATGCAAAGCATCTGCAGCACGCAATTCCATAAGATCACGAAGCTCTTCAAGTGTAATGCCAAAGTCTCCATGATTGGAATCTTTTATAGTGTATTTTACACCACTGTATGCTACCGAGTTGTTAGCCATGTCTCCCATGATGTATAGCGTTCAAGGAAGAAGTTATTTCCAAGGAGGAACAATTTTTTTTATTTGAAATATTTCCAAAAGGAAAATCCTTCAGATATGAAAACCATCAAAAGTGCAGATATAAACCACCAAAAAATGAGATGAGAGCCATTAGATACCCTTTCCAGGAGTGTTATCTTGAGTGCAATCCCATTGTTGGTTCCTTCATTCCAATCCAAATGAAAGGGGAATACAATCTGCAAAAGAAAGAAAATCATAGCAACAAGATTCAACATTGCTCACAGAAGCATCACAGCCTTTTATTGTCTGCTATGCATCTGGCTAAGCAGCACTGTGACACCTCTGATACACAGTGCCTCTTCTCTACCTCTGATGTTCTGCCAAGGCCTACCCCATCATTTACCCATCCACTCCTTGTTCTCTTACCAAAACTTTGCCTCCTCAAGGCTTCAATACCAAACTAGCTTTCCAATCCACCTTCCTGCCCCCTACCAGTTGCCCATCTTCCTACTCTTCCCTCTACCAACTATTTTGACTATAGTCACCTAACTAATCCTCTGTCCTCCCATTTCCTGGTTGCTATCTCCCTTACCATTATCATTCCTCTTGTCCACATAATCATCCTCTTTGCCCTCTGGCTCTTTCCCTCCTGCATTCATTCTCCCTTATAAAAACACTCCTTAGTCCATCTTTCCTCTCCACATCACCCCAGTTCCCTTTTTCCTTTGCCTCCATAACTTCTAGAATGTGCTTGCCTGTTTACTCTTAACTTTTTGACTTCCCTTCCAAGTCTACTCTTGACCCCCCCCCCCAATCTGGTTTTCACTCTTTGCTTGCCACTGAAATTGTTCTTTTGCTCTTTAAAGCAAAATCTTCAGTCCTCATGTTTCTTTATTTCTCTTGCATTTGATCAGTTGGCCACACTCTCTCTCTTTATTCTCTTTAAGCCATAGGTCTCTGCTGTGCTGCCCTTGCTGGTTCTCCTCTTACATACTGCTTTATCGCTTGCCCTGCCTCTCTTCCTGTTTCCACTGTCCCAAAATTTTAAATTGTAAATGCCTCTCGATCTGTCCTCTCAATCATCAGAATGTACCAAGCATACCAATGGTGGGTATGCTGGGTGCTGCTCCAATACAATATATAAAGATTTTGTCACTCTTCCTAGGAAAGTGCCCCCTTGCTCACATGAGCTAAGATGGCTCCTGATTAATCCTTACAGCTGACGATGGTGAAAGGAACTATGGGACTCAATATGGTGTGGCTAGAAATTGCCCAGCTGGATGCCCCAAAGTAGAGGACTTGGCACACTTTTTAACAGAATGCCCTTTGTATTCATTTAACTATTTGATATCTCAAGCCCTTAAATGTGGGGATGAATAACATTTCTCTCTAAGTATAACTCCATTCCTATTGGCCACTAGAGATCACAACAAGTCATATAAGGGCAGCCAAATGTGTCAGATTGGCTCATGAATACATTGAAAGCAACTTTGATCACCCAGCAATGGCTATCAAGTTATATAACCAGTCATCAATACCCCTTTATTAGCAGTACTCACAAAGATTCTGGGGATCGAAAACAACATTGGGACAGCCTGATAGCATTGATATAACTGGAGGCACCTAACAATTTTTCAAGAAATTACAAAATATGCAGAGTGTATGATCAAAAGGACAAAAGTATGCAAAACAATAAAAAATAGCTCTACATATGCATCAAGAAAGCTGATTTTTTTACTACCCAGGAAAAGATTTTGAAAGGTTCACTGAAAACATCAACTTAATGTGCTGCAGTGGAGAAAGAAGTAAATCCAGTTTGGGGAATGATTAGGAAAGCAATTAAAATGCCAGATAATATCATAATGCCATTAGATGAGTGCTGTCCAGCCACATTAAGAATACTGTGTACAATTCTTGTTCTATGAACCATAAAAAGGAACATATAAAATTATCAATGAATTACAGTACCTTTACACTGAACAATGGTTGAAGTGGATGCTATGGTTTAGTTTGAAGAAGAGACACCTAAAAGAGGGGGGTACATGGAAAAGGCTTATAAGGTTACAGAAGTAGTAGGGCCACTAAATAAAATTAACTGGCAGTAGGCTCAGGACAGGACAACAATACTTGCAGAACTTACAGAGTTTTAAAAAATATTGTTATTATTATTTCAAAAAGGGTAAGACGTATTCATGGAGGTTTAGCAATGACCATTAGCTATGGTAGCTAAAAATACAGTCTCCATGTAATAAGGCAGAGTAAAAAGAAGTGTGAGCAACACATCTATGAAAGATAGGTAGATCTCCTCCGCAGCACATTTAGGTATTATGCCCCATTGTCATCGACAAGGTATAAGGGGAGTTTACTACTCCTTTTAACAGGATTATGTTTTAAAGCAATATATTACTGCATCTCATCTGGAAGGATTTGAGAGACAAAAGTGGTGGCACAGAGTTGGTAGTGCCCACACCATGTCACTTAAGCTGCCTTACATAGTTCCCAACTGAGAGTAATCCACCTCTTGGAAAGTACCCCAGACTACTTCACTCACAACAGTAATTTGTTTTCTTTTTGACACTGTAGCATAGCATAAGTCAAAGAAAAAACAAAAAAGGTTTACTTTTTAGTCGGCTTGCTTAGTGATACACTAATGCAGAACAGAGAGATATTTGCATATGTGACAGGAATTTCTGCTCAAATATCACAGTGCTGGCCTTTACTGCACAGTTGGTAGTATGGAAGAAACACCAGGAACAGCTGTGAAATTATTATTTTGGAGATAATTTACTTTAACTGTGGAGCCAACAAATTATCTCTTGAAGTGTGTACACAATTCTGCTGATGGACTCTAAGGAATCCATGTTCAACCCAGGTGATTGTAATAAAGTATGAATGGGGGAAGATACAGGGTGTTCAAGGTTGACTTTGTAGCACATGTTTAGTGATGTAGCAGCTTGGAACCCCCAAAGGTGGGAAATAAAGTGTGCGTCTGTGTGTGTGGAATGAGGACTTAGAATACTTAAGTTGCCTCTATGCCTTACTAGCTCATGCATTCTGCATGTTAACAATATTATATTTAAAGTTTAACACTACCCTCCTAAAATCATGTCTCTCTTCCCACATAGGGATAAAAGAGATCCCCCTAAAAGCAATGACTTAATTTCATTTGTAGCAGTGTCATTTTAATCGAGATATATTTCATAGCTAACCAGAATCCAGACGCTATCCATAGACCCTGGGCTTCATATCTTGTCAATATCGGCAATTCTGATGGCAACATGCTGCAAGCTTACATAAAGGTATCAAACTTTGTGTTCCCAAAATGAATCGTACCACTACAACATGCTATTTTGCTGACTTTAGAAGTAATGTGCCATCACAAGTAGGTGAAAAGTAAAAGCTTTTAACACCCACCACCACCGGTGTCTGAGCTGCAAAATATTTTTTGAAACATTCAGGAATTGAAATATTCTAATAGTTCA